>NW_028227264.1:8707500-9180000 GCF_978045245.1 Mus caroli
TCTAACCACTGAAACTCAGAGGAGAGAGCCTGTCTCCCAGGTCTGCTGACAGACGATACTCAGAATCACCAGAAGAACAACCTCTGAACAGAGACAACTGTAACAACTCCAGAGATTACCAGATGGCGAGAGGTAAACGTAAGAATCCTACTAACAGAAACCAAGACCACTCACCATCATCAGGACCCAGCACTCCCACTTCCCCCAGTCCAGGGCACACCAACACACCGGAAAAGCTAGACCTGGATTTAAAAGCATATCTCATGATGATGGTAGAGGACATCAAGAAGGACTTTAAAGAACTACAGGAGAACATGGCTAAAGAGTTACAAGTCCTTAAAGAAAAGCAGGAAAACACAACCAAACTGGTAGAAGTCCTTAAAGAGAAGCAGGAAAACACATCCAATCAGATGATGGAAATGAACAAAACCATACTAGACCTAAAAAGGGAAGTAGATACAATAAAGAAAACCCAAAATGAGGCAACACTGGAGATAGAAACCCTAGGAAAGAAATCTGGAACCATAGATGCAAGCATCAGCAACATAATACAAGAGATGTAAGAGAGAATCTCAGGTACAGAAGATTCCATAGAGAACATCGGCACAACAATCAAGGAAAATGGAAAATGCAAAAAGATCCTAACTCAAAACATCCAGGAAATACAGGACACAATGAGAAGACCAAACCTATGGATAATAGGAGTGGATGAGAATGAAGATTTTCAACTCAAAAAACCAGCAAACATCTTCAACAAAATTATAGAAGAAAACTTCCCAAATCTAAAGAAAGAGATGCCCATGAACATACAAGAAGCCTACAGAACTCCAAATAGACTGGACCAGAAAAGAAATACCTCCCGACACATAATAATCAGAACAACAAATGCACTAAATAAAGATAGAATACTAAAAGCAGTAAGAGAAAAAGGCCAAGTAACATATAAAGGCAAGCCTATCAGAATTACACCAGATTTTTCACCAGAGACTATGAAAGCCAGAAGATCCTGGACAGATGTTATACAGACACTAAAAGATCACAAATTCCAGCCCAGGCTACTATACCCAGTCAAACTCTCAATTAACATAGATGGAGAAACCAAAGTATTCCACGACAAAACCAAATTCACACATTATCTCTCCACGAATCCAGCCCTTCAAAGGATAATAACAGAAAAAAACCAATACAAGGACGGGAACCACGCCCTAGAAACAACAAGAAGGTAATCTCTCAACAAACCTAAAAGAAGACAGCCACAAGAACAGAATGCCAACTTTAACAACAAAAATAACAGGAAACAACAATTACTTTTCCTTAATATCTCTTAATATCAATGGACTCAACTCCCCGATAAAAAGACATAGACTAACAAACTGGCTACACAAACAAGACCCAACATTTTGCTGCTTGCAGGAAAATCATCTCAGAGAAAAAGATAGACACTACCTCAGAATGAAAGGCTGGAAAACAATTTTCCAAGCAAATGGTATGAAGAAACAAGCTGGAGTAGCCATTCTAATATCTGATAAGATTGACTTCCAACCCAAAGTCATCAAAAAAGACAGGGAGGGGCACTGCATACTCATCAAAGGTAAAATCCTCCAAGAGGAACTATCAATCCTGAATATCTATGCTCCAAATACAAAGGCAGCCTCATTCATTAAAGAAACTTTAGTAAATCTCAAAGCACACATTGCACCTCATACAATAATAGTGGGAGACTTCAACACACCACTTTCACCAATGGACAGATCATGGAAACAGAAACTAAACAGGGACACAGTGAAACTAACAGAAGTTATGGATCAAATGGATCTGGCAGATATCTACAGAACATTTTACCCTAAAACAAAAGGATACACCTTCTTCTCAGCACCTCATGGTACCTTCTCCAAAATTGACCATGTAATTGGGCAAAAAACAGGACTCAACAGATACAAAAATATTGAAATTGTCCCATGCATCCTATCAGATCACCATGGACTAAGGCTGATCTTCAATAACAAAATAAATAATAGAAAGCCAACCTTCACGTGGAAACTGAACAACACTCTTCTAAATGATACCTTGGTCAAGGAAGGAATAAAGAAAGAAATCAAGGACTTTTTAGAGTTCAATGAAAATGAAGCCACAACATACCCAAACTTAAGGGACGCAATGAAAGCATTTCTAAGAGGAAAACTCATAGCTCTGAGTGCCTCCAAAAGGAAACTAGAAAGAGCACACATTAGCAGCTTGACAACACACCTAAAAGCACTAGAACAAAAGGAAGCAAATTCACCCAAGAGGAGTAGACGGCAGGAAATAATCAAACTCAGGGGCGAAATCAATCAAGTGGAAACAAAAAGAACTATTCAAAGAATCAACCAATCAAGGAGCTGGTTCTTTGAGAAAATCAACAAGATAGATAAAGCCTTAGCCCGACTCACTAGAGGGCACAGGGAAAGCATTCTAATTAACAAAATCAGAAATGAAAAAGGAGACATAACAACAGATCCTGAAGACATCCAAAACACCATCAGATCCTTCTACCAAAGGCTATACTCAACAAAACTGGAGAACCTGGATGAAATGGACAAGTTTCTAGACAGATACCAGGTACCAAAGTTGAACCAAGATCAGGTTAATGATCTAAACAGCCCTATATCCCCCAAAGAAATAGAAGCAGTCATTAATAGTCTCCCAACCAAAAAAAAGCCCAGGACCAGATGGGTTTAGTGCAGAGTTCTATCAGACCTTCAAAGAAGATCTAATCCCAGTTCTTCACAAACTATTCCACAAAATAGAAACAGAAGGTACTCTACCCAACTCATTCTATGAAGCCACAATTACTCTGATACCTAAACCACAAAAAGACCCAACAAAGATAGAAAACTTCAGACCAATATCCCTTATGAATATTGAGGCAAAAATACTCAATAAAGTTCTTGCTAACCGAATCCAAGAACACATTAAAACAATCATCCATCCTGACCAAGTAGGTTTCATCCCAGGGATGCAGGGATGGTTCAATATACAGAAATCCATCAACGTAATCCAGTATATAAACAAACTCAAAGACAAAAACCACATGGTCATCTCGTTAGATGCAGAAAAAGCATTTGACAAAATCCAACACCCATTCATGATAAAAGTCTTGGAAAAATCAGGAATTCAAGGCCCATACCTAAACATGATAAAAGCAATATACAGCAAACCAGTAGCCAACATCAAAGTAAATGGTGAGAAGCTTGAAGCAATCCCTCTAAAATCAGGGACTAGACAAGGCTGTCCACTTTCTCCATACCTATTCAACATTGTACTTGAAGTCCTAGCCAGAGCAATTCGACAACAAAAGGAGATCAAAGGGATACAAATTGGAAAAGATGAAGTCAAAATATCACTTTTTGCAGATGATATGATAGTATATATAAGTGACCCTAAAAATTCTACCAGAGAACTCCTAAACCTGATAAACAGCTTCGGTGAAGTAGCTGGATATAAAATTAACTCAAACAAATCAATGGCCTTTCTCTACACAAAGAATAAACAGGCTGAGAAAGAAATTAGGGAAACAACACCCTTCTCAATAGTCACAAATAATATAAAATATCTTGGCGTGACTCTAACTAAGGAAGTGAAAGATCTGTATAATAAGAACTTCAAGTCTCTGAAGAAAGAAATTATAGAAGATCTCAGAAGATGGAAAGGTCTTCCATGCTCATGGATTGGCAGGATCAACATTTTAAAAATGGCTGTCTTGCCAAAAGCAATCTACAGATTCAATGCAATCCCCATCAAAATTCCAACTCAATTCTTCAACGAATTAGAAAGTGCAATCTGCAAATTCATCTGGAATAACAAAAAACCTAGGATAGCAAAAACTCTTCTCAAGGATAAAAGAACCTCTGGTGGAATCACCATGCCAGACCTAAAGCTTTACTACAGAGCAATTGTGATAAAAACTGCATGGTACTGGTATAGTGACAGACAAATAGACCAATGGAATAGAATTGAAGACCCAGAAATGAACCCACACACCTATGGTCACTTGATCTTCGACAAGGGAGCTAAAACCATCCAGTGGAAGAAAGACAGCATTTTCAACAAATGGTGCTGGCACAACTGGTTGTTATCATGTAGAAGAATGCGAATCGATACATTCCTATCTCCTTGTACTAAGGTCAAGTCTAAGTGGATCAAGGAACTTCACATAAAACCAGAGACACTGAAACTTATAGAGGAGAAAGTGGGGAAAAGCCTTGAAGATATGGGCACAGGGGAAAAATTCTTGAATAGAACAGCAATGGCTTGTACTCTAAGATCGAGAAATGACAAGTGGGACCTCATGAAACTGCAAAGCTTCTGCAAGGCAAAAGACACCATCAATAAGACAAAAAAACCACCAACAGATTGGGAAAGGATCTTTACCTATCCTAAATCAGATAAGGGTCTAATATCCAATATATATAAGGAACTCAAGAAGGTGGACTCCAGAAAGTCAAATAACCCCATTAAAAAATGGGGCTCAGAACTGAACAAAGAATTCTCACCTGAGGAATACCGAATGGCAGAGAAGCACCTGAAAAAATGTTCAACATCCTTAATCATCAGGGAAATGCAAATCAAAACAACCCTGAGATTCCACCTCACACCAATCAGAATGGCTAAGATCAAAAATTCAGGTGACAGCAGATGCTGGCGAGGATGTGGAGAAAGAGGAACACTCCTCCATTGTTGGTGGGATTGCAAGCTTGTACAACCACTCTGGAAATCAGTCTGGCGGTTCCTCAGAAAATTGGACATAGTACTACCGGAGGATCCAGCAATACCTCTTCTGGGCATATATCCAGAAGATGTCCCAACCGGTAAGAAGGACACATGCTCCACTATGTTCATAGCAGCCCTATTTATAATAGCCAGAAGCTGGAAAGAACCCAGATGTCCCTCAACAGAGGAATGGATACAGAAATTATGGTACATTTACACAATGGAGTACTACTCAGCTATTAAAAAGAATTTATTTATGAAATTCCTAGCCAAATGGATAGACCTGGAGGGCATCATCTTGAGTGAGGTAACACAATCACAAAGGAACTCACACAATATGTATTCACTGATAAGTGGATATTAGCCCAAAACTTAGGATACCCAAGATATAAGATACAATTTGCTAAATGCATGAAACTCAAGAAGAATGAAGACCAAAATGTGGACACTGTGCCCCTTCTTAGAATTGGGAACAAAACACCCATGGAAGGAGTTACAGAGACAAAGTTTGGAGCTGTGATGAAAGGATGGACCATCTAGAGACTGCTGTATCCAGGGATCCATCCCATAATCAGCTTCTAAACGCTGACACCATTGCATACACTAGCAAGATTTTGCTGAAAGGACCCAAAGATAGCTGTCTCTTGTGAGACTATGCAGGGGCCTAGCAAACACAGGAGTGGATGCTCACAGTCAGCTATTGGATGTATCACAGGGCTCCCAATGGAGAAGCTAGAGAAAGTACCCAAGGAGCTAAAGGGATCTGCAACCCTATAGTTGGAACAACATGATGAACTAACCAGTACCCCGGAGCTCTTGTCTCTAGCTGCATATGTATCGAAAGATGGCCTAGTCGGCCATCACTGGAAAGAGAGGCCCATTGGACTTGCAAACTTTATATGCCCCAATATAGGGGAATGCCAGGGCCAAAAGAACGGGAATGGGAGGGTAAGGAAGTGGGGGGTGGTATGGGGGACTTTTGCGATAGCATTGGAAATGTAATTGAGGAAAATATGTAATAAAAAAAAAAGAACATAAGCAACAGAAACCAAGGCTACTTGGCATCATCAGAACCCAGTTCTCCCAACAGAACTAGCCCTGGATATCCCGACACAACAGAAAAGCAAGACTCTGATTTAAAATCACATCTCATGATGATGATAGAGGTCTTTAAGAAGGACATAAGTAACTCCCTTAAAGATATACAGAATGTACTGGCTAATTTTGTGTCAACTTGACACAGGCTAGAGTTATCACAGAGAAAGGAACTTCAGTTTGAGAAATGCCTCCACGAGATCCAGCTGTAAGGCATTTTCTCAATTAGTAATCAAGGGGGAGGGCCCCCTGTGGGTGGTGCCATCTCTGGGCTGGCATTCTTGGTTCTATAAAAGAGCAAGCTGAGCAAGCCAGGGGAAGCAAGCCAGTAAGGAACATCCCTCCATGGCTTCTGCATCAGCTCCTGCTTCCTGACCTGCTTGAGTTCCAGTCCTGACTTCTTTGGTGATGAACAGCAGTATGGAAGTGTAAGCTGAATAAACCCTTTCCTCCACAATTACTTCTTGGTCATAATGTTTGTGGAGGAATAGAAACCCTGACTAAGACACAGAAGAATACAGATAAAGAGGTAGAAGCCCTTAAAGAGGAAACAAACAAACAAACAAACAAACAAAACCCCTTAAAGAATTACAGGAAAACACAACCAAACAGGGGAAGGAATTGAACAAAGTCATCCATGATCTAAAAATGGAAATAGAAACAATAAAAAAAATCACAAAGGGAGACAATCCTGGAGATAGAAAACCTAGGAAAGAGATCGGGAGTCATAGATGTAAGCATCACCAACAGAATACAAGAGATAGAAGAGAGAATCTCAGGTGCAGAAGATACCATAGAAAACATTGACACAACAGTCAAAAAAATGCAAAATGCAAAAAGCTCCTAGCCCAAAACATCCAGAAAATTCAGAACACAATGAGAAGATCAAACCTAAGGATAATAGGTATAGAAGAAGGTGAAAATTCCCAACTTAAAGGGCTAGTAAATATTGTCAACAAAATTATAGAAGAAAACTTCCCCAACCTAAAGAAAGAGATGCCCATAAACATACATAAGCCTACAGAACTTCAAACATATTGGAACAGAAAAGAAATTCCTCCTGTCACATAATTGTCAAAACATTAAATACACCAAACAAAGAAAGAATATTAAAAGCAGTAAAGGGGAAAGGTCAAATAACATATAAAGGCAGACCTATTAGAATTACACCAGCGGACACAAACCTCTTCCGGTCAGAAAAGCACCGGGGTAGCTAGGGGGCAGGGTTGGCTGACACTCGCCAGCTACCCACAACACCCGCCACAGGATCTTAAGACTTCTGGTGAGTGGAACACAGCTTCTGCTCCAATCCAATTGCGCGCGGGACCTGAGACTGCATTAGTTAGGCAAGCAGAAACCGGCCTGAGTAGGGCCACAGGCCTCATCCGGCCGGACCAGCACCAGGGTAGCTAGAGGGCAGGGTCGGCTGACACCCGCCAGCTACCCACGACCCCCGCCACAGGATTTTGAGACTGCTGGTGAGTGGAACACAGCTTCTGCTCCAGTCCAATCACGCGGGACCTGAGACTGCTTTGGTTGGGGAGGCAGAAATCCGGCCTACGTAGGGCCACAAGCCTCTTCTGGTCAGAAAAGCACCTGGGTAGCTAGGGCGCAGGGTCGGCTGACTCTCGCCAGCTACCCACAACACCCGCCAAAGGATCTTAAGACTTCTGGTGAGTGGAACACAGCTTCTGCTCCAATCCAATTGCGCGCGGGACCTGAGACTGCATTAGTTAGGGAAGCAGAAACCGGCCTGAGTAGGGCCACAGGCCTCATCCGGCCGGACCAGCACCGGGGTAGCTAGAGTGCAGGGTCGGCTGACACTATAAAATATCTTGGCGTGACTCTAACTAAGGAAGTGAAAGATCTGTATAATAAAAACTTCAAGTCTCTGAAGAAAGAAATTATAGAAGATCTCAGAAGATGGAAAGATCTCCCATGCTCATGGATTGGCAGGATCAACATTGTAAAAATGGCTATCTTGCCAAAAGCAATCTACAGATTCAATGCAATCCCCATCAAAATACCAAATCAATTCTTCAACGAATTAGAAAGTGCAATCTGCAAATTCATCTGGAATAACAAAAAACCTAGGATAGCAAAAACTCTTCTCAAGGATAAAAGAACCTCTGGTGGAATCACCATGCCGGACCTAAAGCTTTACTACAGAGCAATTGTGATAAAAACTGCATGGTACTGGTCTAGTGACAGACAAATAGACCAATGGAATAGAATTAAAGACCCAGAAATGAACCCACACACCTACGGTCACTTGATCTTCGACAAGGGAGCTAAAAACATCCAGTGGAAGAAAGACAGCATTTTCAACAAATGGTGCTGGCACAACTGGTTGTTAACATGTAGAAGAATGTGAATCGATCCATTCCTATCTCCTTGTACTAAGGTCAATTCTAAGTGGATCAAGGAACTACACATAAAACCAGAGACACTGAAACTTATAGAGGAGAAAGTGGGGAAAAGCCTTGAAGATATGGGCACAGGGGAAAAATTCCTGAATAGAACACTAATGGCTTGTGCTGTAAGATCGAGAATTGACAAGTGGGACCTCATGAAACTGCAAAGCTTCTGCAAGGCTAAAGACACCATCAATAAGACAAAAAAACCACCAACAGATTGGGAAAGAATCTTCACCTATCCTAAATCAGATAAGGGACTAATATCCAATATATATAAAGAACTCAAGAAGGTGGACTCCAGAAAGTCAAATAACCCCATTAAAAAATGGGGCTCAGAACTGAACAAAGAATTCTCACCTGAGGAATACCGAATGGCAGAGAAGCACCTGAAAAAATGTTCAACATCCTTAATCATCAGGGAAATGCAAATCAAAACAACCCTGAGATTCCACCTCACACCAATCAGAATGGCTAAGATCAAAAATTCAGGTGACAGCAGATGCTGGCGAGGATGTGGAGAAAGAGGAACACTCCTCCATTGTTGGTGGGATTGCAAGCTTGTACAACCACTCTGGAAATCAGTCTGGCGGTTCCTCAGAAAATTGGACATAATACTACCGGAGGATCCAGCAATACCTCTCCTGGGCATATATCCAGAAGATGTCCCAACCGGTAAAAGGGACACATGCTCCACTATGTTCATAGCAGCCCTATTTATAATACCTCTTCTGGGCATATATCCAGAAGATGTCCCAACCGGTAAGAAGGACACATGCTCCACTATGCTCATAGCAGCCCTATTTATAATAGCCAGAAGCTGGAAAAAACCCAGATGTCCCTCAACAGAGGAATGGATACAGAAATTATGGTACATTTACACAATGGAGTACTACTCAGCTATTAAAAAGAATGAATTTATGAAATTCCTAGCCAAATGGATGGACCTGGAGGGCATCATCTTGAGTGAAGTAACACAATCACAAAAGAACTCACACAATATGTATTCACTGATAAGTGGATATTAGCCCAAAACTTAGGATACCCAGGATATAAGATACAATTTGCTAAACGCATGAAACTCAAGAAGAATGAAGACCAATGTGTGGACACTGTGCCCCTTCTTAGAATTGGGAACAAAACACCCAGGGAACAAGTTACAGAGACAAAGTTCGTAGCTGTGATGAAAGGATGGACCATTTAGAGACTGCCGTATCCAGGGATCCATCCCATAATCAGCTTCTAAACGCTGACACCATTGCATACACTAGCAAGATTTTGCTGAAAGGACCCAAATATAGCTGTCTCTTGTGAGACGATGCCGGGGCCTAGCAAACACAGGAGTGGATGTTCACAGTCAGCTATTGGATGTATCACAGGGCTCCCAATGGAGAAGCTAGAGAAAGTACCCAAGGAGCTAAAGGGATCTGCAACCCTATTGTTGGAACAACATGATGTACTAACCAGAACCCCGGAGCTCTTGTCTCTAGCTGCACATGTATCGAAAGATGGCCTAGTCGGCCATCACTGGAAAGAGAGGCCCATTGGACTTGCAAACTTTATATGCCCCAATATAGGGGAATGCCAGGGCCAAAAGAATGGGAATGGGTGGGTAGGGAATTGGGGGGCGCTATGGAGGTCTTTTGGGATAGCATTGGAAATGTAATTGAGGAAAATATGTAATAAAAGTATTAAAAATTAAAAAAAAAGAAATACATCTATTTGTAATTGTAAAAAAAAAAAGAAAAAAAAAAGAATTACACCAGTGTTCTCACCAGAGACTATGAAAGCCAGAAGACCCTGGACAGATGTAATATAGACCCTAAGAGATTACAAGTGCCAGCCTGAAACATTCAGGACCTAGATTAGCATATGGAGGCTGGAAGCTGAGGCCCTCAAGGTCTAGGCTTGCAGAAGCTTAGACTGTATGGAAGCTAGAAACTTCCAGGCCTAGGCCTAGGGAAAGTTAGATTTCTATGCTCTGGAATCAGCCCACACCATGTATTCACACAGCTTGGGAATGGCTCTCATCTCATCCCTCCATCAGAGGAAATACAGTGACATTCACACTTGGCTCTCAAGTACTGGGATTGTAAATGTCCTCATCCACAATCTGAAGGACATTTTAATAATTAAAATTATTATCTTAAAAAAAGTAATGCTGTACCAGAGCTGGTGCCGAGCCTTCAGGGAAAAGGATACCCCCAACTCCTTATGTTAATTATTTCGAAAGAAAACATTTTGTATGCAATAAACTACTTGGAAAATTGTTTATCACTCACATATATACCCAAGTGTCTCGTCTCAAATTGCTTCTAGCCTTCTAATATCAGGAACATGGATTATATATGCCTTTTAATGACCTACTTTCTGATCAGCTAATAAACTTAAAGATTTTAGATATATTAAAAAAAAAAGTGCCAGCCCAGGCTACTATACCCAGCAAAACTCTCAGTTAGCATAGATAAAGAAACCAAGGCATTCCACGACAAAACCAAATTTACACACTATCTCTCCACAAATCCAGCCTGACAAAGGATAATAGATGGAATACTCCAACATTAGGAGGAAAACTACAACCTAGAAAAAGCAAGAAAGTAATCTTTCAACAAACCCAAAAGAAGATAGCCACACAAACATAAAAATAACATCAAAATAATAAGAAGCAACAATTAGTATTCCTTAATATTTCTTAACATCAGTGAACTGAATTCCCTAATAAAAAGGCATAGGCTAACAGACTGGATACGTAAACAGGAGCCAGCATTTTGCTGCATACAGGAGACCTCAGTGTCAAAGACAAACATACCTCAGAGTAGAGGGTAGGAAAGCAATTTTCCAAACAAGGTTCCAAGAGACAAGCTGAGTAGCCATTCTAGTATTGGAAAAAATTGAGTTTCAACCAAAAGTTATCAAAAAGATTAAGGAAGGACACTTCATACTCATCAAAGGAAAAAGCTACCAGGAAGAACTCTCAATTCTGAACATGTATGCTCCAAATGCAAGGGCAATAGACAGATCATGGAAACACAAACTAAATAGAGACACAGTGAAACTAACAGAAGTTATGGACTAAATAGATTTAATACGTATCTATATAATATTTCATCCTAAATCAAAAGAATATACCTTCTTCTTAGAACCTCATGGTACTTTCTCCAAAACTAACCAAATTATCAGTCCTAAAATAAACCTCAACAGATATAAGAAGACTGATATAATCCCATGCATCCTATCAGATCACTTCAGATTAAGGCTGGTCTTCAGTAGCAACAAAGAACACAGAAAGCCCACATACATCTGGAAGCTGAACAATGCTCTACTCAATAACTTGGTCAAGGAAGAAATAAAGCAAGAAATTAAAGACTTCCTAGAATTTAATGAAACTGAAGGTACAACATACCCAAACTTATGGGATACAATGAAAGCTGTGCTAGGAGGAATACTCATAGCTCTGAGTGCCTCCATAAAGAAACTGGAGAAAGCATACACTAGCAGCTTAACAGCACACCTGAATGCTCTAGAAAAAAAAAGAAGCAACTATACCCAAGAGGAGTTGAAAGCAGGAAATAATCAAACTCTGGGCTGAAATCAACCAAGTAGAAACCAAAAGAACTATACAAAGAATCAACAAAACCAGGACCTGGTTCTTTGAGAAAATCAAGATGATAGGTAAACCCTTAGCCAGGCTAACCTGAGGGCACAGATACTGTATGCAAATTAACAAAATCAGAAATGAAAAGGGAGATATAACAACAGAAACTGAGAATTTTTTTAAAAAATCATCAGATACTATTACAAAAGCCTATACTCAACAAAACTGGAAAATCTGGATGAAATGGACAATTTTCTAGACAGATACCACATACCAAATACCAAAGTTAAATCAGGATCAAATAAACCATCTGAACAGTCCCATAACCCGTAAAGAAATAGAAGCAGTCATTAAGAGTCTCCAAACCAAAAAATGCCAGGTACAGATGGATTTAGTACAGAATTCTATCATACCTTCAAATAAGACCTAATTCCAATTCTCCTCAAACTATTCCACAAAATAGAAGCAGAAGAAACACTACCCAATTCATTCTATGAAGCCACAGTTATGCTGATACCAAAACTTCGCAAAGGCACAACAAAGAAAGAGACTGTTAGACCAATTTCTCTTATAAATATCGATGCAAAAATACTCAATAAAATTCCTGCAAACTGAATCCAAGAACACATCAAAACAATCATTCAACATGATCAAGTGGGCTTCATCCCAGGGATGCAGGGATGGTTCAATATATAGAAATCCATCAATCTAATCTGCTACATAAACAAACTCAAAGACAAAAACCACATGATTATTTCATTAGATGCCACAAAAACCATTTGACAGAATTCAACATCCTTTCATGTTAAAAGTCTTTGAAAGATCAGTAATTCATGGCCCATATCTAAACATAGTAAAAGCAATATACAGCAAACCAGTAGCCATTATCAAACTAAATGGAGAGAAACTTGAAGCAATCCCACTAAAATTACAGACTAGACGACAAGGTTGCCCACTCTCTATCTATTCAATATAGTACTTGAAGTTCTAGCTAGAGTAATTAGAAAACAAAAGGAGGTCAAAGGGAAACAAATTGGAAAAGAAGAAGTCAAAATGTCACTATTTGCACATGATATGATAGTATCCTTAATTGACACCTAAAATTCCACCTGAGAACTCCTATAGCTGAAATACAACTTCAGCAAAGTGACTGGATATAAAATTAACTAAAACAAATCAGTAGCCTTCCTCTACTCAAATGATAAATGGGCTGAGAAAGAAATTAGGGAAATGACACCCTTCACAAAAGTTACAAACAATATAAATCATCTTGGTGTGACTCTAACCAAACACATGAATGACAACTTCAAGTCTCTGAGGAAAGAAAGTGAAGAAGACCTCAGAAGATGGAAAGATCAACCATGCTCATGGATTGGTAGGACTAATATAGTAAAAATGATCATCTTGCCTAAAGCAATATACATATTCAATGCAATCCCCATCAAAATTCCAACTTAATTCTTTATAGAGTTAGAAAGAGCAATTCTCGCATTCATTTGGAATAATAATAATAAAAAAAAACCAGGATAGCAAAAACTATCCTCAACAATAGAAGAATTTCCAGGGCAATCACCATTCCTGACCTCAAGCTGCACTACAGAGCAATATTGATAAAAACTGCATGGTACTGATACTATGACAGGCAGGGAGATCAATGGAATAGAATTGAAGGCCAAGAAATGTACCCACACACTTGATCTTTGACAAAGGAGCTAAAACCATCCAGTCGGAAAAGACAGCTTTTTCAACAAATGATGATGGTCCAACTCTCAGTCAACATGTAGAAGAAATCAAATTGATCCATTCTTATCTCCCAGTACAAGTAGATCAAGATCCACCTAAAACCAGACACACTGAATCTAATGGAAGAGAAAGTGGGGAAGAGCCTCAAACATATGAGCACAGGAGAAAACTTCCTGAACAGAGCACCAATGGCTTGTGCTATAAGATCAAGAATTTATAAATGGGACCTCATAAAATTGAAAAGATTTTGTAAGGCAACGGACACTGTCAATAGGACTAAATGACAACCAACAGGGTATGAAAAGATCTTTACCAATCCTACATCTGATAGAGAGCTAATATCCAATATATACAAAGACCTCAAGAAATTAGACTCCAGAGAACCAAATAACTCAATTAAAAAATGGGGGACAGAGCTAAACAGAAAGTTTTCAACTGAGGAAATTCAAATGTCCAAGAAGAACCTAAAGAAATCTTCACCATTCTTAGTCATCAGGAAAATGCAAGTCAAAACAACTCTGAGATTCCACCTCACACCAGTCAGAATGGTTAAGATAAAAAAACTCAGGTGACAACAGATGCTGTTGAGGGTGTGGAGAAAGAGGAACACTCCTCCATTCTTGGTGGGATGGCAAGCTGGTACAACCCCTCTGGGAATCAGTCTACTGGTTCCTCAGTAAATTGGACATAGTAATACCTGAGGACCCAGCAATACCACTCCTGGGCATATACCCAGAAGATGCTCCAACATGTAACAAGAGCACATGCTTCACTATGTTCATAGCAGCCTTATTTATAATAGCCAGAAGCTGGAAAGAATCCCAACAATCCTCAACAGACAAATGGATACAGAATGTGTGGTACATTTATATAATCTAATACTACTCAGCTATTAAAAAAATGACTTCATGAAATTCACAGGCAAATGCATGGAACTTGAAAGTATCATCTCTGGTGAGGACAAAAAAACACACATTGTATGTACTCACTGATAAGTGGATATTAGCCCAAAAGTTTGGAATACCCAAGATTCAATTCACAGACCATATGAAGCTTAAGAAGATGAAAGACCAAAATGTGAATGCTTCAGTGCTTCTTAGAAAGGTGAACAAAATACTCACAGGAGGAAATATGGAGACAAAATGTGGAGACAAAATCTCCTTCAGAGACTGAAGGAAAGGCCATCCAGAGACTGCTCAACCTATGGATCCATCCATATACAGCCAACCAACTGGGACCCTATTGTGGATGCCAGGAAATGCTTTCTGATGGAAACCTGATATGTCTGTCTCTTGAGAGGCTCTGCCAGAGCCTGGCAAATACAGAGGTATTTGCTGGCAGCCAATTATTGGACTGAGCGTGGGGTTCCTGATGGAGGAGTTAGAGAAGGGACTGAAGGAGCTGAGAGAGTGTGCATCCCCATGGAGGGAGCAGCATTGTCAACAGGCCATATCCCTCAGGGACTGGACCATCAGCCAAAGAATACACGTGAAGGGACCCGTCTGTGGTGCTGGCTGCACATGTGGCAGAGAATGGCCTGTTGGACATCAGTGGGAGGAGAGGCCCTTGGGTCTGAGGCTGTTTGATGCCCAGTGCAGCAGAATGCTAGGTCAGGAATATGGGAGACGGTGAGTGGGTGGGGGAGCACCCTCATAGAGGAGGGGGGTGGGATAGGGTGTTTTTGAAGGGGAGACCTGGTAAGGGAAAAACTTTTGAAATTAAAAAAAATTTTAAAAAAATTTACCAATCCTGCTCTTTTGTTAGCAATAGATAATGGACTACCCCAATCTCATAAAGGCCTTGTTTCCCTATCCCATGTTCATCCTATGGTTCACTAAATTTTTTGGCTAGCCTGTAATTTTCTGTAGTTTTATCAGTACTAAATGAGCTCTTAGTTTTTCTTAGCTTCTAGACCCTGAAGTTTCTATTGACAATTTTGGAGTTTTGGTTTCTTTTAAAGTGCCAAAGATTTTTCACCTTAATCTTGGGTGTGGTATAAGGGCCTGCTTCAGCTTTTCTACAGTATCTGACTATAATTTGTCTTGTGCACTAACAGGAGCATGAATTTTTTTCAGTGGCATATAGTTTCTGCGATTGTGTGATGTTTGGAATTCTGGGTACTTTTCAGAGTGAATATAAATGCTAAAACCCTGAAAGGCATGGTGGTTTTTTGATATTGGTTGGTTTCTGTATTTGCTGTTAGTCACACTTTGTTAACTAGTCATGCATGAAGATGAAGAAGAAGACAAAGAAGAAGAAGGAGGAGGAGAAGAAGAAGGAGAAGAAGGAGAAGAAGGAGGACGAGAAGGAGGAGAATCAGAAGCAGCAGCAGTAGGAGGAAGAGGAGGAGGAGAAGGCGGAGGCAAAGGCAGAAGAAGGAGAAGGAGAAGGAGAAGGAAGAAGGAAGAAGGAAGAGAAGGAGGAGGAGAAGGAGAAGAGAAGGAGGAGGAGGAGGAGGAGGAGGAGGAGGAGGAAGAAGAAGAAGAAGAAGAAGAAGAAGAAGAAGAAGAAGAAGAAGAAGAAGAAGAAGAAGAAGAAGAAGAAGAAGAAGAAGAAGAAGAAGAAGAAGAAGAAGAAGAAGAAGAAATAATTAGGCATCCTGACAGGAAAGATACCCTAAGGAACTCAGTGCCCCTAATCTGCAGGAAGTAGTCTAACAATAATGTGACCCTCTTCCCCCTCTATCCACTTTTCCTCTCCTGTCTAGTGTTAAAGGGTTGAAAGGGTGGAAAGGTGGTGGAGAAGAGTGGAAAAAAGAAAAACCCACAAAGGAGCCAAAGTCCTGTTACACAAATGAGGTTTTAGTTGACCTCTAAAGTATCCCCTGTGGCTACATGTTCAATTACTTCCCAAACCCTTTTCTTTAAGCAGGACACATCCTTGAGAACTGTAGCTCCAGTTATGTTTGTGCTTCTTTACTAATTATTTTAAAGATATACACATGTTAAACCTTAATGTAA
Source organism: Mus caroli (assembly GCF_978045245.1). Lineage (NCBI taxonomy): Eukaryota > Metazoa > Chordata > Mammalia > Rodentia > Muridae > Mus > Mus caroli. The sequence continues at coordinate 8,724,057 of NW_028227264.1, forward strand.
CTAGTATTAGAAACTGCTTCCTGTTTCAAGTCTGAGATGGTGGCAAAAGTCCCTGAATTTCTAGAGATGTGGTGACATTTGGCTGATCATCCTGCCACAGAAGGGTAGTGTTTATCATTACGATAATAAACTATCTGAGGCAGATCAACTTTACAGAAAAGAGGTGTATGTAGCTTATGATTTTGAAAGCTAGTAGGAAAATAATCCATTTCTGGCTGTGATTTCAAGGTGGAAGGCAGCAGAAGGACGTGTGAGAGGAAGAGGTTCTATTGCCAAGCAGGATTCAAGAAGCTGTGATTCTATAACATTTTCCAATTAGCTATAAGGACCTCATAAAGAGCCAGCCTCCCAACATTACCTCAGGGAAGACTAAGTTCTCAGTACGTGAACAAAGCATGTTCTCTCTTAAGATAGGTAGCTTTGGATGATAAGGTTTAGGTCAACTCCTAACCAGTGCTTTCAAGTCCTCAAAAAGTGACAGGAATTTCCCATCCCTGAATGCTGTGCTTGCTGTGATGAATGGATGCTATTCCCTTCGGAAAGGCTCGGAGAAGAATCCATATGTGTGCCTTGTCTTGGGCCCTGGATATTGACAGATGTCCTTAGATGGGGGGAAAAGAGAAACAGACAGAGTCTTTCCTAGTTGAACATTACTAGTGTTAGCATTGAAGGAAATATGGTAGTGCTTAGGCTTCAGGTGAAGAAAGCTGTTACAATCAATTGTTAAAACACATAACTCAGGCTGACACAGCAAGTTTATTATTTCTATTAAGTGTGCATATGGCAGTAACTTTGACCTAAGGGAGCATTGATACTCCCTGGTAAGGTAACCAAGGATTTACAGCACATGTCGTGTGTGTGTGTGTGTGTGTGTGTGTGTGGTTCTTATATAAATTGGTAGAATCAGGTTTTTTGTTTGTTTGTTTGTTTTTTCGAGACAGGGTTTCTCTGTATAGCCCTGGCTGTCCTGGAACTCACTTTATAGATCAGGCTGGCCTCGAACTCAGAAATCTGCCTGCCTCTGCCTCCCGAGTGCTGGGATTAAAGGTGTGCGCCACCACGCCTGGCTTAGAATCAGTTTTTAATTTGACTCTCCCTTGACTATCACACTCCTGGTGTTCATTGGTATCTGACAGAGCTATGTACCTTAGGGCCAGTATGGAGTCATGGTGGCAGAGCCTGAGGATTCTAGCATCCCCTTGGAAGGCAATATCATCTAGTGTGGAAGGTGTATTTTATACTTACGAAATGTCCATGTTCTCTATAATTTTTTGTTTCATTGGAATGAGAAAACAATGAAAAGAATAATCGACATTTTTATTCAGGGCATTTAAGGGTGAGGACCATTAAGGGCATTAGGAGGCTAGGAACCTTTCTTTTCTCTCTTGTCCATAATAGCCACTGTGTGCCTCAGCAAGTTAGCAACAGGATGACCGATCTTCTACCAATACATTCCCGGTCAATCCACTGAACATAGCAAATGGAAGAAAAATATAGTTTTTGTTTGTTAGGTTTGTAATTGTTACTGTGTCACAGTCAATTTATTTTCTGACTAACCCATTGAAAGGTAATTAGAGAGTTTTCAGTTATGGACAGGGCAATCTAATTACATAAGAAAAAGGGTAGGCAAGTGCTAATAGAAGAGGTTATTCATTCATAGAAGTTATAGTTCATCATTTAAGCAAGCATCACATTACACAGACAACTGATATTCGTCTTTCTTCTGGTAATTACTTTCAAATTTAGACAGACTTGATACATAATATTAAGGGTCTAAACTCAAAAGTTTGTTACTGACATTGCACCTAGTACAAAAACATTTTGATTAGAGAAGTATTTTTATATATATCATAACATGTATTATATATAATACATATAATATATATAATATAATATATAATATATACATATATACATGTATACACACACATTTATTTCTGGGAAAATGGTTTCAGGAATTCTGAAGACTTTTGTGCAATAATGTGGTGTTAGTCTTTTAACAAATATTTTCGGCAAAATCTGTGTAATTGTGTTCTGAATTCCTAGTGTTTACTTTTCTGCATCTAAAAATGTGGCAACCACAGGAAAAATCCTGTTGGCTCTGAGGACCTATCGTATGATTATTTTACCCAGAGAAAGTGATTGATGTGGAGAGTGCTTTGTGCCTAAGGTTATAGCCAGTTTATGGTCAGCATTTTTCAACAATTGCAGAATTTGCCTTATTCAGTTCTGGGTTTTCGGTGTAGTGAGCAGTGCTTGGAATATGACAGGTGTTTCCTACAATTCTGTTGGGTAACTGAATATGTCAGGAAACATTTTGGCAGTTTAGCTCAAAAAATATAAATTAAGAGACTACTGTGGTCAGCTCTGAGTTATAATTTAAGAAAAGGAGATAACTCTTGATAAATAAGGATAAATGAAATTTTTTAACTTGAAATTCAGAAAGTATTATAAGCAGAGAGCAACCAGAACACAGGGGAATCAAAAATGATGGGACGTGATCTGACTCTCAAAATCCTAGTAGGATTTAAAAAAAAAAGTTCTATTTTCTATTACATCTCAAACTGTACTTTCCCTCTCTCTCCTCCCCTGGTCTCACACCTGTATCTTCCCTCTCTCCCAGATCAACCTCCTAAGGCTCAGAAAAGATGTCCTCCCAGGAACATTAGCTAAACACTGCATAGCAATCTACAATAAAGCCAGGCACATACTATGACATCTAGGTTGGATAAGGCAACCATGTGGGAAGAAAAGGGGCTGTTAGGTAGGCAAAAGTGTCAGGAAAGCCCCCACTCCCGCTGCTAGGGTCCCCACGAGAACACAAAGCTACTCAGCCATAACACATGCAGAGGACCTCGGTCAGACCCTCATAGGCTCCATGGTTCTCTGAGCCCCCATGAGCCCTAGTCAGTTGATTCTATGGGTCTCCTTCTCCTGGTGTCCTAACTGATCTGCTTCCTCCAATACTTCCTTCCCCTACTGTGCATAACTCCCTAAGATCACCCTATTGTTTGGGATTCTGCATCTGCTCCCATCAGTTGCTGGGTAAGCTTTCTTTCTTTCTGGTCTCTTTGATGATGACAAAGTGTAGGTCAAAGGTTTTGTGGCTGGGTTGGTGTCCCAATCTGCTCACTTAAAGCCTTGCCTGGTTAGAGAAGAGGAGTGATTCAGGCTCCTTGCCCCCTACATTTAGGAGTCTTTGCTAAGGTTACTCTCATAAATTTCATTGACTTTCCATTGTACTACATTTCTATCCTGTTCATGCAACATTCCCCTATTCCAGTCATTTCTCCCACTGTTTTCTCCCTCCCTATCACCTGAACCCTCCTACTCCAAACCTCATATGGTTTGCATAGTCCCTCCGCAAAATCAATTCCATTTCTCCTTCCCAGGGAGATTTTTGTCCATTCTTAAGCCCTTCTTGTTTCTTAGCCTCTCTGGGTCTGTGGACTATAGCATGATTTTCTTTTATCTTATAGATAATATCCACGTATAAGTGACTACATACAATTTTTTGTCTTTTTGGGACTGTGTGAACTCATTCAGGATGATTCTTTTCTAGTTTCATCCATTTTCCAGCAAATTTCATGATGGTATTGTTTTTAACAGCTGAACAGCACTCCATTGTATAAATGTACCACATTCTCTTTGTCTATTCTTCAAACTAAATAATCTAATTAAAAATAGAGTACAGATCTAAACAGAGAATTCTCAACAGAGGAATCTCAAGTGGCTGAGAAACATTTAAAGGAAAGTTCAACATCCTTTGCCATCAGAAAAACACAAATTAACTGACTTTGAGATTCCATCTTACACTTGTCAGAATGGCTAAGATTAAAAACTCAAGGGGCAACATGTGCTGGCAAAGATGTGGAGGAAGGGAAACTTGTACAGCCACTTTGAAAGTCAACATGGAAGTTTCTCAGAAAATTGGGAATTGATTGACCTCAAAACCCAGCTATACCACTCCTGGAGATATACATGAAGGATGTTCCATCCTTCTACAAGAACACTTGCTCAACTATGTTCATAGCTGCTTTATTCTAGAAACTGGAAACAACCTGGTAGGAATTTTTAAAGGTAAAGTAGGATAGCAAAAGAAGTCTTTGCTATAGAAAAAGTGGCATACTCTGGAGAAATGGTATACAGTTCACTCACTGCTGAACACTGTAGGGAGAAGCCAGGCTGAAGCCAGCTAAGGTCAGTTGAAGCCAGGTCACTCAAAGCTGTGGAGATGATTTGAGCCTGGAGATGATTGGGCTGATAGCTCAGCCTACTGGAATTTCCTTCCTTCCTTCCTTCCTTCCTTCCTTCCTTCCTTCCTTCCTTCCTTCCTTCCTTCCTTCCTTCCTTCCTCCCTCCCTCCCTCCCTCCCTCCCTCCCTCCCTCCCTCTCCAACCCACCCTCCTTCTCTTCCTCTGTCTCTTTCTTTCTTTCCTTCTTTCTTTCAAATTGTGTGGCTCCAATGATAGATGGAATACTCATGTTGCTAACCCTAATCTGATGATATTAGAAGGCATACCTTGGGAGGTAATTAGACATGGAGTGTGGTGTTCCCATGGATGGCACTAGTGTTCACACAGAAACATGCCACAGTTTCTCTTGTTCTCTGTCCTCCATATGGAATTGAGAGAACATTTGAGCTTTAGAAGATGATCCTTATCATAAATCATTCACATCTGCATACCAATCTTCAGTGTCTAGCATCCAGAGCACTGATAGATCCATCTTTGTTGTCTGTAAATCTTTATTTGTAGGACTTTGGATTTACTAGGATCACACTTCTATTCTCCAATAGGCCTGCTTGAATGTCAATTAAATAAATAAATAAACCAAAGAGACGCAAAATGCTATCTGTTTGCATTTGAAATCTTCAGCAATTATGTAAGAAGGGCAGTGAGAACATTGTATGTTTTCTTTGAATATAAACTTTGATATAGGAGATTTCATAAAACCCATCTTTGTATTATAGTTTAATATAAATATCTGTTCCAAAGTATCTATGTATGATAAAGAGCGATTTGAAAGCACATTTGTAACCCTGCAATGACTTGTATTCTCAGTTTGCATTTTGATACTTAGAATAAGAATATCAAACAGGACATTTCAGACAACACATTGGAGACTGGGACAAACAGTTCTCTGAACTTCTGTGTGTTCTTAGTTCCCTGCCTCTTTTCCTCGTATTTAAGTTACTTCTCAGCAATGATGCATAAGAAATGAAGTCCAAAGCTTCAGAGGTTTTCCTTTGTAGCTATGCTCCGGTTTAAGTTGGTATCTTAACAACTGTGACTAATCTGGGTCAACCTTGTCACTTCCTAATTGAATCCCAGAGGGTGACTGTAGTTTCTTCAGCTTCTTGATTTCCTTAGAAAATGATGGGTCTCACTCTGGATGTCGTAGGTGGCAATTGGAGCATATTGTATTATTGAGTCACAGTGTGGAGGGCGGCCAGGAGGGAGGGCTACCATTCAGACTTTGTTTCTTATGTAACACTGAAAAGAAATCAATATAACAGGGTGAAAAGAGGAGAGAAGAATGCAAAGGAGCAGAAAAATTGGGAAGAGAGTAGAATTAGCAGGAAGTCTTAGCTGATTAATGGAGGAAATGAGGAATATCAAATGCATAGCAATGCAAATATTTCCTGCCATCTGTTGGTTCAATTCAAATAATTTTATGGATTATACAAGCTACTTATTGAAGGGCTCATTTTCTCCAAATCTTTCATAACTTAATACTAGAAGTAGAATATTTGAAGGTGAGATAAACAAGAAAAAGGAATCAGAGATATAGGCCAAGTTGTTTATGAAGATGCTTTGTCTTATTGCCCCCAGAGGCGTTGCAGGCATGGCTGCCGTGTCACATGTGTGTCACTAAGTGGCAGAGAGGAGAGGGGCTATGTCTACACTGTGTTCTGACCTATGAACATCAGAATGATTAGTAGCTTAACATTCCCTGAAAAAACAAAGAGAGCCTGAGATGATCACTAGTCTGGCATCAGGCAGGCCTAGACTGGATCCCAGAACAGGAAGTATGCTAGAGACTAGAAGAACCCCACTTGGGATTGTGAGCCCTTGGTGGGAGTGTTCCCATGACAGATGACCCTCACAAGGGCCACTGGGACTAGGCAAGGAACCAGTCCAAGACAACCACCAGACATAGTGCCCAGACAGGAAGCTACCCTGAGATGACCACAAGTCCAGTGATGTGCAAGCCTGGGGATGGGAATGGTGGCAGACCATGTTCAAGAAGACCCCTGACCCCTGCCATAATGAACTCCTGAGACCACTCCTGAAGTGACCTCCAAAAGCCAGAGAACCCCCAAGCACCCCTAAAACAAGCAAGTAAGTGGTGGAGAAACTGAAGAGAAACAGAATGATGTGGGCACAATGAATAGAGGCAGAACTGGAGACCCAAGGGTAGTGAGCAACAGCTTAATGTGAGTAGCTGATGATGCCACTTGGGACCATGGTGGGGTCCTGGTCTTTTACCATTGAAGTCCAGGCAGGCATCCTTAATCTGGGCTGCCATGTGGGGATGTGGGGATGTGGGGATGTGGGGATGTGGGGATGTGGGGATGTGGGGATGTGGGGATGTGGGGATGTGGGGATGTGGGGATGTGGGGATGTGGGGATGTGGGGATGTGGGGATGTGGGGATGTGGGGATGTGGGGATGTGGGGATGTGGGGATGTGGGGATGTGGGGATGTGGGGATGTGGGGATGTGGGGATGTCTAAAGGCTATGCATAACTGGTTCAACCCCTTACCTTGGTATCCTGGGAGAGCTGGCCCTGGAAGCATGAGAGCAGAAGAGGTGACCATGCCTCTAGTCAGTTGCAGTACTCTGGATCGCGTGACCAGCCTTGCTCATTGCTTGCGGGAGTTGCAGGTGAGCCTCCCAGGACATTGGGGAGCTGCCATATCACTTGTCTGCATGGTGTGGTCAAGGGAGACATATTCTCCTCTATTCTCACCCCTCACCATCTGAAGCAGGTGCAAGATCTGGCCTTGGGGTCAAAAGAACAGGAAAGTTATTCTTTTGTTTTGGTTTGGTTTGGTTTTTTGTTGTTGTTTTTGTTTGTTTTTTGTTTTGTTTTGTTTTTTGTTTTTCAAGACAGGGTTTCTCTGTGTAGCCTTGGCTGTCCTGGAACTCACTTTGTAGACCAGGCTGGCCTCAAACTCAGAAATCCTCCTGCCTTTGCCTCTTAACCCACACCAGCTGTGACACTTGCAGGAGCAGGCCCTGTACCTCTGCACTTCACCTGGGCAACATGGTAGAGTTGACCCTGGTGGTGGGAGCAATGAGGCCTCTAAGGGCATTAGGATGGGAAAGCTGGTCCCATCACCTCTCTGCCACTTTTTGACAGGGCCAAGGAAGGTATGTCTCTCCCTCTACCCCTCTCCCTCTACAGCAGGCAAGAGAACTGGCCCTGAGGTCACCAGAGTGGAAGAACTGGCCATGCCTCTTACCAGCTATATCAACTGGGAGAGTGGGCACTAAACCTCACCTAGGCAGTGCAGTAGAGATGGTCCAGGTTACAGGGGCAGCAGGGGAGATTGTTGGTAAGCTGGCCCAAGGGCATGAGATCGGGAGAGCCAGCAGGCTCAGCAGCTCAGATACCTCTCAGGACAACATCCGGGGCTTTGAATTGACCCATCCTAACATCTACCCAATCAATGAACAGATGAAATGCATGAAGGGGCTGGCCCTATAGATCCAAAACTTCAGGTCAACAATAGGATCTCCTAGAATAGTCCCAGTGAGGTTTCAGTATTGATAGAGTAGTATAAACCTTGTACCAGACCAACACATCGTTTCAATGAACCTTTGCAAGCAAAGGCATGTGGACACTAGGGTATACTGGGGACACATTGTGACACACTACACTTGCTATGATGAGTTTTTTTTTCTTTGTTGAATGGGGGCCATTGCAAGGATAGAGGGCAGTTACAAGGGAAGGGGAAGATGAGTGGAATTGGGGTACATGGTGTGAAATTCACATAGAACCAATAAAAAGTGAAAAATATGTAGAAAACAAACAAAAAGATTCCGTCTATATTAGACTCAGGAAGTTCGCCTGTCAGGCAGTTATTTATCACTTAAGAAAATCCCAGTGTCCTCTGAGGTTTTCACTAGTAAGATCTTGAACTCTGCTTGCAGGGTTCTGATTTGCTGTTCCTGATCTTATTTCACAGAATGGAGAGTGGCATAGCTTTAAACAAGATCAAAACTGGATGGTCTATCTGGCTTTCTCGGTCTAATCAATCCTCATCAGAGTTTGCAGAGTGGGAAAACACGGTCAGAGTTTTCAAGGCTGCTTACTGCCAGCACAAAATTTGTGTGACTCAGCAAACTTCTAGCAGAGTCACTGATGTTTGCTATGTTTTTGCTTTCATCTCTGTGAGATCATATATTTTAAATTCCCAACTCCTTACTATAATATGTTCTGCAGAATATATTTTACAGTTGTTGCTACATTTTAATGACTAGATATATTTGTAACCATATATTACTTCATTTCATGGGCATGTGATAGTTTACATTTTCCTTTTTAGCATAGTATTTTTATGGATTATTTGGGAATTTCACACAATGCATCCTGAACATGTTCACTTCCCAGTCCTCCCAGGTCCAGTCCTCCACCCCACCCCACCCTTGTGACCTCCTTAAAAACAAAAGAAGAAGAAAAATATATCAAGTCCAATTTATGTTGACCATATACTCACTGAAGTAAGAAGACTGAGCTAGGTTGAATACAGGCTGCAAATTGGCAGTTCAGGAAGCTAGGCAGAATGAGAACTGGGATCCAGGAAAGGCTCTATAGTCAGTCAACTACAGCTAGAGGGCAGCTAATTAGAGGACACCTTGTCATTTGGCTAAGGCAGAAGATAGGTAGTCTGAGTCAGTAACCACCCTGGAAAGTTCCCAAGAACCCCCAGAGATTTGACAAATCATTGAAGCACTCATATCCCTAGAGATACAGATAACCAATCAAGGTGAATGGCACATACCCCTACCTGAAATTCCCCTAGCCCTGAATAAAAATTGGGCCTGCAAGCCCACTTACTGTCTCCATTTCACTGAAGGGGATCCTTGCATGCAAGAAATTCAGCTGAATAAACACTCTTTGCTTTTGCATACTATTTGAGTCTGGGGTCTTCTGTCAGGGATTATTGGACTCTAAAAGGTCCATGGTCAAACTCCCAGTGGGCAGCCGCTTAAAGAAAACTGAGACCTTCCCTACTTGTAGCCCCCACCAGAAGCCAGAAAACATCGACTGTGATAAACTATACTCCAGCATTGCTTTCACAATCTTTAAGAATTATACTCAATGGCTTCCTGTCTAGACTGTTTCTTTATTTAGAGTGTGGAGATGGAGGAGAGAGGTTGTCCCAGAAGCCTCCTTCTATGTCTCTTATTCTCAACTGTTAGTTAATTTTTTGAGACAAGGTCTCATGCAGTCCATGTTGGCTTTAAACTTGATATGCAGCCAAAGATGGCTGACTACTGGGCATACAGGAGTATGCCACCATGCCTGGTGTTGTGCAGTGCTGAGGACTTAACGTAGAGCTGCATGCACATTTTACCCCAAAAGAGCTGGAATCTCAGTCCTATGATATACAATGGTTCCTTTTACTTTTCCTGTATTCTTTTTTTTTCATTATTTAAAAATAATCTATTCAGCATACATTTTTGTTTTGTTTTTCTTAAAACATCCTACCTTAATACTGTTTACTATTAAAACTTAACTAATACTTTTTTTTGGTATTTTCTTCATTTACATTTCCAATGCTATCCCAAAATTTCCCCCATACTCCCCCCCCGCCCCCTCCCCCCTACCCACCCCGCCCCGCCAATCCTGCTTCTTGGCCCTGGCGTTCCCCTGTACTGAGGCATAGAAAGTTTGCAAGACCAATGGTCCTCTCTTTCCAATGACGGCCCATGTTTATCATGTTTAGGTGTGGGCCTTGAATTCCTGATCTTTCCAAGACTTTTATCATGAATGGGTGTTGGATTTGGTCAAATGTTTCTCCACATCTAACAAGATGATCATGTGTTTTTTGTCTTTGAGTTTGTTTATATAATAGATTATGTTGATGGATTTCTGTATATTAAGCCATCCCTGCATCCCTGGAATGAAACCTACTTGGTCAGGATGGATAATTGTTTTGATGTGTTCTTGGATTCAGTTAGCAAGAATTTTATTGAATATTTTTGCATTGATATTCATAAGGGAAATTGGTCTGAAGTTCTCTATCTTTGTTGGGTCTTTCTGTGGTTTAGGTATAAGAATTATTGTGGATTCATAGAACGAATTGGGTAGAGTACCTTCTGCTCCTATTTTGTGGAATAGTTTGTGAAGAACTGGAATTAGATCTTCTTTGAAGGTCTGATAGAACTCTGCACTAAACCCATCTGGTTCTGGGCTTTTTTTTTTTTTTTTTTTTGGTTGGGAGACTATAAATGACTGCTTCTATTTCTTTAGGGGATATAGGACTGTTTAGACCTGATCCTGATTTAACTTTGGTACCTAGTATCTGTCTAGAAATTTGTTCATTTCATTCAGGTTTTCCAGTTTTGTTGAGTATAGCTTTTTGTATGAGGATCTGATGGTATTTTGGATTTCTTCAGGGTTTGTTGTTATGTCTCTCTTTTCATTTCTGATTTTGTTAATTAGGATGCTGTCCCTGTGCCCTCTAGTGAGTCTGGCTAAGTGTTTATCTATCTTGTTGATTTTCTCAAAGAACCATTTGGTTGATTGTTTGAATAGTTCTTGTTTCCACTTGGTTGATTTTGCCCGAGTTTGATTATTTCCTGCTGTCTACTCCTCTTGGGTGAATTTGCTTCCTTTGTTTCTAGAGCTTTTAGGTGTGTTGTAAAGCTGCTAATGTGTGCTCTCTCTAGTTTCTTTTTGGAGGCACTCAGAGCTATGAGTTTTCCTTTTAGAAATGCTTTCATTGTGTCCCATGAGTTTGGGTATGTTGTGGCTTCATTTTCATTAAACTCTAAAAAGTCTTTAATTTCTTTCTTTATTCCTTCCTTGACCATGGTATCATTGAGAAGATTGCGGTTTAGTTTCCAAATGGATGCTGGCTTTCTATTATTTATATTATCTATTATATTATTTATATTTATATTATATTATTTATATTATATTATATTATTTATATATTGTTATTTAAGATCAGCCTTAGGTCATGGTGATCTGATAGGATGCATGGGACAATTTCAATATTTTTGTATCTGTTCAGGCCTGTTTTGTGACCAATTATATGGTCAATTTTGGAGAATGTACCATGAGGTACTGAGAAGAAGGTATATCCTTTTGTTTTAGGATAAAATGTTATGTAGATATCTGTTAAATCCATTTGTTTCATAACTTCTCTTAGTTTCACTGTGTCCCTGTTTAGTCTCTGTTTCCACGATTTGTCCATTGATGAAAGTGGTGTGTTGAACTCTCCCACTATTATTGTGTGAGGTGCAATGTGTGCTTTGAGCTTTGCTAAAGTTTCTTTAATGAATATGGCTGCCCTTGCATTTGGAGCATAGATATTCACAATTGAGAGTTCTTCTTGGAAGATTTTACCTTTGATGAGTATGAAGTGCCCCTCCTTGTCTTTTTTGATAAGTTTGGGTTGGAAGTCGATTTTATTCCATATTAGAATGGCTACTCCAGTTTGTTTCTTCAGACCATTTGCTTGGAAAATTGTTTTCCAGCCTTTCATTCTGAGGTAGAGTCTGTCTTTTTCCCTGAGATGCATTTCCTGTAAGCAGCAAAATGCTGGGTCCTGTTTGTGTAGCCAGTCTGTTAGTCTATGTCTTTTTATTGGGGAATTGAATCCATTGATATTAAGAGATATTAAGGAAAAGTAATTGTTGCTTCCTACTATTTTTGTTGTAAGAGTTTGCATTCTGTTCTTGTGGCTGTCTTTTAGGTTTGTTGAAGGATTATTTTCTTGCTTTTTCTAGGGCATGGTTTCTGTCCTTGTATTGGATTTTTTCCTGTTATTATCCTTTGAAGGGCTCAATCTATGAAAAGATATTGTGTGAATTTGGTTTTGTCGTGGAATACTTTGGTTTCTCCATCTATGGTAATAGAAAGTTTGGCTGGGTATAGTGACCTGGGCTGGCATTTGTGTTCTCTTATTGTCTGTATAACATCTGTCCAGGATCTTCTGGCTTTCATAGTATCAGGTGAAAAGTTCGGTGTAATTCTGATAGGCCTGCCTTTATATGTTACTTGACCCTTTTCCCTTACTGCTTTTAATATTCTATATTTATTTAGTGCATTTGTTGTTCTGATTTTTATGTGTCGGGAAGAATTTCTTTTCTGGTCCAGTCTATTTGGAGTTCTGTAGGCTTCTTGTATGTTCATGGGCATCTCTTTCTTTAGGTTTGGGAAGTTTTCTTCTATAATTTTGTTGAAGATATTTGCTGGCCCTTTAATTTGAAAATCTTCATTCTCATCTACTTCTATTATCCATAGGTTTGGTCTTTTCATTATGTCCTGGATTTTCTGGACATTTTGAGTTAGGATCTTTTTGCATTTTGCATTGTCTTTGATTGTTGTGCCGATGTTCTCTATGGAATCTTCTGTACCTGAGGTTCCCTCTTCCATCTCTTGCATTCTGTTGCTGATGTTCGCGTCTATGGTTCCAGATGTCTTTCCTAGGTTTTCTATCTCCAGCATTGCCTCACTTTGGGTTTTCTTTATTGTGTCTACTTCCCTTTTTATGTCTAGTATTGTTTTGTTCATTTCCATTACCTGTTTGGATGTGTTTTCCTGTTTTTTTTAAGGACTTCTACCTGTTTGGTTGTGATTTCTTGTTTTTCTTTAAGGACTTGTAACTCTTTAGCAGTGTTCTCCTGTATTTCTTTAATTGGGTTATTAAGGTCCTTCTTAATGTTCTCTACCATCATCATGAGATATGCTTTTAGATCCGGGTCTAGCTTTTCCGGTGTGTTGGGGTACCCAGGACTGGGCGAGTTGGGAGAGCTGCCTTCTGATGATGGTGAGTAGTCTTGGTTTCTGTTAGTAAGATTCTTATGTTTGCCTCTCGCCATCTGGTAATCTCTGGAGTTAGTTTTTATAGTTGTCTCTGGTGAGAGATTGTTCCTCTCTTGATTCTGTTAGCCTCTATCAGCAGACCTGGGAGACTAGTTCTCTCCTCTGAGTTTCAGTGGTCAAAGCACTCTCTGCAGGCAAGCTCTCCTCTTACAGGGAAGTTGCACAGATATCTGGCATTTGGATTTCCTTCCTGGCAGAAGATTAAGGCCTGAAACAGGACCTGTCCCAAAAGCTGTGTTGCTTTGACCTGTCACAGAAGCTCTTAGCTTCTGTAGTCCACACTTTCACCTCAGCATACTAGTCTTGGAGGGATCTGGGAACCAACATGGCTTCCTCAGGTGCTCTTCCAAAGCCTTCCCTTTTCCAGGTGGACACCTCTCTTCTAGTATGAAAGGTGCCCGGGTGTCTGGAGCCCAAAAAGGGGTCTGTCTCAGAAACTGTCCTCTAGGGACCTTGGGTGTGTCACCCGCTTCTGCCCCAAGATGACCCAGTGCTGGCGCCGACTGGAAGGGACCCGTGACCCTGGTCAGGCGGGGCCTTCCACCCTCCCAATGCTGTCCCAGGTCCTGCACAACTGGACTGGCAGTGGTCCCAAGATCACGTGGAGAGTCCTCTAGGGGACCCTGGGGGTGTCTGCGGACTCTGCGCCCACGGTGACCCGGTGCTGGTGCTGACCGGAAGGGACCTGTGACCCTGGTCAGGATGGGTTTCCTGCCCTCCCAATGCTGTCTCAGGTCCTGTGTGATCGGATTGGAACAGAAGCTGTGTTCCACCCACCAGTGGTCCTAAGATCGAGTGGAGAGTCCTCTAGGGGACCTTGGGGGTATCTGCCGACTCGCGCCCAAGGTGACCTCTCCTGTATTCTTTTTTTTTTTAGCAACAAGAACCTATTTTTATTTTTCCAGATACAGAAGTTTGCATGTTTTGCAAATATTGCTTGAAAACAACACTCATATGTACAGTGCACTGGAATCTGAACTTTGCAAACAATGTTATCATTTAGAAAGATGAGCACTACCTATGTTCTGTCTGTTAAAAAACCTATCCACCTATAGAAAGTCCCCTCCTGTATTCTTATATTGCTAGATATTGCTTTTTATTTTTTTATCATCTTGATTCATGATGTAATGATTAATTAGTGCCTAAGACTTTTGTTATATTTTCAATTCTGTCTTCAGTGGCTTGCTGTAAATAAAGTAATTTTTTACATTATAGGATAAGGCTGTTGAATAATTCAAATAGAAAATTCTTCTGAAGATAACCTAATAATTTTTGTGGTAAAATTAATTATGATAATGATAAAATATATCTTGACACTATAAGGAATTCATTTTTAAAAATCTTATGCCACATTCCATTGTCACAGAAATCAAAGTGTGCCTTCTGTAGCAAATTTCACCCTCTGCCATCTGTCTCATTTTCTCTCATTCTTTGGTAGTAGATCTTTTGCTGTAGGTAACCATATACTCTGGGAGCGATCACATCATATGGGAGAGCAAAGCCAGCACGCTTCTATGAGATATGACCCAGTGGCTTCCTGACAAGGTAACTTCTTCCTAGTAATTTTAACTTACTACACATGTGCATATTTGTCTTTAGAGATAGACAATAATTTAGAATGTTTAAAAATCAAGGTAATGATTACATTTCAATCAATCACTGTTTTCATGAATTCACCTATTCCAAGAAAACATATTAATAAACAAGAATCATAATATTTATAAATTTTATTAATTAAAAATTATATTGATTAATCTTTGAGCTATGTGCATGATCCTACAATGGCAACTGGCTGGATGTTGTTTTATATCAATCCATTTATTAATTTTAGATAATCAGATTACACAATTAAGACCTAATGATGTTGTGGGATATTTTATCACACTGTGAGCTCTGAGACTGTGTTATTTACTAGGGAAAAAAACCTGTTTTTAGTCTTGGTATCGTTCAGTCTTTAGCTAATATCTTTAATCCCCCTGGCTGTAATGTAGACACACCCTTAGTACAATGAAGGTAAAATTGGTTTCTAAAAGGAAGCACTCATGTTTTAAAGTGATGTTTAACTGAGTGGCAGACAAAGAGATGAATCAAAGAAAGATTTGACAGAATAGGGTATGCCCAACTCTCACAAGAAGAGATAGGAAAGAGAGGCAACATAAGAGGGAGCCGGGTAAAAGGAGAAAGGAAAGAGGCAGTTTTTTTGAGACAGTTATAGAGAGATAAGTTGTAGAGAGACAAGCAAGACACAGGTGAGGACAGAATGAACTGGAGAATGAAACAGTGATGATTAGAACATATTGCCAATGTTATTATAAGGCCAAGCACAGCAATTCAGTCAGAGTACAAGAAAGAAGTCAGGTTGAATCAGTCAACTTGAGGAAGAGTTTGAGCCAGAACAGCTGAGTTGACCAGACAGCCAGAATTCAAAAGGAGCTAGAAAGGGTGAGCTTATTCAGCAGTAAGTCTCAGAGACTGAAAACATTCTAAGCCTAGATAGATTGTATGGAGGCTATAAACTTCTTGTTTGCAATAGATGGTAATTAACAGATACCTCATTGGTCAAAATGCAGAGAATAAGAGACTATGGAAGATCAGCCCTAAGCCAGACATCTATATCATATCCTGTCTTAGTCGGGGTTTCTATTCCTGCACAATCATCATGACCTAAAGGCAAGTTGTGCAGGAAAGGATTTATTCAGCTTACATTTCCACATTGTTGTACATCACCAAAGGAAGTCAGGGCTGGAACTCAAGCAGGTCAGGAAGCAGGAGCTGATGCAGAGGCCATGGAGGGATGTTACTGGCTTGCTTCCCCTGGCTTGCTCAGCTTGCTCTCTTATAGAATCTAAGACTAGCAGCCCAGGGATGACACCACCCACAGTGGGCCCTCCCACCCTCCCACCCTTGATCACTAATTGAGAAAATGCCTCACAGATGGGTCTCAGGAAGGCATTTCCTCAAGGGAGGCTCCTTCTCGGTGATAACTGCAAATTGTGTAAAGTTGACACACAAAACCAGCCAGTACATATCCCTTCTTTCCAAGGCTCAGAAATCTTTGCATACAAAGTGAAAGAAAGATTTTAAGAACCATAGGCACTACCCATGAGTATGTAACTGTTTTTGTATACAGCAGCTGTATGTATGAATTCATAGCAGTTGAGATGGCACACAGAAAAACTGTGTAGGCTCAGGGCAGACAAAATTCCAGCATGGAGTGTGGAGGTAGGCTTGAAGTCCACACCTCACTAAAGAGGTGTTGGCAGTTTGCTGCTGGGAAAGGGAGAGCCAGTTCTATTTAAGAGTACAGCTCCTGGTGGTGAAGTTCACTCATCTAAGACCATCTGGCTATGACAAACTACACTGGGTGGATTTGTAAAAAGGACACAAAATTGGGTGGATAGGGAAGCTTGGGATGAATCTAGAAGCTGTTGAGGGAATGAAGAATTTCATCAAAATGCATTGAATGAAATTCTCAAAGAATAATCCAAAACAAGAAAATATACTTTAAAAGTAAATATGAGATTTCATTATTTTCCACTTTATAGGAAAAAGGATCAACAGATATGATAGAAATAATAACTTTGGTTTCATAATAGCATTAAATGAAATTTCTGTTAAAAATCTCAATTTTGATAGTTATAGATATTATAAATAAGGAGTAAGGGGAAATTATTGCTTCATGGCTACAACTTATACTTGGATAGATAAGAAAAGTGATTTGTATAAATAGGTACAAATATATTCACATATATGTGTGTGAGTACTACATACATGGAAAGAAGGGGAAAGAGAAGAAAAGTTGTAAAGTGTCAATATTTGGGAGAATTTGTCTTAATTCTTTGTAATATTCTTTCAATGCTTATTGGAATCTCAAATAATTTCAAAATAAAAACCTCACAGAAACAATAAATGAACAAGAAAAAATTCTTCCATCTGGAAAATTTTCTGTACTCATTATGTGTAGTAATTTTAAATACTATATAAATCTAATAATTTTCGTTTAAAGGAGAAGTAGAGTGGAGCTTTTTTTCTAAATTTTGTGCTTTCTTGAATATGAGAACATCACTATGAAAGATTTAAATGAGATACATAAAGCTAAAGCTGAAATTATTTGCCTCTTCATTGTAATCTGTGCTCTGCTGACTAATTATACATACAAAAGCCTCATAGTACACATTCATAATAAATATTCCTTACTATGCGTCTCCATTAGTATTTTTCCTAGCCAGTGTAATAATCATTTACCCAAATGCTGAAGATCCAAGATGCTAATTTCTTACTGCTTTCCACATCAATTTGTATGAAACAATATATTAATAGTCATGGTTGATGTAGACTGCTCACTGGTTTTCATCAAGTATTTCCCATTTTCTGGTAATGACAGACATGACAGGTAGATGACATTGTTTAGTTTCAAGGTGCTTTCCTAAGATAGAATAATAAAGGAAGTTAGAGCACAGCTGGCACGGGGCCAGGCTTTCAATAGGTTGTCATGCTCCTCCTTCCAGATGGGGAGAAGGGCACAGCTGATCCGGAGGTGGAGTGAAAGCAAGCGAGCCTGTGGGCACCTCCTTGCCATCAGCCTCCCCAGCTGTCATCTCAGCTGCAGGACAGTCAGATATAAGGGGATATGCAGTCATTTAGAGGACACTTCTCC
Organism: Mus caroli; assembly: GCF_978045245.1. Lineage (NCBI taxonomy): Eukaryota > Metazoa > Chordata > Mammalia > Rodentia > Muridae > Mus > Mus caroli. Next base: position 8,741,784 of record NW_028227264.1, read on the forward strand.
CAGGCTATTCTCAGGATGCCTTTGTAAAGGTGCATAACTCCTGAAGCTGGAAGACCATGTGCTGTGTGGCAGATGGCCACCCTGAGAGGTGAGGGACTTGGCTGTGTTCAGTCTGGCAACCATGGGTGGCACAGAGGTGCTTTATATCAGCAGACTTCCCCCTTCTCTTTCATCATCTCCTTAATTTACTTGACACTCAATGATTTCAACCATCTTAAGTAACCTCACATACATCTACAGAGTTCTAAAGGATTAGCCATGTACTTTCTACCCGTAGGTATTTTTTAATTTACCTGTATTCATGGCTGGGTTTGTTTTCATGCTTAGGAATGAGTTCTTTGATGTTCCATTAAAGAACAAAATAACCTGTCTCCTGGTGTTTGAAGTAAATCTTTTTATATGCCAGCCACCTTCGTTCAATTTCTAACTCTTCATTCTGCTCCAGTCCCAACATTTTGGACAAGTTTTTAAACTCATTTATCCAAGCCCCACATCTATCAAACAATAGTAATAAAAACTCCAACTTATGCTCCTCCCTGTAGTAGGTCTTGGACTGAATAGCGTAGATAACTCAGAAGGAAAAACAACAATGTAGCAATTTAATAATTTTAATACCTTTATCATATCACAAAGCATTTGGGTGATAGGTAGATGGATAATGACTGGCACAGAATCACACAGGAAGGAAAAACCCATTCTCTTGGCACAATTATAAAGTAGTGTTCCCACTTAGCAAGACAAACATAGCTGCCATTTCTCCTTTCTTACTTCTCTTTATCACATAATATGTACTAATGGGAGGATCTCTGGCTAGTTTCAGCCACATGGGAAGTTATTCTCCCAAGCATAGAACAGTGTTGTGCTTTGGGACAGATGAGTCCTCAGTTACATAAACTTTATATAACTACACACCAGTTGGAATGGAGGACAAAGTCATTGAATTCCAGATGGCCACCAAATTCTACCGACAGGAAAGATGAGGTAAATAATTGGAATAACAAAAAAGGACAACAGTTCAAAAAATCTGTAGCCATTTTAGGTGATTTCACCTTGTCCATTCCATGTTCACTCAGGCTGTACATTGCATGACCTGGGGAATCCTTAGAAATATAATTAGATCTATAATTTGGACATTAGGAAAAATTGGATTTTTTTTCTGTTTGTTCCAAGTTGATTTGACCATGAGGACTTTGGTGGGTTTTGTGATGATTCTATAATATTAGAAGTCTGAGTCTTTACATCACTAAACCATTACATTTATGCATGTAAATGTTTGTGGTTAATACCACAGTGTTCAGTATGTGGAGTATTGGATAAGTAATAGCTATTATTATTACAAAAGCCACATTGATCATTCACTATTTTCACACCAAAAAAATGCTTGATGTATCTGCTCCAAATTTTTTCAGCATCCACAATAATACTCTTCCCAGTAAGTATAATTTACATATAGAACTCACCTGACCATTCCCACAAACCAAACTTGATCCATTTGAACATCGGCGTTGCTCCGTTAACCTTGGCTTTCAGAGAAATCCAGTAGAATCTCATGATAATTCTGTGCTGCGAATGCACTCAGTGAAAGCGGTATGCTTTGCTGTTCTCTCCTGTTTCATGTCTGTTAGCATTTTTACAAAGAATGGCGTATAGGCATTTTCTCTATTTCTCAGCCTAATTAGACTTGAGGGTATTTGATGGAAGACAGAAGCTCATCAACACAAACTGCAAGCAAGGAACTTTTTGAAGACAGGTTTTGAGGTCTTTGCTTGACTCTGCTACCATTGAAGGTCATTTTCTCCCTAGCCAGAGAGAAAATTATTGTCATTGATTATCTTTGTAGGAAGGAGACTTGGGATCAAGGGAGATGGGCTCAGAAACATGTCTCACATCTGCAAATCTCAGGAGACAGAGGTTCACATGAATACGTTTAGGAGAGGGCTCATAAGAACTACCAATAAGGTAGCAATTCTTCCCCTTGTTTATGCTTTTGCATCCTGAGGAGCCTGGTAATATTTCTGCACCCTTTGGTGCAGATCAAGAGGGAGACTAAGAGGACATAATACTTAATTCCCTTGCTAATGGGTAACTGCTTAATGTGTGCATTAGATATTCAGATAAATAACCAGCTACCCACACTGCCCAGACCGTTTGGCTGAAAGTATAACTTTTACGTTGTTTCTCATTACAGTTTTCCTACCTCCATTGGGATTAGGACATTTAAACAGATGTCATGGAAATATCAAACAGAAAATGATTTGTGTGTTTTGGAATAGAGACTCTGTCATCCTTATTTATTTACTTCACTCAAAGGGCTTTGATGAGGAATGTTTTGATGCCTATGCCTCTGAACAGTTGCAGCATCACATAAATGATTGTTCTACAGCTTTCAAGAGAATCCTGTCACGGTGTCTCACAAGTTCTTTTTACCCGCCTCTAATTACATAGATTGTTATATAAACAGATGTCTGATACACCAAAGTCTACTTCACTTGGGAACTATAATTATTCTGAGTTCATATGCCAGTGGGCTAAAAGAAGCCTCTTTTGATATCATCAAGAAACATTTTTATTCAGTATGAATGTGTGTAGAAAAGGCAGCCATCAATCAGTCTCCCTTGACTTCAAGCTCCAAGGAACAGAGAGAAGAAAGAGAGAGAGAGAAAGAGAGAGAGAGGGAGGGAGGGAGGGAGGGAGGGAGGGAGGGAGGGAGGGAGGGAGGGAGGGAGGGAGGGAGAGCATGAGAACAGCAGGCCTCAGACCCATCCTGCATGTAACTCTTTATCTTAGCTAAGTGAATTCTTTCTCTGAAGGTACTTACTTCTGTTCCCCTACAACCACAAGATGATAGTACATAAAAAGCCTCACCTATGTGGTAGTTTATTTGATCTGTTTAAAGCAGAGAATAATTTGATAGAGTTTAAGCCATGGTCTTAAACAGGTAAGATGCATGTCACAGTTGTGAAACAAGCACTAATGAATTAACTCAACTGTGCATGTAAGACTCTCTCTGGCTGTCTACATTGTGTATTGTGCTTCTTTTCATACAATACACAATGGAACCATAAATAAGACTAGACTAGAATGCTACCCCCAAGAGAATATAAGAACTTGTATACATTGGGATTTTGAAAAGGGCTAATTTGGTTAGAAATAAGATAAAAAGGAACCATGGAGAGATGTGCAAGATGAGAAAGGATAGTTGCAGAGAAAATCCTTAGGTGCCAAATTTGATGGAGTCTCTCAATATACTGATACTTGCTGGTTATACAAGGATGCCTTTGTCTCTTCATCCCCTGAAGTACTACAGCATGAACCATCTCTCCAGGCTTTTCCATGTTCATTTTTTATTTATCTTGAAAGATATACAAGGATATTATATAGCTTTCATGAAAGATAAGTCAGACTTGTGGGGTTTTTTTAACTTATTTATTTTAAACTCCAGATTTTATTCCCCTCCTGGTCCACCTTCTGACTGTTCTACATCCCATACCACCTCCCCACGCCCTGTCTCCATGAGGATGTCCCCACCTCTACCCCCACCTCACCAGACCTCTAAACTCACTGAGATTTCCAGTCTCTTGAGAGTTAGGTTCATTTCTCTGACAAAACCCAGACCCTGCAGTCCTCTGCTGTATGTGTTGGAGGCCTTGTATCAGCTGATGTATGCTGCCTGGTTGGTGTTCCAGTGTCTGAGAGATCTCAGGGTCCAGGTTAATTGAGGCTGCTGGTTCTCCTACAGGTTCACCCTCCTCCTCAACTTTTTCCAGCTTTCCCTTAATTCAACTACAGGGGCCAGCAGCTTCTGTCCATTGGTTGGGTGAAAATATCTGCATCTGACTCTTTCAACTGCTTGTTGGGTCTTTTGGAGGGCAGTCATGGTCAAAACAGAAAGAATACTACATAATTCATTCTATGAAGCCACAATTACACTGATACCTAAACCACACCAGGACTCAGTCAAAAAAGAGAACTTCAAACCAATCATGCTTATGTATATCGATGCAAAAACAAAATAAAATTCTTGCAAACCGAATCCAAGAACACATCAAAACTATCATTTACCACGATCAAGTCGGCTTCATCTCAGAGATGCTAGGTTGGTTCAATATATGAAAATCCATTAACATAATCCACTATATAAACAACTTAAAGAAAAAAAATCACATAATCATCTCCTTAGGTGCAGAAAAAGCATTGGACAAAATACAATACCCCTTCATGTTAAAAGTATTGGAGAGACCAGAAATTCAAGGCCCATACCTAAACATAATAAAAGCAATATACAGATTTGTGTTTTATAGATTAGTCAGAGAAGACTGTGCAATATTTGGGTCCTGAGGTCAAGATTACAGAAGTGGATCACTGAGGAGTAGATCTTGAATGTGATATCTGTCTCTGGTTCTGGCCAAGACTCCTGCTTTCTGATCTGTCAATAGGTGAGCAAGCTTTACCACATGCCCCTGCATCTGTGATCTGCCATGCTTACTGGACTGAGGTTGTAAGACAAAATAAATCCTACTTTAAGTTTCTTCTATCAAACATTTTGTCATTGGAACATAGAAGTAACTAATGCAGATTAATATCCTGATTCCTTCCAAAGTCATCAAAATAATGTATCCCTGATTAGGAACAGCTAGAGTTCTGAATAGCAAATTTTGCTTGGTTTTATGATGGTCTGATATTTGGATAATTGTTTCAATAATGGGTCTTTCGGCCTACAAACTGCTATTTAGTCACACTTAAGTGTCAGACCTCAAAATGCATTAATCACTGTGTAAGTATTAGTTATCAGATGATTTGGCATGCCCTGACACCTGCCTATCCCTATGCTTAACAGAGTAATTAACTCTTCCAGATTAAAAAACATATTGTTACTGTTTTTTTAAAAGTAACCATTTTATTGGTGAAACAGAATTTTTATACATGGAAGAACCAAGAAGTCTCTTGGGAAAGTAATGAGGCTTGGAATCAGGAAGCAGTCCTCCAAGTCCCAGCTCTATGGTGTGATTATAGGGAAATAAATTACCTGCTGCCTTTATGTGTATAAAAATATGGACATAATGCTTCCTAGAATTGTTCAGAAGGATTAATAATGAATCAACGCTTATATTCGCCAGGCCCACATGGCAAATCACCAACTCTCTCCTTAAGTTAATGGTTGGACTCTGATTATGATAACCTCAAACTACAGTACCTACAATCAATTGACTGCATCTTGTGGTAAGAAGTGGTCTACTTCATATACTTAATTATTTCTATATTTAAGTGAAACTTTCTGGCTTTTAATCTTTATTGTTTTTATTTTGCTTTGCAATTCAATACCAGTGTCTGGTTCATAACTTTGTTTTATGTCCAAGAACAATTTTGTTAGAGTTTAACAGGAAAAAAAAAAATCCCCAAGGCAGTCAGGTTTAAAGTCTCAGCAGCTTCCCAGAGGAGGAGAATGGAGGCAAGAAGGAAAAAAGCCATGCCATTTAATCCAGCGTAGAGGTCAACAGCCACATGGAGGAGGCAGAGATGAGAGATAAAGAGTATAGAAGCCCAAAATGTTGGGGTAAGCAAAAGTGTTAGAAAAAAACATACTTAGAAATGAGATAGGAAGAAGAAAGGGGGCGGAATAGTTTTCTGAGTAATTCAGTAAAGTAGTCAGTCAGGTAGCTACTGCATGGGACACTTCTAAAGGCCAGCCATGAGCAATGAACAAGAGGCTAGAAACCCCAGGTTAACTTTCACCTACACAGTAGGATACCAGGGTGCTAAGATGCTAATATGTGGATGTCTGTCAAACCCAACAGAGCACATAAGAAAGGAAGATTGCATGGATTGCTTGAAATCAAAATAAGAGAAACAAGAAACAAGCCAGAGAGAGAGGGAGGGAGGGAGGCAGGGAGGGAGAGAGAGAGAGAGAGAGAGAGAGAGAGAGAGAGAGAGAGAGAGACTGGGTCTGGAGTGGGTTACTTCCTAATCCTTCTAGTCTTTTCAAATAGAACCACTCCCTGGTGACTAGGTATTCAAATATAAATATTTAAATGGACTAGTGAGGCCATTCTAATTTGACCAACTCATGGCCCCAAAAGTAAAGCTAAAAACAGCTAGCTGTAGCCAGCTGGAGGAACAGGACATCCTCATGGCTCTACCCAAGTATCCATAAGAAAGATTCTAAGGACACTCATCTACAAATCTAACCTTCTTAATATCATAAAGTCTTTCCATTTCTATCAGCTTCCATTACCAAATCTATTTCAGATACCACCCATGCCTTCAGGAAACCACAGACTTCAGAACCTCCACCCCCCAAACACGTCTTTCTTATCCTATCTACTTAGACTCTTTTTCTAATACTTTACAGTGTAGTTGTAATCTGCATTAGTTACTTCTATGTTCCAATGACAAAATGTTTGATAGAAGAACTTAAAGTAGGATTTATTTTGTCTTACAACCTCAGTCCATCATTAGAGTAAGCATGGCAGATCACAGATGCAGGGGCATGTGGTAAAGCTTGCTCACCTATTGACAGATCAGAAAGCAGGAATCTTGGCCAGAACCAGAGACAGATATCACATTCAAGATCTACTCCTCAGTGATCCACTTCTGTAATCTTGACCTCAGGTCCCAAATATTGCACAGTCTTCTCTGACAAAATGACCAGCATGAGAACAGAAATTAAAATGAATGAGCTGTAGAGAGCATTTTTATATATCAAGCATGATATTATCTAAAAATAGAAGCCTATTAGTAGACCGCAAAACTGACATTCCATAAATAGTGGGTTTTTTTTTTTCAAATTTTACCTTGTATTAGGTTTAGTCTTCTCATTATGAATCCTTTTAGTGCACCTAGTTCATTTATTTAGACTTTTCAGTGTCAAGTAAAATATTATTGCTGTTATAAAAGACCGTGTGTTGTAGTCCTCTCAGGGGAAGAAACCATTAATATATGTGTGAGATAAACATCCTGAAGATGAAGGCTCTGACATGGCATCAGTAGGAATAAAATGTGAGTTAAATTAGATATAAAGCAAAGAATAAAAGACACTAACATTGTCAATGTTTTGTGGAAATATGTGTCCTGTACCATTATCACTGTTTTTGACTAGTATGCAACTTCTTGCTTTTCTTTGGAGTTCTAATTCAAAGTTCTGTGCCCTCAGATGACTCACCTCCTTACCAGGAGGTAGTCCTCCTAGGTAAGAATGAACTCATACCAATAAGTATAGCCTAGTCTTTGGGGGCAATGGCCGATTGATATTTTTTAACTTCGTTAAATTCCAACTCCCCCAAACCAAACAGAACAGAACAATAAAATGAACAGTCACCACATCTTACTTTAGTTCCTGGATTTTTAAAAATTGAGACATAAGTAAAATCAGTGATTTTTGTTCAGACAATATTGAAACTTGCTTCTAATTACACTCAACTAAAGGCTACATGGGGCATCAATATCCCTTGAGAGCTGAGTAATGTAGGAGGCATTCAAACAGGCTACTCACCTCTTATTCATCCACTGTGCATGTTGTGCATGTTAATGTATGTGTGTGCACATGGGCACGTGAGTGTAGATGTCAGAGATTGATACTGGGTGTCTTCCAGTATCAATCTCCACCTTGTCTTTTGAGACAGCATCTTTGCCTGCACTTAGAACTTGCCAATGGCTAAGACTGGCTGGCCAGCAAGCTCTGTAATGCTACTTTCTCTGTCCACTCAGCACCATAGTTACAGATACTCTTAAGCACATCTGGCTTTCACATGGGTGCTAGGTATCCAAATGCTAACATCCATGCTTATGTGGTAGGTATTTTACAGGCAGAACCTCTCCCCACAGCAAGGGCTCAAATACAAGCTATGTTTAACTAAATAACCTTCACAGCTGCTTTCTGCTTTAGGATAGATTTCAAACAAGGGTCTTCCATGTTTAGGAACACTGCTTTGACATCTTTATAAGGATATAAAAGTTGATGAGCTTATGATTTTCCATTTGTTCTCCTAGTTATCATTGAAATGCTCTTGTGCTCATATGAAATGGGTAAGGATTGTGTTAGTTAAGAGAATGGTAGCTCTTAAGGTGTGTCTCAAAAAGAAAAAAAAAAAAAAACCCCAGCAGTTTTAAGTCTTTTGAACCTTTGCATGCACCAAGTAACCCATTCCAAAATTTCTTTCCACAATTGTCCTTGAAGCTGCTCTTATAAAACCAAAGCTAAAGCAAGAATGAACAGCTATAATTCAAGACATAAATAATCAAGACAGTGAAACAAACCAGATGGATGAGTGAAAAATGGAATGCTGGAAGCAGAGTTTAATGTCTGATGCTGATCTAAAACTTACAGAAAAAGGCACAAAGCAAACTTGTAGGCTCCCCTAGTCTGAAGCTGGCTGATCCAGACTTTGACCTTGCTGCCACTAAGGAGATTACCTAGGGTGGAGCCTTCCAACCTAGATGGCTCTATTGTTCTGTCACCTGTCACTGCTCTCCTCCAAGACACTGCTACCTGCTGAGAGGACCCAGAGATATTCGGAGGCACATCCTATCCTGCATGTCACCCACAGGCTGGCTCCAGACACCAAGAATGGACTGGTGGGGGTGGGAGGATGGGGTTTGGAGGGGGGGGAGAATGGGCCTTCCCCCTTTATAAGCACAGTTTCCGAGTAAAATCAGGACCTTTGTCTTGGCTCCATTATCTTTCTCGCAGTCTAAGTCTTTTTCAGCCCCAGCCTGCCTCCCAGGTGTACCCGGTTCAAGTAGACCGCAGGCCCATATACAATACAAACTGAGCTCTCCTCACATTGTCTGCCATGCAGCATCAGTGCATTTTTGCTTTAAATAGCTGAATGTCCATAGCTTCTCCCCCCACCCCCAGATAATGTCTTTCCCCAAGAGTGTGTGATGTTCTAATGTCTTGCCTTTGCAAATGGGCTGGAGCTCCCTGTTTTTCCCAAGTAAACACTTCGTGGAATGCTATTTTCATTTCAAAGTGGCAATAATTACCTTTATTTAAACAAATAGAGGCTCGTTATTGGTATTCATGAGCCCCAGTCTGTGATGAAGCAAACTACCTTTTAATGGTCTTTATTGTCAATTGTACATTTGAATGAAAAATAGATGAGAAAGTTCCAATTTTAAAAAGTCATATATTGTAAATAGCATCAGTGATTATTATATTTACCATGTAAAAGACATTTTTAGCTTCATTACAAACTATTATATTTTTTTCAAGTTGATTTATTTTAAACATTAATATTGAAGCTGGGAAGATGGCTGAATGACATTTGGCTAAATAATGATATTATTTACTATTATTACTTCAGCTAATAGCGCTACTTGAAGTCACAGTAAATCTAAAATTATCACTTTTAAATTTTGTGCTGCTCTGTTTTCCAGGAGAAAATGGAAATGGGCACACATAAAATGCAGGGACTCTGTCAGTTGAATGTTTACAGCTCCCCAGAGGAAAGCAGACGGGAAACATCCTATCCGTTTCTTATAGTGTCTTTCCTCACACAGAGTGTATATTCTCCTGTTGAGTCAGGCATAGAATTAGCTTCTGGTTGCTTTTTGATCGTCTCAGTGGTTGACCATGTTTCTTCCTTATTTGTATATTCATTTGAATCTATGTGCTAGCTGTATTATTCCTGTAGAAACTAGAATATTGGGCCTATTTCAGTGTTATAAATATGTACACACACACACACACACTTACACACTCACACATCCTACCAGAAAAGTAATGGATCTTAATTTTAGTGTTGACACTGTGTATTAGCTTTGAGATGTAATTCATTATTCCAAAACTTTGTGTGTCAGGGGAGGGGTGTGAAATTGCTTTACAGAAAGAAGTATTTGGTGCCAAGACCGATCACACACATGCAAACAAACACACACACATACCCATATACATGCATAAATACATATATACACATATGTATATTCTCATATACACATGCACATGTGAATGCACATGAACAAATAAATATACACACATATATACTCTTATATGCATACACATGCACATGTGAATGCACATGCATAAATATGATTTGCATATTCTGAGAGGTAAGGGTAGAACTTTGAGTATCATCTTCTATTTCTCATCACCAAATTCCTTTTAAAATGGTGTCTCTCACTGAACTGGAAGTTTGCCATCTGGGCTTTGATGGGTGTCAGTTATCTCCAGGGATCTGTCACCACTTGTCACTGCCTCCAATATTGGGGTTATATGTAGGCATAAGTTTTTCCAAGCTACTTTAATAAGGGTTTAACCTTTTCTCTAGCCTACCACCCATCAGAGATAGTGGAAGAGAAAAGTTATTAGGACAGAGGGGAAGTAGACTTGTTTTCAAATAGTTCTTTGGGGCAAGTCCAATCATCATTTTCAGGCAATCAGCAGTTCAGTCCAGTAGCAAACACCAAATACAAACCAGCATCTACTTGGCAGTCACCTCACATGAACCAGCAAAGGCAGTTCAATCCAGAAAAAACAGCAAGGATCACCAATTTGCCCAAGGCCATGGAAGCAGCAAGAAGCCACAGGAGCCCTACAAGAAGTTCTTTGGCAGGTTTCTCTCAATGGTGTCACCATAAGTGGAGCTCAGCAACACAATGTAATGCAAACCAATACATGTGTGCCATTAACTATGAATAGCAAAGCAGAGCAAAACAAACCAATGCTCAAGCGCCCCTGTCTGTGGGGTGATAGTTATATTCCAGCATCACATGTCCTTTCTCATGTTTGCTATAGAAAAACACCCTTTCACCCGTGTCTGCTTCAGTAAAACATTCTTTCATGTATCTGCATCAGCAAAACATCCTTTTACCAAAGTATCCCAGCAAAACACTATTTGACCTAACTGACTTTCCAAAGAAACCAAAAGTTTTCACTTCACAGACAGGCCTGATATTTTACATGGGGGTTGGGGATTTGAACCTCATGCTTACATAGCAGTCACTCTTATCCATTCAATTACCTCCTCAAGGCTTTGACACAATTATACATTTTAACATTGATTTGTGTGTCATGAATTGAGTTTGGTGTGTACTGGATTAAGGTCTTTTAAATGCTAGCATATCCTAGATTCATCAAAGTCCATCCTAAAATATGGTGTTGGCTGGAGGGATGGTCTGATACAATGGACTTTATCAACCATATTATTGAATGAGGAATTTCAATGAGCAGGATTTAACACTTAATGAAATTTTCAAGTGTACCTACATCATGTTTTTCTTGAAACTATGAAAGAACTGATCCTTGAACTGTTATGGTCCTTAGAAGTAAGTGATTTTGGATCTCTTTAGCAGTATGACAGAATATTTTTTTTGAAAACTCTCCAAGTTAGAAAAAAAAAAAAAGCCAGATTCTGAAAGGCCAGATTCAACCTGGACAAAATATCCCTTTAAATTTACTTCTGGTCTCAAACTAAAAAGTAAGTCTTTGAAGGCATTTTTACCACTTCTCAAAGGATATAAAGGACCAGGGGACAAGGGGCAAGTGCAGACAGCCCAGGTGGTCCTGAAAGTGAGTGTCTTTATTAGTGTTGCTCTGGATCAGGAGACAAAATTGATTGTGACAGGTGAAAGTAGAAAACATGATACTGGAAACCCTTCATCAGTTCATGCAATGTGGAAGGGCTAGCTTGTTCTCAGAACACAGTTGCTCAGTTTCCCAAATAAACAAAGGCAAATATTCTATGGTCCTTTCATCCACACTTTAGACTCTTAGTTTTTTCAAATAACAAATATATCTAAATATAAATTCATAATCATAGCTCACCAAATAAACACTGAATTAGTAACATGACCAATAATGAATAAAAACAGAGTTTAAATGTAGTTACTCTCTAAATGGAGCATCAATACCCTTATTAGATACCCATTAGATACCAGCAATACCCATAGAATAACAAATAAATCCCCCTATGTCATGAGTCTGTTACTGCTATTGGAGCTGTTGGTCAGAAAAGTCTTATAGACCCACAAACATCACAGGATGCTTTATCATTGTTTTTTGTTGTCTACCAGAACACCAGGTAAGATGTTACTGTTAAAAGACACCACACACTTGAGTCCTGGAAACAGGAAAAATCAAGCTGGCACTCAGCAAGAATCTTTATGTTAGTGGCTAGCTTTCAGAGGATTTACGCATAGGAGAAAAGTATTCATCAATTACATCTTGTTGTGAACATTTTACATTACAGTATTGACCTCCTTGGAAGGACATACCCACTGGAGTAAGAGTGACATGAATGCCATAAGAGTAACCAGCCACTTTCTGATTAGATTTTACGGAAAGCTCCACAAGACTGAGCTCATACCTGATACTACTGTCAGGGCCAGGAACCTATGGCTAAAGATGTCGTAGGCCTTAGGGGAAAGCCTATTACCACTACTGTGCTAAATGCACACATTATGAAACTGAGTCCTAGTGACATTTCCTATACCCATAGATCAGTGAATTTTTCAACCGTCCCTCATTAGAGGGGCTTCTTTTTCCTGTTGATAATGGTTAACATTTAGACCTACAACTGATCAAAGTATAGAGAATAAGCAATGACAGAGTTTTCAGCTCTAAATGAGACATCTATATCATACCCTGAGGTGGTTTGAATGAGAAATGTTCCCCATATGCACAGGTATTTAAACATTTTGTTCCCAGTTGGTGGTGCTTGTTCAGGGACATTTAGTAGGTCCAGCCTTGCTGGAAGAAGTATATCACTCTGAGTGAGGATTTGAGATTTTATATCTTCACCATACTCTCAGTTCACTTTCCACTTTGTGCTTACAGTTGACTATGAGCTCTCAGCTTTCTGCTCAATGCCTGCCTAATGTGTCATTCCTCTCTGCCAGGATAGTCTCATATCCATCTGGAAGCCTAAGCCTAAACAAACCCTTCCTTCCATAACTTTTCTTGATCAGAACAACAGAAAAATTACTAACATATGGACCTCATTACAAGACTTAAGAACATTGTGGAAGAGGAGATGGAAGAGAACTAGAAATGATGGATTATAAAGGAACTGATATACTAGAATATCATTTTTATGACTACTGATATGTCTATAAGTCTCTTCAAAATAAAGTAAAGTAAAAAAGATACGGTCAAAAAGATGAATGAATTGAAACCTCTGTACATTGATGGTAGGAATATTCTTCTAAAATCTGCACAAAGTACTGTCATACGACTCGGTAATACCACCATTAGATAAGTGCCTCCAAACTGAAAGCAAGAATTTGAGCAGATATTGGTATGATGATGCTCACTGAAACACTGTTTATAATAAATAAAAGATGGAAACATTTCAAATGTCCATAAAAAGTGAAATGATAAAATGATATGTTGCATATATCCAGTGGAAAAGTATTAAACTCTATAAATAATAAAGTTCTGGTATATGTTACTACATGGATGATCTAAAAACATGCTAAATAAAACAAGACAATAGCAAAAGGAGACACATTGTAAACAGAATAGAAAAATCTACAGAGATAGTATGTAATTTATAGGAACTAGAACAGTGAAGAGACAGTAACTGAGTCATTGTTTTATGAGTCTGCTTAGAGCATGAAAAAAGTTTCACAAAGATGTTTATGATGAATGCACAATGCCATAAATGTCATTAATAAGACTGAATCACATACATGAAAATGGTTTGGTGGCTAGATTTGTGCTATATAAATTATCACAGTGAAAACAGATATAACTACGGAAAAAAGTAATTATTATTCAGATAATTCAGTCAGTATTTGATAGACACACTTCCTTATTACAGGTGGGACAGTGGTGAATAACCAGTGAGGTAAAACTCTAAACAGTGAAATTAAAAAGCTTATTTTGGTATATAGTTTAAAAATATAAAACACTGCTTTCTCAGAGACCAACTTTGTACTGAAGGCCACTCCCCTATTGAATCCACAGTTAAAACCTGGTGGCCAATATCCAAAGCTTCCTCAGAGTCTTCCCAGATCCCCCAACATCATCTCCTTGTTTTTTCTTCATATCCTGGCTCAAAAATCCCACAGAAGCCCCCTGTTCTACCAGAAGCCATGCTCAATATCCAAAACTCCAGAGGCCCTGTAATTTCCCGGAAACCTTTAACTCCAGTAACAAAATCAGAAGGAGATGAACCCCAGAGGTCACACAAGCTGCCAAAACCCCAGTAGAGACACCATACTAGACCGGATAGCTCAAGGATCGCCAGAACCACAGGCCACTCAGGTCAGAAGACCAGATAGAAAAAGAAATGAAAGAGACTATTCCTCCAACAAACATAAACTCAGAAACTGGCTTATAAACCCATAGTTATCCCAAACCCAGATGCCTAGAGGCCAGTGTAAGAACACAATCAACAACATCTAGGGCAAAATGTTATCTCCAGAGCCCAGCTATTCTACTACAGCATCCCTGAATGCTGCTCAACACAGATGAGACACAAGAAAACAACAGTAAAGCCAACTTTAAAGATAGAGATTAAAGAGGAAACCAGTAAGTCCCTTAAAGAAACCCAAGAAAACAAACAAACCAACAATCAGACAGGAAAGTAGACAAACAGATAAAGGGAATGAATAAAACTATTCAAGACATGAAAGTGGAGATAAAAGAAATAAAGAAAATGCAAATGGGGGAATCCTGGAGATGGAAAATTATGAGGGTGAACAGAAAACACACACACACGTTACCAACAGAATACAAGAAGACAAAATCTCAGGCATGAATGACAGAATAAAAGAAATTGATACATCAATATCTAAAATAGTCTTGACACAAAATACCCAGGAAATCTGGGACACCATAAAATGACCAAACCTAAGAAAAATAGAAATAAAAGAAGAACCTGAGCTCAAAAATACAGAAAGGTGGATGTTTAACAAAATCATAGAAGAAAATTTTCTTTTTTTTTTTCAGTTAAACATTGCTGGTTTATTGAACACACACACACACACACACACACACACACACACACACACCAAGACTGATTGATCAAGGCTGCAGACTAGACTCTGGAGCTAACTGGACCTTAAATATTTTTCAGGGTCGGTTTTTTTCTTTTTCTTTTTTTTTAATTGGGTATTTTATTTGTTTACATTTCAAATGCTATCTCCTTTCCCAGTTTCTCCTCTGCAAATCTCCTATCCTATCACTACTTACCCTGCTTCTATGAGGGTGCTCCCCTACCTACCTACCAACCCACCCACTCCCACCTCACTATCCTAGCATTCCTCTATACTGAGGCATCAAGCATTCACAGGACCAAGGTTCTCCTCTCTCACTGATGCCAGATTAAATCCCTTTAGCTCCTTCAGTCATTCCCCTAACTCCTCCATTTGGGGTCCCTGTGCTCAGTTCAATGGTGGTTGGCTGCAAGCATCCACATCTATATTGGTCAGGATCTGGCAGAGCCTCTCAAGAGATAGCTGTATCAGGCTCCTGTCAGAAAGAACTTTTTGACATCAGCAATAGTATCTGAGTTTGGTGTCTGTATGTGGGATGAATCCCCAGGTAGGGCAGTTTCTGGATGGCCTTTCCTTTAGTTTTGTTCCATTCTTTGTCCCTGTATTTCCTCTAGACAGGAGCAATTCTGGGTTAAAATTTTGGAGATGGGTAGGTGGTCCCATTCCTCAACCTGGGGGGAGGGTGCCTAATATCTGGATATGGTCTTGACAGGTTCTCCTCTCCCTTTTGTTGGGTATTTCAGCTAACATCACCTCTGTGGGGTCCTGGAAGGCTCTTGGTTTCCTGGTATCTGGGACTTTCTTGTTGCTACCCCCGCAAGTTCCCCATCCCCCATTGCTACACACCTCTGTTCAATTTCCTGATCCTCTCAAATCTCCTCCATCTCCTTCCATACCTGATTCTAATTCTCCCTTCTTCCCCCCCTTCTCTCTTCTTCCCAAATCCTTTTCACCCTCTACTTCCCTTGATTATATTGTTTCTTCTTTCTAAATAGGACTGAAGCACCCACTCTTTAGCTTTTCTTCCTCTTAAGCTTCATGTGGTCCTCTTAAGCTTCATGGGTTTCTTCCTCTTAAGCTTCATGGGTTTTATCATGGGTATTCCATGCTCTTTTCATAATATCCACTTATCAGTGAGCACATTCCAGATGTGTTCTTTTGTGACTGAGATACCTCACTCGGGATGACATTTTCTAGATCCATAAATTTGCCTGAGAATTTTGTGGTTGAGAAGAAGGTGTATTCTTTTGTTTTAGGATGAAATTTTCTATAGATATCTGTTAAATCCATTTGGTTAATAACTTCTATTGGTTTCACTGTGTCTCTGTTTGGTTTCTGTTTCCATGATCTGTCCATTGATGAGAGTGGGGTATTGAAGTCTCCCACTATTATTGTGTAAGGTGCAATTTGTGCTTTGAGCTTCAGTAAAATTTCTTTTATGAATGTTGGTACCTTTGCATTTGGAGCATAGATGGATGTTCATAATTAAGAGTTCATCTGGGTAGATTTTTCCTTTGATGAATATGGAATGTCTTTCCTTATCTTTTGGATAACTTTTGGTTAAAAGTTGATTTTATTTGATATTAGAATGGCTACTCTAGCTTTTTTCTTGGAAACATTTGCTTGAAAAATTGTTTTCCAGCCATTTCTAGAGAGACACTCTGAGGCAGTGTCTATCTTTGTCACTGAGGTGTGTTTCTTGTCTGCAGCAAAATGGTGGGTCCTGTTTACTTATTCAGTATGTTAGTCTGTGTCTTTGTATTGGGGGAATTGAGACCATTGATGTGAAGAGATATTAAGGAATAGTGACAGGAATAAATTCCTGTTATTTTTGGCATAATTTTAAGTTTGTGTGGCTATCTTCTTTTGGGTTTGTTGAAAGAAGATTTTTTCTTACTTTTTCTTGGATGTAGTCTTCCTCCTCGTGTTGGAGTTTTCCATCTATTATCATTTGTAGGCCTGGGCTTGTGGACAGATATTGTGCAAATTTGGTTTTGTCATGGAATATCTTGGTTTTTCCATCTATGGTAATTGAGAGTTTTTTATGGGCCTGCATTTGTGTTCTGTTAGGGTCTGTATGATATCTGCACACGATCTTCTAGCTTTCATAGTCTCTGGTGAGAAGTCTGGTGTAATTCTGATAGGTCTGACATTTTATGTCACCTGACTTTCTTTCCTTACTGATTTTAATATTCTATTGTTGTTTTGTGAATTTGGTGTTTTAACTATTATGTGATGGGAGGAATTTCTTTACTGGCTTTTGTATGTTTAGAGGAATCTCTTTCCTTAAGTTTGTTGAAGATATTTACCAGCCCTGTAAGTTGGGAATCTTCTCTCTCTCTCTCTCTCTCTCTCTCTCTCTCTCTCTCTCTCTCACACACACACACACACACACACACACACACACACACACACACACACACATGTGTATATATACATATAGCTTAGGTTTGGGCTTCTCGTTGTGTCCTGAATTTTCTGGAAGTTTTGGGTTAGGAGCTTTTTGCATTTTGCATTTTCTTTGATTGTTGTGTCAATGTTTTCTATGGTATCTTCTGCACCTGAGATTCTCTCTTCTGTCTCTTGTATTCTTTTGGTGATGCTTGCATCTATGACTCCTGATCTCTTTCCTAGGTTTTCTATCTCCAGGGTTGTCTGACTTTGTGATTTCTTTATTGTTTCTAATTCCATTTTTAGATCCTGGATGGTTTTGTTCAATTCTTTTACCTGTTTGGTTGTGTTATCCAGTAATTCTCTAAGAGATTTTGTGTTAACTCTTTAAGGGCTTCTACCTATTCAATTGTGTTCTCCTCTATTTCTTTAAGGGAGTTATGTCCTTCTTAAAGTCCTCTATCATCATCATGAGATGTGATTTTAAATCAGAGTCTTGCTTTTCCAGTGTGTTGGGGTATCCAGGGCTTGCTGTGCTGGGAGAAGTGGATTCTGATGATGTCAAGTAGCACTGGTTTCTGTTGCTTACATTCTTTTACTCACTTCTGGATATCTGGTTATCTATGGTGTTAGCTGGTCTTGGTGTCTCTGATTGTGCCTTGTCCCTCCTGCAAGCCTGTGTGTCAATACTCCTGAGAGACCGGCTCTCTCTGGGAGGGATTTGGGTATGGAGAGCTGTGGCATAGGCGCAACTCTGGGATGCAGACTGAAACTTGAAGGATCCTGTTCTGGTTGTTCCTTGGTTCCTGTTTCCTAATGGCTCTGGGTGGGTCCCCCTTGGGCCAGGAATTTGAGCAGAAGTGATGGTTTCTCCTTTGCTCTCAGGTGTGTCAGCACTTCTGGAGACCTGCTCTCTCTCAGCAAAATTTGGGTATGGAGGGCTGTGGCACAGGATCAGCTCCACGCATAGATGAAAACTTGAAGGATTCTCCAGGACCAGTTTATATAGGCAAAAATCAAAATGAGCTCATATGTAGGTTCAAGAAACACGGCCTGGGGTCAGCTCTTATTCATGCTATTCTGGCTAGCTAGACAGAAAAGTTCTATCTGACCTTTATTTTGATTGGACCTATTGAAACTATGTTTGTGGAAATTCTTAAGATTAATAAACCTCAGAACATAACTAGTATGTGGTCAGCTTGACCCTGCTCTGAGTCAAGCTATTTTTCTGTATCAGTCAAGAAAATCTTAACTTTAAGAAGGCAATTTCTATAAAGGTAGAAGACATCTATAGAATACCAAATTGATTGGACCAGAAAAGAAAGTGCCTTTCACCATAATAATGAAAATGCTAAGAATACAAAACAAATAAATAATATGAAAAATGTCAAGGGAAAATGGACAAGTAACATATTAAGGCAAACCAGTTAGAATTATTCCTGACTTCTCCATGAAACCTCTAGAAATCAGAAGGGGATTTACAAATGTCTTGCAGAATCTAAGTGACCAACAAATATCCAATAGAAACACTCATACTTATGTATAAGAAGAATGCACAATTAAGGTAATTGAGAAAAAAAAAACGAGGATCAATTTGGTTTTTTAAAATGTTGGTGATGAAATAAATTGTTGGATATTCACACAGTGAATATTGAAGGGCAATGCACAGGAGTAAATGGTGATAATACACAGCAATACAAATGAATTTTCCTACTCAGAATAGATGAATTCATCCACAAACTTCAAAACACAAATTATTCCATGATGCTAAGCAGAATGGTCCATCACTGTTTTAGTTGGTGTACCAGTTTAAATAATAATAGACCCACAGGTTCATATATTGGAATGCTTGGTCCCCAGTTGGTAGGACTTGTTTGGCAAGGATTAGGAGGTATGGACTTGATGAAGAGGACATGTCACTGGGGCTGGGCTTTGGTGGTTTTGAAGCCCAGGCATTCCCAGTGTAGTCTCTCTGCTTCACACTTATGTTGTAATAGCAATAAAAATGTGATTAAGAATTAGAGTGTTATGATTATAGTTTCTACAGTGATTTCACATTATTGTTTATGTCTACCAACATCATATGATGTGAGATAATATGTAATTGAAAATGTTATGAATTTTGCTTGAATTATGTTAATCATTTTGCTTATGAAATATTTAAAATTTATTAAACTTACAACTTTGTAGCCTTAGTTACTTTTCTACTTATGCTGTGATAAAGCAATATAACAAGGGTACTTGTAGATTTATTTGTATGTTAAACTTCCAGAGGGGTAGGAGTTCATCACCCTCATGGTTAGGAGCATAACAGCAAGTAGGCAGGCACGACTTTGAGGAGCAACTGAGAGCTCACATCTCTACCTAGGAACAAGAAGGAGAGAGGTCACTGGGAATGGTGAGGGAGCTTTTGAATCCTTAAGCCCTTTTTCTGTCTCCTCTAACAAGGCCGTCTCTAATCCTTCCCAGACAGCCACCAACTGGGGACCAAGTATGCAAATGCCTGACTTATGGGAGACATATTATTACTATATGAACCACTATAATAGCTTTGTGAGGGACTTATACCATGTGAAGATTAAAGGAATTTAAAATATTACTTTCTATGCATAATATTATTTTCAGTGATTATTTCTGTGGCTATAGAGATAAAAATATCCATTAAATGAAAAGAGACAGGAAATTTGAAGTTTTTAAATATGTCTTATTCATTTGTAAATGGCTATGATAGGATGATATAGTCAGAAATAATTACATATATTCTCAATTATACTACTCACATTTTAATACAGATTTGAATACAAATAACAATCATATATGTCTATTGATTGGGCAAGTATAAAACTTTCATTTGTGTACAATAAAGTAATAACTGGGAAACCTACAAGACTCAATGGGAAAAAAATCAATCAAACTTTGTAAGATGCATATGTAGAAATTCAGCATACAATAAATTTTAAAATAGGGTAGTTGCTAGTTAGAACATATCAATAAAACAACAGCAAAGCACAGTTGGAACAGAAAGCAACACACAAAGAATTCAGTCCAACAAGTGGTCTGAAAGACCATTACAAATAATAACTTCTTGAAGGATTTGAATCAACTTAAATAAATGCAGAGGCAAAGCATGGCCCTGAAAGAGAATATTTAATACTGCAATGTACTATTTCTCTCCAAGTTCATCTATGAATTTAATGTCATATCATATAAATTCTTTAAGAAATGATTTATGGAATGTGGCAGGTTTGGTTTACAGTTAATGTTGAAGAGAAAAAGTATGAAAAATAGAGAAGTTTGTGAAAAGCATAAAAAAGTGGAGTCGTTTGATCCCACTTAAAACAGCCAGGGCTTTGCTGTAGTAACCAAAGCCACATAAGTAATCATTCAGGGACACATAGCTTGGTTGGCCAGGAAGAGGGCGGGGCATGTGAGAGAGTGCATTACCAGATCTGGTACATAGGGACATTTATGTAGGAAAGATACCACTGTATGCTTCTTCGGATGGATTCAATGAGGAAAAGAAATTATGTTCTTAAACAGTCACAAGAACATCAAGAGACAACTTGAAATATGATAAAGTTGTGCCGTACTTACCATGCATACATACACAACACACAAACACACATACATGAACACATGCATGCACACACAGAGACAGACACACAGCACACACAATTATACTGAGAAAGTAAGGAGAATGTTCATTTATAATTCAGGGATTTAAAATGTTTTCTAAGAAAATGCCTAAATTCAAAAGTCAGAAAGAAAGAAGTTGTTATATTTATCTTACATATAAATGAAAGACCCTTAAATCAAAAGAGACATCACAGTTATAAGAAAAGTGACAATACGTGGCTGAAGAGGGACCTGCCTGGAACCTTCAGGACACAGGAACCTAGAGGGAGACTGGGACAGAATCCATTCAGTTTCCATCTGCACCCAGAGCTAACCCTGTGCCAAGCTCTCCTTACCCAAATCCCACCTGGTGAGAGCTGGTTTCCCAGGAGTCCTGATACACCTGAGAACACAGGTAAGACCACCACTTCTGCCCCAAGGAACCCACCCAGAGCCCTCAGGACACAGGGACCTGGGAGCAGCCAGGGACAGGGTCCTTCTGGATTCCATCTGCATCCAGAGCTGACCCTAAACCAGGCTCTCCACACCCAAATCCCTCTGAGAGTGAGCTGGTCTCTGAGGAGGAGGAGTGCTCACTCACCCAAGAGGACAAGTGAGACTTTCACTTTTCAAATTCCTGGCCAAAGAGGGACCCACCCAGAGTCCTCAGGACACAGGAACCAAGGAACAACCAGTTCCTTTCAGTTTCTGTCTGCACCCCTGTGCTGACCCTGTGCCACAGCTCTCCATACCCAAATTCTGTTTGGAGAGAGCAGGTCTACCAAGAGTGCTGACACACAGGCTTAAAGGAGGGACAAGCCACAGTCAGAAAGATCAAGATCAGCTAACACCATAGAAACTAGACATGGGAAGGTGAGTATCAGAACATAAGCAACAGAAACTAAGGCTATTTGGCATCATCAGAACCCAGTACTCCCACCACAGCAAGCCCTGGATACCCCAACACACTGGAAAAGCAAGACTCTGATTTAAAATTACATCTCATGATAATGATAGAGGATTTTAAGAAGGACATAAATGACTCCCTTAAAGAAATAGAGGAGAACACAGGTGAACAGGTAGAAGCCCTTAAAGAGTTAACACAAAATCTCTTAGAGAATTACTGGAAAACACAACCAAACAGGTAAAAGAATTGAACAAAACCATCCAGGATCTAAAAATGGAAATAGAAACAATAAAGAAATCACAAAGTCAGACAACCCTGGAGATAGAAAACCTAGGAAAGAGATCAGGAGTCATAGATGCAAGCATCACCAACAGAATACAAGAGACAGAAGAGAGAATCTCAGGTGCAGAAGATATCATAGAAAACATTGACACAACAGTCAAAGAAAATGCAAAATGCTCCTAACCCAAAACATCTAGGAAATTCTGGACAAAATGAGAAGCCTAAACCTAAGGATGATAGATATAGAAGAGAGAGAAGATTCCCAACTTACAGGGCCAGTAAATATCTTCAACAAAATTATAGGAGAAAACTTCCCTAACTTAAGGAAAGAGATGCCCATAAACATACAAGAAGCCTACAGAACTCCAAATAGATTGGACCAGTAAAGAAATTCCTCCCATCACATAATAGTTAAAACACCAAATGCACAACTCAACAAAAGAATATTAAAAACAGTAAGGGAAAATGGTCAGGTGACATATAAAGTCAGACCTATCAGAATTACACCAAACTTCTCACCAGAGACTATGAAAGCTAGAAGATCGTGGGCAGATGTCATGCAGACCCTAACAGAACACAAATGCCAGCCCCAGGTTACTATACCCAGCAAAACTCTCAATTACTATAGGTGGAAAAAACAAGATATTCCATGACAAAAACAAATTTACACATTATCTCTCCACAAGTCCAGGCCTACAAAGGATAATAGTTGGAAAACTCCAACACAAGGAGGACAAGTACACCCAAGAAAAAGCAAGAAAGTAATCTTTCAAGAAACCCAAAAGAAGATAGCCACACAAACATAATTCTGCCTCAAAAAGTAAAAATAACAGGAAACAACAATCCCTATTCTTTGCTATCTCTTAACATTAACGGACTCAATTCCCCAGTATAAAGGCATAGACTAACAGACTGGAAACAAAAACAGGACCCAGCACTTTCCTACATACAAAATGGCAAACAACAGATTGGGAAAAGATCTTTACCAATCCTACAGTCTATAGAGGACTAATATCCAGTATATATAAAGAACCCAAAAAGCTAGATTCCAGAGAACAAAATAACACTATCAAAAATGGGGAACAGAGCTAAACAGAATTCTCAACTGATGAAACTCAAATAGCCTAGAAGCACCTAAAGAAATGTTCAACATCCTTAGTCATCAGGAAAATACAGATTAAAATGTCCCTGAGATTATACCTCCAAGCAGCCAGAATGGCTAAGATGAAAACCTCAGGTTACAGGAGATGCTAGTGAGGATATAAAGAAAGAGGAACACTCCTTCATTGTTGGTGGGATTGCAGGTAGGTACAACCACTCTGGAAATCAGTCTGGCAGTTCCTCAGAAATTGGACATAGAACTACCTGAGAACATATCTATACCATTCCTGAGCATATACCAAGAAGATGCTTCAACATGTAATAAGGATATATGCTCCACTATTTTCATATCAGCCATGTTTATAGTAGCCAGAAGCTAGAAACAACCCAGATGTCCTTCAACAGAGGAATGGACAGAGAAAATGTGGTACATTTACACAGTAGAGTACTACTCATCTATTAAAAACAATGACTTCACGAAATTCTTAGGCAAATGGATGGATCTAGAAAATATCATCCTGAGTGAGGTAATTCAGTCACAAAAGAACACATGTGGTATACACTCACTGTGAAGTGGATATTAGGCAAAGAGTGTGGAATAATAGAACTCAGGGACCACATGAAGCTCAAGAGGAAGGAAGACCAAAGAGTGGATGCTTCAGTCCTACTTAGAAGGGGGAACAACATAATCAAGGGAAGTAGAGAGTGGAAGGGACTTGTGAGGAAGAAAGGAAGGGAGAGGAGAGAAATGGGGCAGAATCAGCTATGTGAGGAGATGAAGGAGTTGTACAGAGGGCCAGGAAATTGAACAGAGGTGTGTAGCAATAGGGAATGGGAAGCTGGGGGTAACAACCAGAAAGTCCCAGATGCCTGGAAAGCAAGAGCCTCCCATGACCCCATGGGGATGATGTTAGCTGAAATACCCCACAAAGGGGAGGGAGAACCTGTCAAGACCATGTCCAGAGGTTAGGCACCCTGTCCCCACCCTGTTAAGCAATGGTTCACCCACTCATCTCCAAAATTTTAACCTAGAATTTCTCCTGTCTAAAGGAAATACAGGGACAAAGAGTGGAACAGAGACTGAAGGAAAGGCCATCCAGGGACTGTCCTACCTGGGGATCCATCCCACACTAAACCCAGGCACTATTGCTGATGCCAAGAAGTGCTTTCTGACAGGAGCTTGATACAGTTGTCCCTGGGAGGCTCTGCCAGATCCTGACCAATACAGATGTGGATGCTTACAGCCAACCATCAGACTGAGCACAGGGACCCCAATGGACAAATTAGGGGAAGGTCTGAAGGAGCCGAAGGGATGGGGAGACCCTTGGTCTTGTGAATGCTTGATGCCCCAGTGTAGAGGAATGCTAGGGTGCTGAGATGGGAGTGGGTGTGTTGGTGGGTGTGGAAGCACCCTCATAGAAAGAAGCACAGTAATGGGGATTGGGATAGGGGATTTGCAGATGGGGAAACCAGATAAGGGGATAACATTTGAAATGTAAACAAATAAAATATCCAATTAAAAATACCTTTAAAAAAAGGTATTTTCACATTGCCCATTAACCCTGATTACTTGAGCAGACAAAGATGATGTTATTAAAGGCTTATTAAATATTTATTTCATTTCAAATTATGGATACATGTCTGTATCTATGTAAGTATATGTGCATGCAAGTGAAGTACAGGTGAATGGAGACACCCAGAGAAGGTTCTAGATCTCCAGGAACTGCAATCATGGTGGTTATAAGGGTGCTGAGAACCAAACTAGATCCCTTTGAAGAACAGTATGTGTTTTTAGACACCTCTTCAACCCCTCAGATTAAAATTTTAAATACAGTTAAAAATAATTCAAAGTAAACCAAAATAGTTTGTCGCGTCCGCTCTCGACCAGCAAGAACGACACGACCACAAGTCCTTCTAACAGCAGTTTATTCAGTCCTGTTTCTTCTTGTTTATATCTCCCCCCACCCCAGCCCTGGGCCTCTCACTCTTAAATACTCTCAGTTCTCATCCACGCACAGCAGGCCACGCCACCTCACCAGGCACGCAGCTTCAGCTAATCAGGGCAGCAGGGGCATATCTCCATCAAAATGGATTTACTGGTATCCTGGTACACCTGTGCAGCTCTCAAGATGTTTGTGGTTTATATGAGGAAGTCAGGTGCAAGTCATACAACTGCAGTCCCTGGCGCCTTCTTGGGACTCCTGCCACACCTACTCCCCACAATAGTTATTGTGTAAGTAGAGCATACAACTCAATATCTGGGCAGACATCTTGGTACAAAATCAAACACCTTATGGCTTAGCTGCACATTTCCTGTATTTACCTACTTGAGCTGCATTTGAAGTAAAGGCAAATTTCTCCAGCTATTGGTGAGGATAGAGTGAGGTACTAAAATATTTCCTGCGTTTCTGTCTTGGGAAGAGATAGGATGATATAGTGCCCATATCTGTGGGTGATCAAGAGAAGACAAGCTTCGGGTATGAACAGGTACTGAGTTCTGGTTGTTTGCCTTGTTACTGTTACCACATCCGAAATTCCAGCTGTCATCTGTTAGGGTCATCGCTGAGTTGAATGCCAGACTCTATTTTAATTTCTGAAATAGAAGCATTGCTTTTGATTAGCCACTAAAGGTAAGTGTGTGATCAAATATTTGGTATAAAAATGCTTATGCATGAGGAAAACTAAAAATTGTTAGATTTTGGGGAACGTTTATCAAAGTTAGTATCTTCTCCCTGGAAAAATACACTTAGATCTGAAATTTATATTGCAGTGTCTCCTGTAGATCTCCCACTTGATTTCACACACAAAGGAAAAGTCATATTTGCCAAAAGTGTCTAATGTTATCATTTTTCATAATCATAGCTCTAACTAAATACATGCATAAATCACTTTATATAGTTTCAAGAACCACACCTAGCCCAGCATAGTCTATTTTCTCTCTTTCAATGTTTTTTGAAATATCTAAAGTTTAAGACAGGAATTCTTGCAACATAGCTACACTTTTTTTTTTTTAACAAAAATATGTTAAACAACACACATTTGTTTGTTGGCATTTACTATATATGTGTGTGCATTTTCATGTGTGTGTGTGTGCTTGTGTTTGTGAGTGGCATATATGTGTCTATGCTTGTGTGTAAGTGTGTGTACATGCAAGTGTGTGTGTGTGTGTGTGTGTGTGTGTGTATGTGTGTTTGTGGAAGTCAGAGGTCAATGCTGTGTGCTTTTCTCAATAACTTCCTTTCTTACTTCTTGGATAGGCTATCTCACTGAACCTGAAGATCACTGATTACTCTTGGCTGTCCAGCTAATGAACCCCAGGGATTCCCTCTCTATGCCTTCCCAGTCCTAAGATTACAGACACACAGCTTTGCCTGGCTTTTTATGAGCATGCTAGATATCTGAACTCAAGCACTCATGTGTGCATGCCAAATCTTTGCTAACTGAGAGATTCCCCTGGCCACTTGGCTGGCATGTTACCAACAACTAATGTATCCTTAATTCATGCAAAGCAACTGAACAGAGGGGAAACTAATAAACTTTTCTGTGTTCACCTATAGCTGGTAGACTGCAGGACTAGACTCACACCAAGTCACTTGAGCTCCTGAGTTTGCAATAGGTGGGAATGTCCTGTCCTAGATCCTTATGGACCTATAGCCTGACTTATAGTGATGAGGAATTTTCCAGGAAGGTTGACACGGCTGAGCTTCTATACTTGGTTTTACTCCTTCTATAGGGATTGTTCCCAGGGACTGTGCATGCTCACTCTAGATGGGGGAGGATCACGGTGTTTTCAAAAACCAAACCCTGTGCTGGAAGTGGGAGAAACCATTTTTGTTCTTGCGCACACCACTTTTTTCTGCATTCTCTGCTTCAGAGGTTTAATCTTTTCTTTCTTTCCTCCAATAGGTCTCCTTCAAACTATTCAAGAGTCCTTGCCTCTGTAACTAGCCTTTTCCCTGTGAAACTATAAGCAGCATATGGCACTGGATTTCAGGTTGTTGCTTAAGCATTTCATTTGCTGTAACATTCATAGGGATGGACCATGATCAAGAGGAAGAAACTGGGCTGGGTCTTCCCTCCCTCCCTTCGTCTCTCTTTCTCTCACTGCTTTTCTCTCAAGCTACTGACACATAAACTGAGCTGCTGCTTTTGGAAACTGACACCCAAGTGTACGCATTTGCTGTTCAGGCACAGCCTCAGTTCCCTTTCTTACAGACTCAGGTAGACTCATCACATTCATGGTCCTCCCTCTCTCACCTCAATTGATGCTGAGGCTTCTGCAGAAATGGCTTAATACGTGCAATTTCTGTTCAAATGTTTAAAGTAGGCAGAGATACTTCTTTAGGCTAGAAACATTTCCTAGTTTCTTAAATAGGCCCAGGTCCCCACTTTAAAAGAAAGAGCATAGTTGATAAGCTTTGGGAACTGGAGAGCGAGTTAAGTATACCCCCTCTTTGGTTGATGATGGGGAGGACTCAGAGAGAGGGGGCATATTTCAGTCAGAGTATTTGATTGCTAGTTAGAAAGGCCACAGAACTGAGACTAAAGCCCACTAATTACCTGTTTTACATTAATAGTTTATGTTTATATGTGCCTGTTGGGCATTTGCTATGCTAACTCTACAGAAAATTTAGGGCTTTTTTTTTTTTTTAAGATATGATGTTTGAATTTAACTTGTAAAAGTTAAGTCAATAAAATTGAGTACATTAATGACTTGTCAGAAAAATATTATTTCTATTATTGTTATTAAAAATGCAGCATGCATGCAGGGTACCTGTCAGGCCCATGCCAAGGTGTCCCCCGAGAAATCACACCATGGGACAGGCAGACCTGATATGAAGATTTATTTAAGGGAACATGAGGGAGAGAAGGGGTAGAAGCAGATAGGCAGAAACAGGGTCTGGGGACAGAAAAGAAGGAACAGAGAAGGAGAGAGAGAGAGAGAGAAAAGAGAGAGAGAGACTGGGAGACTGGGAATTTGTGTGAGGAAAGAGAAAGGAAGGTGGGAGGGGGAAAGGGAGATGAAGGATGGGGGAGAGGGAGGAAGGGGAAGAAGAAGAGGGGAAGGTAAAGGGAGGCAGAGAAAGAGAGAACTGGTGTAGCAAGCAGTCCTTTTATATGCCACCTGGCATGCTACCTGCACCTGTCAGCAGTTAACGGTTGTAGGTAATGGCAGCAGGTTATGTTATAATTGTTGCTAGGTCCTTGGGAGGAGTGTAGCAGAATCGCCTGTATGCCAACCATTATGATGAAAAAAATACTTCTTCTTCCTCTCTTTAATGACTGTTTTTGAACATTTTGCCTGAGAGCCCAAGGAGCCTATTGCAGAATTCCAGTTTTGTAAGTAAAGTAGTCTCCAGATGTCTGCTTGTTAGTGAGAGTGCTCACCCACTCTGTCCTCCTTTTGTATCTCCATTGTAGCTGTGTTTCCTCTTCCCTCCCACACCTGAGTGCTATAAGATAAGAAGGAGAAGAAGGAATGAAGAAAGGAAGGAAGGAAACAAGGAAGAATAGAGAGATAAGGGGAAGGACATACTGTTGCATAGATTTTTAAAAATTAATTATTTTATTTATTTACATCCCAAATGTTGCCTGTACTTCCAGTCCCCATTCCCCTTCATCTATCTATTTAGGAACAACCTCACCACAGAAGTGAAAGGCTTCTATGATGAAACTTTAAATTTCTGAAGAAAGACAGCGAGGAATGCAGTAGAAGAGGTAAATGCCTCCCATGCTATGGATTTCACGAACTGGCATTGTCACAATTGTCACACTGGAAGCTATGGACAAATTCACTGCAATCCCAATCAAAATTTCCATGATTTTTTCCCCACAGAAACAGACAATAAAATCCCAAAATGTATATGGAATCACAAAAGACTCAGGAAATCAAGTCAATCCAGGGTAAAAAGAACAACTCTGGAGAGGTTACTATTCTTGATTTCAAGCTTTATTAGAAAACTACAGGAGTAAAAATGGCATGGTACTGAGACCAAAATAGATAATGGAACAAAATAGAAGACTCAAAAATAATTGCATGTAACTATAGCCATGCCACACAAAGATGCCAAAAATACAGTTTAGAGAAGAGAGTATTTTCAACAAATGATGCTTAGAAAATGGGATGCACAAATATAGAAGAATGAAATTAGACCCATATCAATTTCCCTGCCTGTAAAATAAAATCCAAGTGGATCAAAGTCCTCAGTGTGAAACTGGAGACACTGAAATTGCTGGAAACACATACATGCTATTATTATCCCACCTAATGCAAGATATACCATCCATTTCAAATACTAAGAGATCTAGGTAATGATCTCTTCCTTATAGTTCATGGATGGAGGAGACTGTGACCAAGGAGGTTAAGAACATTGACCATGGTCACAGAATGGGCTAGTAAGTCAGAAAAAGGCTATACATTTCTCACTGATAAGTAGAAGGCTTTTCCTTCAATTCCCCATTTGTCTTTGTATAAGATTCTTGACAAACTTAGAATATGCAGTACAGATCTCAGGATGTACGAAGATCTAGAAACTCTATTCTAGCCACTGGTGTTTTTTGTTATGTTTAGTCTTGTGAGGAGCGGGTGTAGCAGCAGTCCCAAGATGGCGCCCGGGACTGCAGCTAAGTCTTATGACTTGCACCTGACTTCCTCATACACCTGAAAATAAGCCACAATCATCGTGAGAGCTGCGCAGGTGCACCATGTTACTGGCGAATCCATATTTGGTGGAGACATGCCCCTGACGCCCTGATTAGCTGAAGCTGCGTGCCTGGTGAGGTGACATGGCCTGCCATGAGTGGATGGGGGCTGAGAGTATATAAGAGTGAGAGACCCAGGTGAGAGAGAGAGATAAAGTGGAAGGATAAAGTTTAAGTGAGAGTGAATACTGAAGTTTGCTGAATAAACTGTTAGAAGGACTGGTGGTCGTGTCATTCTTGCTGGTCGAGAGCGGACTCGACAATTGGTGACCCGTATGGGGAACCGACTCCCCCACCAACGAGTTCAGAACTTTCATCAGTCAGTGTTTGCCGGCAGGGTAAGTTCACAGTAAGTGAAACTTGCGATCCCAGGAGTTTGGGAAGGACCTCGGATAAAATAGAGGCAAATATAAAGTTGCCAAGAAGCAGGCACAAAGTAACCCAGGAGTTTTGGGAAGGACCTCGGATATAGAGGCGAATATTAAGTTGCCAGGAAGCAGGCACAGAGTAAAAGTGAAAACATGGGAGCGTCCTCATCTCATCCGATTTCTTCAGCTCTTCAGGAGCTCCTTAAGTCTAAAGGTTTAAAAATTCAAAGAAAAACCATAGAAAAGTTTCTTGATGAATGTGATACCATCGCGCCTTGGTTTGCCGTCTCAGGCAACCTCACAGTCGCTAGCTGGGAGAAGCTAGGTAGGGACTTAGATGTTGCCTGGGAGCAGGGGATTTTGAAGGGAGGCATGAAGGCAGTGTAGAAGATAGTAAGAAGCTGTTTGGATGATGAACGCTGTTGCAGGGTGCTAGAAGCTAGCCAGCAAATTCTGGAGCAGTTAAAAGAGGAAAGGTTGTCACAAACTGAGAGGGCCGAGACATCATCGAGCAGCTCAGAAAGTGAAACAGAAGAGGAATTAGAGTGATTGGCAAAGAGAGTGGAAAAAACCAAATTGTACCCTGACTTGGCTAGGCAAAAAGGGGAGAAGTCGAAGGAAGAGGGAACTAAGAATGAGAAAGGAGACACAGTGTCATCAGGTGGACAGATAGGACAAAACAAAAGAGTCGAGGCAGAGGAGGAAGGTGAATTAGCTTCTGCTCCCCCTCCCTATGCCTCCTCGACAGCAGCCTATGGGCAGACCTTCTGTTTGGAGGTTTGGAGAGAGGTTAGACTCTCCTTGCTGGGATGTCCTATTTTCACCGACCAAGCAGGGCAGAGATATCATGAGCCTCTAGATTTCAAAGTAATCAGAATTTGACTGAGTCCATGCGGACATATGGCCTAAGTGCCTCCTATACTGTGGCTCAAGTAGAGGCCTTGAGTAGACACTGCATGACACCATCGGATTGGGCAGGCTTGGTGAAGGCATGCCTTTCACCTGGGCAGTATTTAGATTGGAAAGCTTTCTTTATCAAATTTGCAAATGAACAGGCAGCTGCTAATACTGTTGCAGGAAATCCAGCATGGGATAGGGATATGCTGCTTGGCCAAGGTCGATTTGCACAACAACAGACAGGATATCCACTGCAGGTGTTTGAGCAGGTGAATCAGATTGCCATAAGGGGGTGGAAATCATTGTCCAACAGAGGGGAAGTTAGTGGAAACTTAACTAAGATTATGCAAGGTCCCACTGAGCTGTTCTCAGACTTTGTAGCTAGGATGGTTGAGGCAGCAGGAAGAATCTTTGGTGACCCTGATACTGCTATGCCCCTGATAAGGCAGTTGGTTTATGAACAATGTACCTGAGAGTGTAAGGCTGCCATTATGCCCTTTAAAAGCAAGGGTATCCAGGCATGGATGAAGGTTTGCCGAGAGCTTGGTGGGCCATTGACCAATGCTGGTCTCGCCACAGCTGTCATGCAGTTCCAAAAGAGAAAGAGGGATGTGCCTCCCGGAGCTTGCTTTAGGTGTGGCAAGCATAAACACTTGAAGAATTGCCCTGAAAAAGGAAGTGGCTCCGGGGGAAGCGGAACTCCGCCCCCCTGGGTTGTGTCCAAAGTGTAGGAAGGGAAAGGATTGAGACGATAAGGTTCCCGGGTAAATGGGACAAGTTAAGGTTCCCGGCTTTGGGACAAGTTCTCTCTTTCTCAAGTTAAGGTTCCTGGTTTTGGGACAAGTTGTACCAATCACCATGGGGAATTGAGGTTTGCAGAGGAACAGAGGGTTTTACCAAAAGGGGTTTTGCCGGTCTGGAAGTTAGTGAGAAATTGCATAGAAGATAAAGATGTGGCGCAGAACTCCAGAGAGGTAATGAGGTGCTGAATCAGGTGAGAGAGGAGCGCTCTCAATTGGTTTGGGAGAGAGGGTCTGTTTGTGTTTCCCCAGGATCACCGACAACAGCTGTGGGTCCCACAATGGCTGACCAGAGCAATTCAAAACAAGCAGAGCTATGAGGACATGGATGTTCCTGTGGCTGGGAATGCTCCCGCTAGTGAGAACTGAAGAGCTCTGTGTTCCTGAGGCCCATACCATTGATGCATTCAAGTGTTTCCTCAATTCTTTACATCTAATGCTTCACTAGAATTGCCTTTTTTCTATGCTAAAGGGATTGTTGTGTTTTCAGATGATTCAAAATATTTCACAGATGAGTGATTGTGTTCAGCTGTATCTACTAAAGCTAATGTTACCTGGATTCCAGGGGTGTGGCCTGCCGGTATAGCCAAGGGCAATGACACTATACCCTCCCAACCTAGATGGGCCCCCCTTCCTTTTTGTGGGAGTGTTCCTGATTCCCTTCTACCTTGGGCAGTGCTCCTTATATGTATGGTTGTTATGTGGGGTAAATGGTAGTTGCACTGATCTTTCCCCCTTAGGCCAGGTGGCAGGAGGGGCCTGGGGTAATGCAAATTTTATTGGAATGGTTCTAATGTGTTTGAAACTTCTGTATTTCAATTTGCTGGAGGAAGGAATGTTTCTTTTCAGGCTACGCCTATTTGTATGTGACCTCCTTTTGTATTTATTGTTTATCAGATCCCTTGCCTCAGGGCTAATGGGAGCCCTGGGATGTATGCTTGTAATAGTGTGTGTGTTGTGTGTTTGGCGCATGTGTCAGGTGCAGCGTGTGCAGGCCCACACTTCCACCATGGTGGCGCAGGCCTTTGCTGCAGTGGAGGCGGGACAATCTCCTCAGATTTGGCTGCCGCTCTAAAGAAATAATGCTGTGTTATGCCGTGGGTTGCGTGGCTAAGCACTGCACAGAGGATAGCTTGCTGTTGGCATCCTGTGGAAGGCACATCTGATTGCATGAAGGTTCAGTGTCCTAGTTCCCTTCCCCCAGGAAAAAAGACACGGGAGCTGGCCAAGACCTGTCTGGGTGATGAGCCCAAGGGATGGTTTTGTGTAGGGCTCCTATGCTTGCACACTGGGGATCAGACCTCTACCTTCACCCATGAGGCTTGCTTGCATCAATCAAGGTCGGGCCATAGATTAATCAGAGTCCTGGCCTTCTGGTGCACCTGCCACATGCAGACAGGACAATCTCCCCAAGTGTGGCTTGGCATGATAGAGAAGTAGTCAGTGACGGATAAGACTCCCTGTGCATGTCACCAATCTAAGACGGGTCAAACCAATGCTGTTTGTCTCCCAAGGACGGGTAAGGGGCATTGCTGCAAGGGGCAATCTAAGACATTCTCTCTGCCAAAAAAGAAAAAAGGGGGAGATGTGAGGAGCAGGTGTGGCAGCAGTCCCAAGATGGCGCCCGGGACTGCAGCTAAGTCTTATGACTTGCACCTGACTTCCTCATACACCTGAAAATAAGCCACAATCATCGTGAGAGCTGCGCAGGTGCACCATGTTACTGGCGAATCCATATTTGGTGGAGACATGCCCCTGACGCCCTGATTAGCTGAAGCTGCGTGCCTGGTGAGGTGATGTGGCCTGCCGTGAGTGGATGGGGGCTGAGAGTATATAAGAGTGAGAGGCCCGGGTGAGAGAGAGAGATAAAGTGGAAGGATAAAGTTGAAGCGAGAGAGATGGAAGAGTGAAGTTTGCTGAATAAACTGCTGTTAGAAGGACTGGTGGTCATGTCATTCTTGCTGGTACAGAGCGGACGTGACATAGTCTATGTCTTAGAACTTCTTAATTGTGACTGATTTTTAGTACCACAATGAATGTTAAGTTCAAGATATGGAAGCACGTGTTTATTCTTAGCTCATCATTAATAACACAAATTTAATTAAGTCACTAAGTAGACAGAGCTCTGTGCCCAGAGTTACTAAATGACATGGTTGGGAAAGTTTGCCATCAAAGTTGCTGGCTGTAGCTCTGCTTTATAAATTATAGAAACCACTTCCTATATAAGTGAATTACAGAGAACAAATCAGATATTTTGCCTCATTCCTTTTCTAAATGAATACCCATGGGAGAAGAGGGTAGCATTGCATATGTGGATTGGAGAAAGGATACGGCTGAAGAAAGTGCTAAGATGCTAGCTGACAGGTAGTACAGTCAGCGTGGGCATGACTACTTTGGAGGAATTCAGTGATATTGTCAATTATTTGAAAATCATGGTTTGCATACTTCCTGGATATAGTAAAAAAGAAAGGAAGGAAGAAAGGAAGGAAGAAAGAGACAGAGACAAAGACAGACAGAGAGACTCTCTACTTTGAAATGTGAAATTACCATTTGAGCAATGAATAACTAAACCCCAAGCCAAACAAGCAAAGAGCCTCCCAATATACTTCAAATCCTCTTATAGCATGGCTCTCAAGCCCAGATGTGTTTTGGAGATATCTGTATTTATGTAAGTAACTTCATGTAGAACTCTACGCAAAGTTCTCAATGGTTAAATTCTCTTCTTGAGTATGTTTTAGCCAAGGCTCTCAGAGCCTTCTCTATGGGTCTCAGGTTTTTTTATGCCCTTACTAAGAATCTCTTTCATATCTCCTCTTAGGGTGCATTAGGGCACCACTATGCCCATTGACTACAGAACCCTCCACTTGCATATTTTGTCTCCAAAGTTGTATGCTAGCTCTCTCTACATTATGGTTCATTGAGTAAATCCTTCTTATTGTTTTATATTTTAACAAGCACTTAATATGTTTGCTATGACTTTATTATGAGACTGGGAGAAAAGTTCTCATCTGTTCCAGGAGCTTACTCAAACAGCTGCAGACCACATGGTAACTTCCTTCAAGACAATGGAGTATGTCTCCTTGGGAACAAAGAAGTAGTAGTTTGTGCAAAACCAAAATAATCTAGAAGCCTCTTGATTGCTTTAAAATTTATCTTTGAAAGCAGGGACATGTATGCCAGAAGCTAAAGAAATCTTATTGAAGAAGCCATCTGGTCACAGCTGTGGCACCAGGAAAGATGTCCTAACCCTCAGGAGATTTCAGCCCCAGGCATATGGGAACAGGTGTTCTGGCTGGGTTGGACTGGCCTATAGATAAATTCATCCAATGAAATTAGATGCTTCCAATTTCCTGTTGCACCCTCTCCATTAACCGATAATGAATCTGTCCCTCACTGTGAAAAACAAGAGCCTCAGCTACAGGGAGACATTGCTTACTGTCATTGTGATGCATGGCAGTGAGACTGAATCTAAGGAGAAATAGCCTAATGACTGGAGACAAACATTTATCTTAAGGAAAAAAAGGCATCCTCCTTGGAAAATCTGGCACAGGAATAGAGCAGTTATGAGTTCTGTGTCGGGGAGCACCCGTGAGCCAGACTGAGGATATATTATGATAAATAGTGCTTTTCCCTAAGTTCGTTGTAACTGAGTGACAAGATGCCTTTGGGTATCTGTAACTGGGCTCATGTGAAGGGGAGAGACAGTCTCCCTAACTCCTCTAGGGCTCTCATTGCTGCAGAAGGTGAGTTAGGAAGGACTATAGTGAGCAACGATGGCTGAATACCTGGTATGACTAAGGATGGACAGAAACGTAGGCATAGATGCAAGCAGAAGACTGGGGACTTTGGGAAACAGAAAAGACTAGAATTCCCAAGAGGCCTGGACTTCTCACACAGTAGAATGAGGCTCTGGGTCTCTCAGGGTTTTCCTTGTAATAGATATGGTGGTAATTGGAAAAAGAGGCATAGGGTCACTTGAGGTATTTCTACGCAAGGCACTGCAGATACATAGTACATGTATTTTACAGATTTTTGCCTAATACATCTTTGCTTTGTTTATCTACTCAGTATTATATTTCTGAGTGAATGCATCATAGACTCTGACAGCTGTTTCCTGATAACAGGTTTCATCATGTGAATTACACATTTTTATGACAACATTTCAGATTCTACCTACTCAAAAAAAAGATGGACCCAGACCTGGAAACTGGGAGACAGTTCCCTTTCCTGCATCTCCTAAGTCGCTGCTTTGTTGAACTCAAATTCTAGCTGACTTCCTCCAGTGATCTGTGTACACAAGAAATAGTTGTGAATAAAAGAGATGGTATGAATGCATACACACACACACCATAATATAATACCTGCTTAATGTAGCTGTGAAATTGGACACATTAACATTTAGCTTTTATTACTTCTCAAACAGGAATAATTACTTATTGGACTCAGCTTAGTGTTGTGGGCAATCAGTGTGTGAACTTATGCTAAGTTCTTACAAATTTGATAATCAAAAGTGTTCATTTGATTTTTAAAGTTTTATTGTATTGTAAAGCCTATTAGGACATTTTGATTTCCTAATGTTGCCTTATGGCTTTTGATGTAATCTATAAAATGGCTTAAGAGAGAAATATGTAAAAATATGGAGCTGGAGGGTGGCTCAGCAGTCAAGACTAACTGATGTTCTTCAAGGTGACCAGGTTTGGTTCTCTGAACCACATGGCACTTAGAGCCATCACCAACTCTATTTCCAGGAAATCTGAAACTGCTGTCTAGACTCCATGGGCACTGCACACATGTGATGCACACATACACGAGCAGACACACACACACACACACATAAATAAACAAAAATAAAAGAAACTAAAAAAGAAATAACTAAAATAACACACTAAAATTTTCAAGATAGTCTATATTAGGTTCAAAATATGAAATTATGAACTTTGTAGATATAATTAATATTTTAAATTGTTCTTTGCTTTTAATTTCCAACTTAATTTCACTGAAGTAAATGAGATGAATTACTTATTTCTCATTTTGGACTAATTAGTGTACAGCGCTAGGTCAATTTTTTTTGAGTGCTCTATGTGTTTTGGAAAAAAATGATACTCTACAACTGCTGAATATAAAATCTTTCCTGGTTGGATTTTTCCCCACAAACAATTATCAGCATTTTATTTTTTTCCATCATAATATTCTTATTGATTCTTTGGGGATTTCACATCATACACTCCTATCACATTCACTCCCCTGCACTTCCACTTCCCCACTCCCAACACCCTTTTTACCACCCTCCAGCATAATGGGGGAGAGTGGTGAACCACACCCTAGTGAATAGACCCTGATTGGACTTTTGCCAGATGGACACAGTCATTTGGGAAGAGGAACTTCAACTGAGAAAACTGTTTTCATCAGATTGGCCTGTGGGCAAGTCTATAGGGCACTTTCTTGGTTACTGACACATATGGGAGAATCCAGCCCGCGGTGGGTAGTGTCAATATTGGACACACAGTCCTGGGTGATGTAAGAAAGCAAGATGAGCAAATAGTGAGGAAAAAGCCAGGGGCCACTGTTCCCAGTGTTCCCACTGTTCCCAGTGTTCCCACTGTTCGCAGTGTTCCCACAGTTCCCACATGGTTCCTATTTCAGTTCCTACCCCCAGTTTTCTACCCTGACTTCCTTTTGTTGGGATGTGTCACTATGTGAAAATTTAAGCCAAATATTTTCCTCCCCACATTTCTTTAAGTCATGTTGTTTTATCACAAAAATAGAAACCTGCCTGAGACATGGTCTTATATAGGATTATTGAATTATAATATTAGTTGTACTTTATATTCTACAGCCTCATATGAAAGCTTTCTATATTAATGTGCAAACTCTGATTGTCTACCTTAATGAGGGATATTTTTGCCTCCATTTGCTCTCCACTTATACCTCTCCACCTTATTTTTTATTACTTGAGCCTACTATATTAAATATATACTGATTTGTAATTCATGTATTTTCTTGTTGAACTTGATCATTATATAGTAACCAATGCTTCAAATATATATATAAAACTTCTAACAGTCTTAATTAGATATTTTCATTTTTAAAAAATTTTCTATTTTTATTAGATATTTTCTTCATTTACATTTCAAATGCTATCCCAAAAGTTCTGTATACACTCCTCCCAGCCATGCTCCCCAACCCACTCCCACTTCCTGGCCCTGGCAGTCCCCTGTACTGGGGCATATAATCTTCACAAGACCAAGGGCCTCTCCTTCCAATTATGGCTGACTAGGCCATCTTCTGCTACATATACAGCTAGAGACACTAGCTCTGGGGGGGGGGTACTGGTTAGTTCATATTGTTGTTCCTTCTATAGGGTTTCAGACCCCTTCAGCTCCTTGGATACTTCCTGTAGCTCCTCCATTGGGGGCCCAGTGTTCCATCCAATAGATGACTGTGAGCTTCCACTTCTGTATTTGCCAGGCACTGGCATAGCCTCACAACAGACAGCTATATCAGGGTCCTGTCAGCAAAATCTTGCTGGCATATGCAATAGTGTCTGGGTTTGGTGGCTGTTTATGGGAAGGATCCCCAGGTTGGGCAGTCTCTGGATGGTCTTTCCTTCCATCTCAGCTCCGAGCTTTGTCTCTGTAACTCCTTCCATGGTCTAACAGTCTTAAAACCCATTTCTTTTATGTCAGTCATCCCTTGGAGTTCAAGACCATCATTGGCAACATTATGAAACCTATTTCAAAAAATAAGCTCAAACATTATTTTTGAATTGTTTTCTATTGGTTATTGTTGTTTCTGATTCTACTATTTACACTCATGTATTTCTTGTTCTGTTTTATGGGTTTTCATAGTGAGTCTCTCTCTCTCCCTCCTTCTTCTTTTAAGAGATGAGTTGAGGTTGAATGCCCCACAGAGATTTCCATTTGATTGATCTGACTACCTGGTACCACTTAGAATGAAATTCTTTCTCATGAGAGTGCTTGAATCACCCAGGTGGTACAAATTCAGATATCAGCGGCACTGCAAGAACCAAGTTGGGATTATGAAAATTCTAAGAAGGATTTTCCTCTCCATTTGGCACTGGTCTGAAGATAGAAAAATTCCCTGAGTATCTCCTTTACACAGCAAGGCTTATTTTTCTCATTCGTCCTGTGAGTCTGAGTTTAGTGGCATTGCCTCTCATTACATTTCTAGCTTGGGAATACTTTGCCTTCTGTTGCCTCTCTCCTCACCTTGTACCACTTTGGAGGCTCCATACATGGTCATCTTCCACACACAGACTAGCTATAATACTTGCTAATTTTCTAAGGCACCTTGGCTTTATTCATTTGGGACCTTTCCCTATTTATTACTGTCCCAAAGGTTCAAGAGTACATTTAAAAATGTATCATATATATTTTGAAGGTTTTTTAAAACTTTAATTTCTTCCACACCTCCAGCACTTTGAAACATTATTCTCTGTGACTAATTGGTCATAGTATTGGAAACTGGAGCACCTGGATGTATTCCTAAGAAGGAAGTGGCATGCTGAATTTTGAAATATTCCAGAGAAGACAAATTCAATGTAGCAGTGTAAGCATGTCATTAGATACTCATAGAAACTTACAGCATGGCAGATGTGTCAAGAGCAATGGCAGGTATACTCTTCAGATTGGAATAATAGGAGGAAGTAAGTGCTGCGGTTATGGCTTATAGGTTATAGGTTAAGGAAAGGAGTGCCACGGTTATTCTTTTTCTTGCATTAAATGGTAACAGCATTAGATTGAAGGTGAAATACACTTTCAGAAGAGGACAACAGCCCAAATGGTTAAAAAATGATCATTAAGAAAATACAATTACCCTTCAGGTCTGTGCCAGGACCGGGTCACCTTGGGTACAGAGTCAGCAGACACTCCTAAGTTCCCTAGAGGACTCTCCACGCTATCTTAGGACCTCTGGTGAGTGGAACACAACATCTGTTCCAATCCAATTGCATGGGACATGAGAGCATTAATTAGGGAAGAAGAAAACCCGGCCTGACCAGGGTCCCAAGTCCCTTCCGGTTAGTGCCAGCACCGGGTCACCTTGGGCACAGAGTTGCCGGACACCCCCAAGGTCCCTAGAGGACTCTCCACTCGATCTTAGGACCTCTGGTGAGTGGAACGAAACTTCTGCCAGGAGGCAGGTCTGAATGCCAGATATCTGGGCACCTTCCCTGCAAGAGGAGAGCTTGCCTGCAGAGTGCTCTGACCACTGAAACTCAGGAGAGAGCTAGTCCCCTAGGTCTGCTGATAGAGGCTAACAGAATCACAAAAGAAACAAGCTCTAACCGGAGAAAACTATAACAACTCCAGAGAATACCAGATGGCGAAAGGCAAACGTTAAGAATCTTACTAACAGAAACCAAGACCACTCACCATCATCAGAACACAACACTCCCACCTCACCCAATCCTGGGCATCCCAACACACACGAAAAGATAGACCTGGACTTAAAAGCACCTCTCATGATGATGGTAGAGGACATCAAGAAGGACTTTAATAACTCAC
Source organism: Mus caroli (assembly GCF_978045245.1). Classification (NCBI taxonomy): domain Eukaryota; kingdom Metazoa; phylum Chordata; class Mammalia; order Rodentia; family Muridae; genus Mus; species Mus caroli. Next base: position 8,782,309 of record NW_028227264.1, read on the forward strand.
TTAAAGAAATACAGGAGAACACTGCTAAAGAGTTACAAGTCCTTAAAGAAAAACAGGAAAACACAACCAAACAGGTAGAAGTCCTTAAAGAAAAACAGGAAAACACATCCAAACAGGTGATGGAAATGAACAAAACATTACTAGACCTCAAAAGGGAAGTAGACACAATAAAAAAAAAAAAACAAAAACAAAAAAAAAACAAACAAACAAAAAAAAAAACTGAGGCAACACTGGAGATAAAAACCCTAGGAAAGAAATCTGGAACCATAGATGCGAGCATCAGCAACAGAATACAAGAGATGGAAGAAGGAATCTCAGGTGCAGAAGATTCCATAGAGAACATCTACACAACAATCAAAATGCAAAATGCAAAAAGATCCTAACTCAAAACATCCAGGAAATCCAGGACACAATGAGAAGACCAAACCTATGGATAATAGGAGTAGATGAGAATGAAGATTTTCAACTTAAAGGGCCAGCAAATATCTTCAACAAAATTATAGAAGAAAAATTCCCAAACCTAAAGAAAGAGATGCCCAGGAACATATTACACTTGATCTTAGCCAAAAGGCTGAGAAGCGATGCCCAGGAACATACAAGAAGCCTACAGAGCTCCAAATAGACTGGACTAGAAAAGAAATTATTCCCGACATAATAATCAGAACAGCAAATGCATTAAATAAAGATACAATATTAAAAGCAGTAAGGGAAAAGGCTCAAGTAACATATAAAGGCAGGCCTATCAGAATTACACCAGACTTATCACCTGAGACTATGAAAGCCAGAAGATCCTGGACAGATGTTATACAGACACTAAGAGAACAAAAATGCCAGCCTAGGCTACTATACCCAGCCAAACTCTCAATTACCATAGATGGAGAAACCAAAGTATTCCACGACAAAACTGAACTCACACATTATCTTTCCATGAATCCTGCCCTTCAAAGGATAATAACAGAAAAAAAAAAACAAAAAACAATACAAGGACGGAAACCATGGCCTAGAAAAAGCAACAAAATAATCCTTCAACAAACCAAAAAGAAGACAGCCACAAGAACAGAATGCCAACTCTAACAACAAAAATAATAGGAAACAACAATTACTTTTACTTATTATCTTTATATTATTTACTTATTACATCGGCACGACAATCAAAGAAAATACAAAATCCAAAAAGATCCTAACTCAAAATATCCAGGAAATCCAGGACAAAATGAGAAGACCAAACCTACGGATAATAGGAGTAGATGAGAATGAAGATTTTCAACTCAAAGGACCAGCAAATATATTCAACAAAATTATAGAACAAAACTTCCCAAACCTAAAGAAAGAGATGCCCATGAACAAACAAGAAGCTTACAGAACTCCAAATAGACTGGAACATATAAAGGCAAGCCTATCAGAATTACACCGGATTTTTCACCAGAGACTATGAAAGCCAGAAGATCCTGGACGGATGTTATACAGAAACTAAGAGAACACAATTTCCACCCCAGGCTACTATACCCAGCCAAACTCTCAATTACCATAGATGGAGAAACCAAAGTATTCCACGATAAAACCAAATTCACTCATTATCTTTCCACGAATCCAGCACTTCAAAGGATAATAACAGAAAAAAACCAATACAAGGACAGAAACCACGTCCTAGAAAAAGCAAGAAGGTAATCCCTCAACAAACCTAAAAGAAGACAGCCACAAAAACAGAACACCAACTCTAACAACAAAAATAAAAGGAAGCAACAATTACTTCTCCCTAATATCTCTTAATATCAATGGACTCAACTCCCCAATAAAAAGACAGACTAACAGGCTGGCTACAGAAACAGGACCCAACATTTTGCTGCTTACAGGAAACTCATCTCAGAGAAAAAGATAGACACTACCTCAGAATGAAAGGCTGGAAAACAATTTTCCAAGCAAATGGTAGGAAGAAACAAGCTGGAGTAGCCATTATAATATCTGATAAGATTGACTTCCAACCCAAAGTTATTAAAAAAGACAAGGAAGGGCACTTCATTCTCATCAAAGGGAAAATCCTCCAAGAGGAACTATCAATTCTGAATATCTATGCCCCAAATACAAGGGCAGCCTCATTCATTAAAGATACTTTAGTAAATCTCAAAGCACACATTGCACCTCACACAATAATAGTGGGAGACTTCAACACACCACTTTCACCAATGGACAGATCATGGAAACAGAAACTAAACAGGGACCTGTTAGTGAAACTAACAGAGGTTATGAAACAGGGACCTGTTAGTGAAACTAACAGAGGTTATGAAACAAATGGATCTGACAGATATCTACAGAACATTTTATCCTAAAACGAAAGGATATACCTTCTTCTCAGCACCTCACGGTACCTTCTCCAAAATTGACCACATAATTGGTCACAAAACAAGCCTCAATATATACAAAAATATTGAAATTGTCCCATGCACCCTATCAGATCACCATGGACTAAGACTGATCTTCAATAACAAAATAAATAATAGAAAGCCAACACACACGTGGAAACTAAACAACACTCTTCTCAATGATACCTTGGTCAAGGAAGGAATAAAGAAAGAAATTAAGGACTTTCTGGAGTTTAATGAAAATGAAGCCACAACATACCCAAACTTATGGGACACACTGAAAGCATTTCTAAGAGGAAAACTCATAGCTCTGAGTGCCTCCAAAAAGAAACTAGAGAGAGCACACATTAGCAGCTTGACAACACACCTAAAAGCTCTAGAACGAAAGGAAGCTGATCTTCAATAACAACATAAATAATAGAAAGCCAACATTCACGTGGAAACAACACATTTCTCCTTGATACCTTGGTCTAGGAAGAAATAAAGAAAGAAATTAAAGAATTTTTATAGTTTAATGAAAATGAAGCCACAACATACCCAAACTTATGGGCCACAATGAAAGCATTTCTAAGAGTGAAACTCATAGCTCTGAGTGCCTCCAAAAAGAAACTAGAGAGCACACAGTATCAGCTTGACAAAACACCTAAAAGCTCTAGAACAAAAGGAAGCAAATCCACCCAAGAGGAGTAGATGGCAGGGAATAATCAAATTAAGGGGAAAAATCATCCAAGAGGAACTATTCAAAGAATCAACCAAATGAGGAGCTGGTTCTTTGAGAAAATCGACAAGATAGACAAACCCTTAGCCAGACTCACTAGAGGGCACAGGGACAGTATCCTAATTAACAAAATCAGAAATGAAAAGGGAGACATAACAACAGATCCTGAAGAAATCCAAAACACAATCAGATCCTTCTACAAAAGGCTATACTCAACAAAACTGGGAAACCTGGATGAAATGGACAAATTTCTAGACAGATACCAGGTAACAAAGTTAAATCAGGATCAAGTTAATGATCTAAACAGTCCTATATCCCTTAAAGAAATAGAAGCAGTCATTAATTTTCTCTCAACCAAAAAAGTCCAGGACTAGATGGGCTTAGTGCAGAGTTCTATCAGACTTTCAAAGGAGATCTAATTACAGTACTTCACAAACTATTCCACAAAATAGAAGCAGAAGGTACTCTACCTCTACCCAATTCATTCTATGAAGCCACAATTACTCTGATACGTAAACCACAGAAAGATCCAACAAAGAAGGAGAACTTCAGACCAATTTCCCTTGTGAATATCAATGCAAAAATACTCAATAAAATTCTCACTCACCAAATCTAAGAACACATCAAAACAATCATCCATCCTGACCAAGTAGGTTTTATTTCAGGGATGCAGGGATGGTTTAATATACGGAAATCCATCAACTTAATCCATTATATAAATCAACTCAAAGCCAAAAACCACATGATCATCTCATTAGACGAGGAGAAAGCATTTGTTCAAATCCAACACCCATTCATGATAAAAGTCTTGGAAAGATGAGAAATTCAAGGCCCATACCTAAACATGATAAAAGCAATCTACAGCAAATCAGTAGCCAACATCAAAGTAAATGGTGAGAAGCTGGAAGCAATCCCACTAAAATCAGGGACTAGACAAGGCTGCCCACTTTCTCCCTACCTATTCAACATTTTACTTGAAGTCCTAGCCAGAACAATTCGACAACAATAGGAGATCAGGGATACAAATTGGAAAAGAAGGAGTCAAAATATCCCTTTTTGTGGATGATATGACAGTATATATAAGTGACCTTAACATCCCACCAGAGAACTCCTAAACCTGATAAACAGCTTCAGTGGATATAATGGTCTTCCTCTACACAAAAGATAAATAGTCTGAGAAAAAAATTAGGGAAACAACACCCTTCTCAGTAGTCACCAATAATATAAAATATCTTGACGTGACTCTAAGGTATTGCGAGCTTTTTTGTTCCCCCTGGTAATAACACGCTCAGGGCAACCGGAATCTTCTGCAGCACAAGCTTTATGGCTTACCCCATCAGGAGCCAGTGGCGAAGAGAGCCAGAGAGGGAGCCAGAGAGAGAGAGAGATGGCGGAGCCCTCTCCCTTTTATGGAGGACTGTCCTCCGCCTCGGACGTGTCGCTCCCTGATTGGCTGCAGCCCATCGGCTGGAGTTGTCGTCACGGGAAAGGCAGAGCACATGGCGTGGAAAGCTACCCCGGCAAATGCGCAGCTTGCTTGTTTACTACTTAGAACACGGGTGTCAGTGCTATCAGCGCCATCTTGTAATGGCGAGTGTGAGGACGGCTCCTTACACTAAGGAAGTGAAAGATCTGTATGATAAGAACTTCAAGTCCCTGAAGAAAGAAATTAAAGAAGATCTCAGAAGATGGAAAGATCTCCCATGCTCATGGATTGGCAGGATCAATATAGTAAAAATGGTATCTTGCCAAAAGCAATCTACACATTCAATGTAACCCCCATCAAAGTTCCAACTTAATTCTTCAATGAATTAGAAAGAGCAATCTGCAAATTCATCTGGAATAACAAAAAACCTAGGGTAGCATAAACTCTTCTCAAGGATAAAAGAACCTCTGATGGAATCACCATGCCCGACCTAAAGCTGTACTACAGAGCAATTGTGATAAAAACTGCATGGTACTGGTATAGTGACAGACAAGTAGACCAATGGAACAGAATTGAAAACCCAGACATGAACCCACACACCTATGGTCACTTGATCTTTGACAAGGGAGCTAAAACAATCCAGTGGAAAAAAGACAGCATTTTCAACAAATGGTGCTGGCACAACGGGCGATTATCATGTAGAAGAATGCAAATTGATCCATTCCTATCTTGTACTAAGGTCAAATCTAAGTGGATTAAGGAACTCCACATAAAACCAGAGACAGTGAAACTTATAGAGGAGAAAATGGGGAAAAGCCTCGAAGATATGGGCACCGGGGAAAAATTCCTGAATAGAACAGCAATGGCTTGTGCTGTAAGATCAAGAATCGATAAATGGGACCTCATAAAATTGCAAAGCTTCTATAAGGCAAAAGACACCGTCAATAAGACAAAAAGGCCACCAACAGTTTGGGAAAGGGTCTTTACCTATCCTAAATCAGATAGGGGACTAATATCCAATATATATATATAAAGAACTCAAGAAGGTAGACTCCAGAAAATCAAATAACCCCATTAAAAAATCGGACTGAGAGCTAAACAAAAAATTCTCACCTGAGGAACACCAAATAGCTGAGAAGCACCTGAAAAACATGTTCAGCATCCCTAATCATCAGGGAAATGCAAATCAAAACAACCCTGAGATTCCACCTCACACCAGTCAGAATGGCTAAGATCAAAAATTCATGTGACAGCAGATGCTGGTGAGGATGTGGAGAAAGAGGAACACTCCTCCATTGTTGGTGGGATTGCAAGCTTGTACAACCACTCTGGAAATCAGTCTGGTGGTTCCTCAGAAAATTGGACATCATAGTACTACTGGAGGATCCCGCAATACCTCTCCTGGGCATATATCCAGAAGATGTTCCAACTGGTAAGAAAGACACATGCTCCACTATGTTCATAGCAGCCTTATCTATAATAGCCAGAAGCTGGAAAGAATCCAGGTGTCCCTCAACAGAGGAATGGATACAGAAAATGTGGGCCATTTACACAATGGAGTACTACTCAGCTATTAAAAAGAACAAATTTGCCGGGCGTGGTGGCGCACGCCTTTAATCCCAGCACTTGGGAGGCAGAGGCAGGCGGATTTCTGAGTTCGAGGCCAGCCTGGTCTACAGAGTGAGTTCCAGGACAGCCAGGACTACACAGAGAAACCCTGTCTCGAAAAACCAAAAAAAAAAAAAAAAAAAAAAGAACAAATTTATGAAATTCCTAGGCAAATGGATGTACCTGGAGGGCATCATCTTGAGTGAGGTAACCCAATCACAAAAGAACTCACATGATATGTATCAAGTGGATATTAGCCCAGAAACTTAGGATACCCAAGATACAAGATACAATATGCAAAACACATGAAACTTATGAAGAACCAAGATCAAAGTGTGGACACTTTTCCCCTTCTTAGAATTGGGAACAAGCCGGGCGTGGTGGCGCACGCCTTTAATCCCAGCACTCGGGAGGCAGAGGCAGGTGGATTTCTGAGTTCGAGGCCAGCCTGGTCTACAAAGTGAGTTCCAGGACAGCCAGGGCTATACAGAGAAACCCTGTCTCGAAAAACCAAAAAAAAAAAAAAAAAAAAAAAAAAAAAAAAGAATTGGGAACAAAACACCCATGGAAGGAGTTACAAAGACAAAGTTTGGAGCTGAGAGGAAAGGATGGAACTCCAGTGTTCCTCCATATCTGGGGATCCATCCCATAATCAGCTTCCAACTGCTGACACCATTGCATACACTAGCAAGATTTTGCTGAAAGAACCCAGATATAGCTGTCTCTTGTGAGACTATGCTGGGGCCTAGCAAACACAGAAGTGGTTGCTCACAGTAAGCTATTGGATGGATCACAGGGCCCCCCATGGTGGAGCTAGAGAAGTTACCCAAGGAGCTAAAGGGGTCTGCAACCCTATAGATGGAACAACAATATGAACTACCCAGTACCCCCCAGAGCTCGTGTCTCTAGCTGCATATGTAGCAGAAGATGGCCTAGTCAGCCATCATTGGAAAGAGAGGCCCTCTGGTTTTGCAAACTTTAGATGCTTCAGTACAGGGGAAAGCCAGGGTCAAGAAATGGGAGTGGGTGAGTAGGGGAGTAGAGGGAAGTGTATGGGGGTCTTTTGGGATAGCATTGGAAATGTAAATGAGGAAAATACCTAAGAAAAATATTAAAAAAAAAAAAAGAAAATACAATTACCAAGGAATGATTCTGAGATTTTGACTCTCGGAAACAGCAGCCACTGTCTCACTGTGAACGTGGGCTATCAGAGCTTGATGTCATATGTTGGTATGCCACCATGGAGCCACATGTCCCCTGGGAAGAGGAGATACCTTGGGCACTGTGCTTCTGCTCTGTTGACATTGTCTGTCTGAACTGAAGAGGGAAACAGTGACCCAGGGAGAAAGACTTATTTCCTCAGAAGTTCCCAGGTTTCTTCTTAATCCAGTGTTCACTGATATACAGGTGAGGAGCAATCTCAATTTAGGTCTACAGATAGCTCAGTCGGATAAGTGCTTCCATCCAAGCATGGGGACCTGGTTTTGAGCTACAAAATTCATATTGGAAAAAAAAAAAAGCTGTGCATGGTGGGCCTCATGTAGAATCCCTGTGCAGAAAAGGAAGAAACTAGCAGAATCTTGGGGCTCATGGCCAACTAGCCTAGCTGTATCATGAGTTCTAGGTCAGTAGACATTCTATCAGAGAGAGAGAGAGAGAGAGAGAGAGAGGCAAAAAAAAAAAACCATCATCACCAACAAATAACTCCTCAAAACAAAAACAAACACAAACCCAAGGACAACAACAAAAACAAAAGCAATTAGCGAGCTTCCTGACGAATAACATCCAAGGTTTACGTCCGGTCTCCTCACCTGTACACACATATATGTATTACCACTTCACCCTCCCTGCCGTCCCCTACTCCACAATGGCTTCTAGAATTAATCTGTATTGGTAAACTAGAAAAAAAACACATGACATACAGACAGACATAAGTACAATTAGCCTCAGGCAGTCAGAGAACTGGGGTGAGAAGCCTTTAGAGACTGTGGTGTTTTTAATAGGAATGTCTCCCTCAGACGCGTGTGTTTGAATGCTTGGCCATAGGGAGTGGCACTATTAGGAGGTGTGGCCTTATCAAAGTAAGTGTGGCCTATTCGGAGAAAATGTGTCACTGTTGGGTGGGCTTTGAGGTCCTATATATTCAAGCTATGTTCAAGTGTGGCTCACAGTCTCCAGCTGCTGCCTGTGGATCAAGATATAGAACTCTTAGCTCCTTCTCAAGCACCATGTCTGCCACATGCCGCCATGTTTCCTGCCATTACAATTATGAACTAAACCTCTGAAATTGTAAGCCAGCCCCAATTAAATGTTTTCCTTAGAAGAGCTACCATGGTCATGGTGTCTTTTCACAGCAATAAAACTAACTAAGATAGAAATGATTTACACAGTTAACACAGCAAGAAACGAAGAAGAAAAGAGTGTTGTGCAGTTGAACTTCTGTTAGTTTGAAGGCAGCATGGAAATCTGATTAAGCCCACAGTCATATTGACTCCTGTGTTCCGCGGATGGCAGCTGGATTTGGAAAATAGGATATAGAACTAGATTCTTAATTCTGTAGGGGATCTAAATAGAAACCTGTAATGACTGGTTTTGTCTTCCAATTAAGTTAGAGTCATCAGACAGGAGGAGTTACAGTTGAGAAAATACCTCCGTGAAATGCAGCTATAAGGCATTTTCTCAATTAATGATCAGTGATGGGAGGGCCATCACGGTGGCTGGTGCTATCCCTGGGTTTGTGGTCCTGTGTTCTATAAAAAGGTAGGTTGATAAAGCCATGAGAAGCAAGCCAGTAGACACCACTCCTCTATGACTTCTGCATCAGCTCCCACTTCCAGGATCCTGTCTGGTTTGAGTTCCTGTTCTGACTTTATTTGGTGATAAATAGCAACTTGGCTTTATAAGTTGAATAAATCCTTTCCTCCCTTACTTTCCTTTTGGTCATAGTGTTTTCATCAAGCAATAGAATGTCAAACTAAGCTCTGGCTTTTAACAGAGCAAGGATGTGGATGACTCAGGATGACCAGAGAGTGCAAGGCTTGACTGGCAGCAAAAAAGGCAACGCAGAACTTTTAAGGAAAACAAGAATATGGAAAGAAGTATCAGAAAGAAGATGGTTTTGCTCGGCAGATACTCAGAAAGCCTTTGGTCTCTGGAGACTGCTTTTAAAGGACTGAAATATTTTAGTGTTTTTTTTTTTTTTATCTGTTTCATAGCAAATGTTGGTATTTTCCAAATAAAATTAAGAGTTTGTTTGGAGTTCTATACTCATTAACTAATAATTCCATTATGGGTTAACATAAATGACTCCTTTCATAAAAATGACTATATTTCTTTTTATGCAGCAAGGAAACTGACACTAATTTCCACTTTGCAAATTGATTGAATATCTGACTTAATACAGTATATTTATATTCACATATCCATTCCTGAATTCAATCTCTCATAGTTTATTTTGTTTAAATATGTAAAGAAAATTTAGCTTCATAAATACACACTTGAAAAGGAATCTATAGTCTTTTTCCATCAATTAACTAATTTATTTGCTTTACAACCCAATCTCCTTTTCTATAAGTGATCTCCTTTTCTCCTGGTCCTCCTTTTCACAGTCCGTCCCCACATTCCACCCTGACCCATACCATGGGCAAGCACTAATTCCTGACACTATTAATGATACTCAGGTATGTTTGCCGACAGGAGCCCAGCATAAGTGTCCTCTGACAGGCTTCTGACTGAAACAGTTGCAAAGACCCACACCCAATCATTGGATAGAGCTCAGGAAGTCTTACGGAAAAGTTTGGGAAATGATTGAGGGCCCTGAAGGAGGTAGGAACTCCACAGGAAGGCCAACATGGTCAACTAACTTGGACCCTTGCAGGCTCCCAGATACTGAACCACCAATCAAAGAGCATACAGAGGCTGGACTGAACCTCCCATCACTGCTGCACATATGTAGCAGATCTGCTGTTTGATCTTCATGAAATTCTAGTGTTTTCAAATTGCCATAAATACTCGTCTTTGAGATATAATTGAAGCTCAAGAATTAGGCTGGCAAGATGGCTCAGTGAAACCAAGCATGATGACAGAAGACCTACGTGTGGGGAGGAAAGAACTGCCTCTGGAAAGTTGTCCTCTGACCTCCACAACCATTCTGTGAAGTGACGTTGCCCATTTATATTCACACACACGCACATGCACATAAATAATAGTAGTAAATCTTCTGACATTGCTAGTAGAAAAAATCTTATAACAAACCCTCTGACCCTCTGTCTTTTCCCATTTTTCCACTTCCTCTTCTAAAATGGTCCCCAAGTGTCAAGTGCAGGAGTTGTTTGTAGATGTATCCACTGAAACTGAGCTACACACTCCTTATTTGATTGGTTTTAGGTAATGGTATATATCTATAAACAGGGAAAATCCCATAAGCCCTCACCCATACACAAAGAATTATAGGCAACTAAGGGATGCTGAGAGAGAATTTATCTTCCCCAGGGAAAAGCACACCTGATGATTATCCAATAGCAAAGGTCAGTCCTGAAACCATACATACAAATAATGTTAGATAAGGCAGTTATAATTATGTATTTAGGAGTACATATGGTTATGCCTATACATATATGTACATAACAAAAATTAATGAAAAAACAGACCATATGGGAGGATTTGGGAGGGAAGAAAGGGAAGGGGACAAATATATTACAATCTCAAAAAATTAGAATATTAAATCTTGAATTTTTAAAAACAACTTGAAAAAAATGAAAGGTAGGGAAGACACCTCTGAAGGTAAGAGTACATTCTGAGTTTGATTCTTCAGCATCTACATAAACACCAGACATGTGCAACCATGTATTGAGGTAGGTGAAGATAGGCAGAAGCCAGGAGCTTACCGGCTATCCAGCCCAAGCAAAAAAAAAAAAAAAAAGCAGGTTCAGTGAGAGACCTTGTCTGAAAAATTAATGGAGAAAGAACAATAGAGGAAGACACCCATTGTGTCTTCTCGTCTCCATGTGCATCTACCTGGACATATCCACCTACTTGTGTGTTCACATACACAGTCATAGTTATACCTGCACAAAGAACAAATCACAAAATACAACCAAAGCACCTAAACCAAGTGGGAGAGCGATCACTGAGATGGAAAACAGATGATGTCACTGTATAACCACTGTAATTTAACACCTTAGCAGAGTGCCTCGTTATGGGGTAGAGAGTGCAAACTGGGGTAGAATTTGTCATATGACTGAATTTGAGGAGCTGGATGGAGAGCCTTATAAGAGGAGCTAAGCAGCCAGGGAGTCTCCATCACTGGGTAGGAGAAAGAGAGCTGTAGACACAGTGCTGGAGATGCATAATAAGCTTTCCTACAAGGATAGGAACTGCTTTGTTGATCAGCATAGGCTATGTATGACAAAGAGAAACACCTACTTATTTCGTAAATGAATTACCCCAAGCACTGAGAAGTGGCAGCGCTGTGCTCATTCTTGCTCTTGCCTGTTGGTATCCATGTATGTTTCCGTCGAGTGCACGCCTATAAGTGAAATTACCGGCTGGGTGTGCACATGTTAATTCCTGTGGCAGTACTAGTGGTGGTACTCGACTATGCTTTCACCAATGGCTCCACTGTTCCTCACCTTCTTTAATGTTTATGTACCCCACAGCTTCTATTTTAGTCATTCTAGAGGGAGTATAAATTTAATTTGTTTTCAATTGCTACTTTCCTTATTACTTATAAAAGGGAACTGAATCCCTTTCATATGTTCATATGATGTTTATGATATAAGTAACCACTTAAGTGACTAATAAAACCCAGTTCCTTATTATACTGGAATAAAGGGTCTTCCAGTGATGCTTTAAAAGATTTGTAAGCACCTCCTGCTTAGAGAAAAATCTTTATCAGAGTTATTTTACTATTTGTGTATCCGCCATTAAAAATGAAAAAATCTGAGGGGAAAACCCCTATTTCATAAAGAGACACAGAAAAGCCTCCCTGGCTGTACTCAGAAGTGATAATCCAATGTGAAGTTTGCTGAGGCATTAATAGCAAGGCATTGAGAGAATCCCAAAAGCAGTGCTTCTCATCCTTCCTATGCTGTAACCCTTTAATATGGTTCCTCAGGTTGTAGCAACCTCCAATGATAAAATTATTTTCATCGCTACTCCTTAACTATAATTTTGCTACTGTTATGAATCATAATGTAAGTATATGATATGGAGGATATCTGATAGGCCACCCCCAAACAGGTTGTGACCCACAGGTTGAGAACAACTGGCCTAAAAAAAAAAATCCAGTTTGCAAAGTGAACCTTGAACAGGCCTGTGTGAAAGGCTTGCTGGTTTTGACATTTATGTGTGCCCAGCACCCCATCAGCAAGGGAGACCCTGAGATAAAAGGGGCAGGAAAGGCTGTCACATGATTCTGGAAAAATTTATTTGTGCAAAAGTAGACTAAGTAAGACAGTTCTCTGTCAACTCCAAATAACACTAAATAGAAATAACTAACTCTAAATATAGGCAAGACGACATTGAGGGGCATCTGCTCGAACCAAAATAGTCTGCACATGGCCCAGTGAAAATTAGCTCTCATGAAAGAGTTGGCTAATTATTTTTTATTTGGTGCTGACATTCCTGAAATACCTCCACCACCTGAGGCCTTACGCTTGACTTCTCTCAACTGCTTGGTTTAAATGTTTAGAAATTGTTGTGGGTGTCTAAATATGCTGCAAGCAGAATTTTGCCAAACTGTAAATGGCCACCACTACAAGACATGGCCACTGCTTCTGTGGAACACAAGATTTATGAAAAATTCCATGGAAAATCAAACATCTCTATGCAAACATCTCTACAAACTGCTCTGGGCATTCATTTTGATGAGACCCATCATGTCAATTCTGATGCTATTCACTTGGGGAGAAAGCCACTGTGACTCATGAGCTGGATAACCCAGGCAGTTCTGAGGAAGAGCAAGGAGTCCTGCCTAGACCTTGTCTATTAAAAAGATAGGGGGATAAATCTGTTGACCTTTTTTGTTGTTGTTGTTTGTTTTGAGTCTCTATGTCCTGGTTTATGTGCCCTTTTTTCTATGTAAATAAGATAGCCAATGAATCAAAGAGCAAACGTTCAGGGACTGTGACAGGGATGGGGGCTCATGCTCTGAGCACCAGTCATTGTTTTCAGCTCACAGAAGTCAGTGAAGCTATGAACACTTATGGAAACTTCAGGCATCTTATTAACACTTCTGTTGGTGTTAACTCTTCATTGACCACAATGACTCTGCAAGGTACATGTTATTAACTCTTTGTTCAGGTATGGAAATTGAGAAGTAAAATGGTTACCTCCATCTCCACCTTCTTCAAGTCTCTGCTTCTCTGATCTCACCTTTGCTGACCTCTTCTGCTTTGCCAGGCAGTGGACTTATTTCTTTAAATCTCTGGACATTTCCTATCATGAACTTCATAGGAAATTTGAATTATAGTGTTTTTCTAAAGTTTGAGTAATCAGATGCCAAGTACCAGTAATTAAATATGCAAACATATGACTGATGAAGGAATATTTCATTCTAGAAGTGTAGAGAGTTTTCTCATGTACTTTAAGCAAAACCTCTCAGTTAAAGCAAAGGAATGGAAAGTGATTGCTGCACTATATTTACTTCAATTAATCAATATTGTGGAATGGCCATTCTACATCTTTTAAGTAGAAAAAACTATAAGCTATATAAAATAGTATATATTATATTGTTATACATATCTATTATGTATATTATACACACACTTCTTATTACAAGGGCTTGTAGGAAATTAAACGGAAAAGGAAGCCTTTCTTATAATAGTATAGGTGGGAATGTAAATTAGTATAGCCTTTGTGAAAACAATGTAGAGGCACCTGTCAAAACTAAAAATAGAATTACCACATGGTATAGCAACGCAGCCTCTGAATATGTAGCCACGGGAACCAAAATCACTCTGTTAAAGGCATCCCTATGTTAGCTGCAGCATTATCCATGATAGCCACCTTTTGAAAGCAGCTCACATCCATCAGTGGATTAGTGGGTAAAGAAAATATGATATCAGCTTTAAGAACAGTGAAGTCAATCTGGTCACTTGCACCAAGGTGAGCAAAGGGTGGAGAAGACACAGAAAGACAAGCACTGAATCATTTCACACTGTGTGAAGTCTAAAAACAGAATTGCACTTAGAGAACTAGGAGGCAGGATAAAGGCCACTGAAGGCTGAGGGCAGGCTGTGGGGGGAAGCATGAGAAGCCACTCATTTTATCCAGTGAGCTGTTGTCGGCTGACGTGAGGGATCAGTTTATCCATCTGTCCTATAGCAAGGTAGTTGAGATCAGTAACTATGACCTGCACAGTCCGCAGTAACTGAGAAATTTTACATGTCTAACTAAAAAGTGACAGGTAAGGGAAACAATGCATATTTAACTTGCTTGATTTACTCATTCCACATTGGATATGTGTATCAAAACATGATGCATATTTGTACACAATAGTGACATGTCAGTTCAAAAGAGTCACTGAAAATAAAAAAAAAGTAGCTAAGTGTAAGGCAAGTCTTTTATAAATTTGTAAGTGTGTACACTTGTGCTAACTATTGCTTCTATGTTTCATGTCCTTCAGTCTAGTCCTTTCTTACGTTTACTCTGATAATTGCTCTTCAAAGCCAAGTTTCGAACTTGCTTTTAGTAGTGGGATTTTGTATATTTATAATGAATTTTATGATTGTTGGTACAGTTGTTATATATCATTATAAGATGTGTTTAAAGTGTCATGAATTCCATGCCCCCCAAAAACCCACCAGTATTTATCTTGTACACAGTGTTATTGACATTTTAAACAGTTGAAATTAATTGAAACAGTGAAAGTTGCATGTGAGCAAACAGAGTTTGAGGGATATTAGGGAAAGCTAGAAAAGGGAATAGAGCTAGAGGTGAGACATCCACCAGCCTCCTTAGGTGGTAAACTGATAGCACAGTAGCTGCTTGGACTCAGACAGAAAGCACTAATGCAAGAAAGCACTAATAGAAGATATCTTAGTAGGAGGACAGTGGGGGCTGTGGATGAACAGAACTCAAGAGCAAATTTGATGTATACTGTAGCGGGTGGGAGCGGATTTTAAAATTTACACTTAGAAGATACATAAAAGTTTATAGGCCAGCTTTTTGGTTGGTATGTTCACTCAGTTTTGGAGACAAGATTTTTTTACCACGGAGCTCAGGCTGGCATATCCTGCATTAGCATCTAGAGTATGGGGATTATAGTCATCTACCACTATGCCTGGACAAGTTTCCCAGCTATGTGTCTAGTGAAAGTTTCGAGGCTAGCCCAGTCTACAGCTAGAGGTACACAGAGAAACCCTGTCTCACAAAATCAAAAGAACAGCAACAACAACCCTGTCCTTACACATGCGGATCAAACACTCAATCACTGAACTACACTCTCAATCTCCACATAGTGAATACTTTCCTTATCCCAACAAGCTCTCTTGGCATTGGGATGACAGAGTGAAGAAAACCAAGCCCTGACTCTCAAGAAGCTACATATGTGTGTTGTGGGCACGTGTGATATAAGAGCAAATGATCAGAGAATATCTGACAGACTCCAGAGAAAAGCACAGCTGTATAAACATCTCCTCTGAGCTGTGAGAGAGTAACTAGTATCAGGTCAACCATGCCCCAAGAACACCTGTAAGGCCTGGGTTAAATAAAACAGAAAAACAACAGTTGTCATAAGGCACCAGGAAACTTCCAAGGCAACAGAGACCATTTGGGACAAAGACTGCAGAGGAAGACGATAACGGAGATTGGAGCCTGACTCAGCACAGACTCTGAAGCATCCCTGTGAGACATTGATGCTGACTCACTGCTCAGGGCACCTTTC
Source organism: Mus caroli (assembly GCF_978045245.1). Lineage (NCBI taxonomy): Eukaryota > Metazoa > Chordata > Mammalia > Rodentia > Muridae > Mus > Mus caroli. Next base: position 8,798,307 of record NW_028227264.1, read on the forward strand.
CAAGCATATAAACAGAAACAGTAAGGTCGGCTGAATATCCACAGAGCTTTAGTGTACAAAGCACTAAAGAAAAACAAGGGCAAAAAAATCCAATGAAGAAGCAAAACATCAAACATTCTAAGAGTGGGATCCAAGAAGAAGAGTCCCCAAGTAGGCAACTAGTAACGAGGTGAAGATTATTTATCAACACGGAACACTGTTGGCTAGAAGCCATTATCACACACATCTCAAAAGATTTCATAGGTGACTCTGTCTTCCAAAACAGAAATCATTCCATGACAAATGCTAACATGACCAAGTGGTAAAGCGGGACAATAGAAACTCATCACAGCTGGTAGGTGGAGGAATGTCGCTGTTTTATGACCAGCACCTGGAGCACTAAGCCACAAAGGCTACACTCCCAAGCCTGGGCCCAAAAGCCTTGAATTTTGTTTTTACTTTGCTATACTTTTTTAATACTTCTTCATGTCCCAGCCACATTTGATACATAACATATATTAAAACCTGATGGCATGTTACAGACTTATGATTCTGAGGGTCAAAAATTGGGAAGTAGCTGGGTTGCCAGCTTTTCTTTTTGGGTCTCCCATGATGGGGGTTTCTGATTGCTATTTATAGAAATGACTAAGCTGTGTTTCCAAGGCTGCCCATGTGTATGTCTGGCAACTGGTCATGACTGTTGGATGCATAATCAGCTTGGGCTGTTAGCTGGAAGTATTATATTACCTTCCATACTATTGTGGTCTCAGTGTAGTTGGATTTTTTTCAACTGCAACCACTCTGAAACATCCAGGCCTAAGCTGTAATGGCTTCATTATCAGCCATAGAACCAGCCAGTTTCACTTGCATGTGTTTTATGGAGAAAGTAAATCATGTTTAGCTAGAGGCAGTAAGACCTTTTAATATAGGCATGGGGATTGCTCAGTATCACTTACCTGTGCTATTTGGCTAAAGCACAGTTAAACCAGAGCTTTTTCAAAGGTAGAATCTAGACTGTGCTTCTCAGTGTTGCAATGCTGGAAAGCGTCTTTAGTTTTGAGACCTTATAAGGAGTGTATCATTTTCACCCCTCCCTTTCCCTTCTCTGATTCTTCCCTCCTCCCTCTTTTGTGACTCTGTGGAAGATCAGCTTAAACATCTTTACTCTTTCTGGCTGGAACTTTAGAATATTCTGTTGTCTTCTGTATGTTCTTGCCCGACCCTCTTGCTGGTCTGTAAAAATCATAGTGTATTTACATGTAAGTTTAAAACGTCAGCATTTTCTGTCACTAGTGTGTTAATGTTTCATGAGTGGTTTTATATTTTTCTTCTTTTGGATGTAAGGAGGGAAGCCAAGTAAGGGAATGGAAGTTAGGCATACCCCTTGTACTATGGAAAGCCTGAAGTTTGACTTTCTCTTTGAAGCTCCCACGCTTGAACTGAAGGAACTTGGAGACATGTCTATAAAAATCTGATTTTACAACTGCTAACATGCCCCATGCTGTGTCATAATTTTATATTTTGCTAAAGATTCTTGTTCAAAGCATAAGCTTATATAAATATATTTTCTGCATTCTTCTGAACTTAGATTTTGTTCTTCAGCATGTGAAGCTAATTTGGGTAATTCATTTTTCATATTCATCTTCAATTGAAGAAGAACACATTGACTTTGTAAAATAAGATCTAATCTCAGATTCTAGACAGATGGAGTTAAGAAACCAGGAATGTGAGTCCTCCACCTTCTGCTGCATTCCGCTGCTGGGTCTTACCTTGTGCAGTGAGTGCTGTGTCTGTCCTTACTAGTGCTGCCATAGGTAAGGTGTAGACACCTGTGCCCACCATGCAGCTTACACAGAGACTAGGGAGTGCTCATACCTTCTTCTGTCCCCCTGCATCTTTGTAAGCTCTATACAAGAATCCGCTATATTTAATCTATGTGGGAATATCTGACTTTCAACGGAGTCATCAAAGCATTACAAGTCCATGTGCTTTTTTTTCTTCATTCTTTAAAGCAGAAATCTGAGTAATAACTTTTTAAACGTATTTTTTGTTTTTGTTTTTCAAAATAGGGTTTCTTTGAATAGCTTTGACTGTCCTAGAGCCATGTAGACCATGCTAGCCTTGAACTTAGAGATCATGCTGTCTCTGCCTCCTGAATCATAAGAGGCTAGAGTGTTTTTACATTGTACAGTCACCCATCAATGCTATGATGTGACACACACTTACTATTGACATAAATGTGCTTATAGCTTCTCTCATCAAACTGTTGTTTAATGGACACAGAATAGCCCTCTGAACAATATTATATAGCTCTTTGAAGACAGCTTTTTCCATCTTAAAGATAATTAGGAAAAATGGAAATTCTAAATTCTATTAAGTAAAATTAAAATATAGAATCTAGGATATTTGATCTGAGTATGCTATACATTATAATTAAAGTCTGTTATTCATTTTAAAGATGTTAACTTATTCAAACAATAGATATAAATTATATTTTAAATATTATAACATTTATTATATTTAGAAAAGAATATATTAAGCATCTACCATGTATGTTAACCTAATCAATGTTTAGTGCTTAGACAGGAGAATGCTCAGATTCATAGATACATAAAATAAACTATTTATATCTATGGTCATTTTGTGTTTAAGCAGAAAATAAAATATATAGTAGCAATTGTTAGCCAACTGGTATTTAAGGTGAAGAATATTCTGAAATATATGGACTCAATCATTAAAAATTCAAATATACCCAATATTGTCAGAAGATGACTGGAAGCTAACAGAGTCCATTTCTTCCTTTTTAATAAATTGGACCATAAATTTAGAGTAAATTAATATTTGTGTAGAGAATAATTTAATAATCAGGCAATTTCCCACGTCACCAGCTAGGTCACTTGTTCTTTTGGTTCAGAATCCCTTATACTAAAGAGATATTAGGGTTGTCTTGATCTGCATTTCCCTGATGACTAAGGATGTTGAACAATTCTTTCTGTGCTTCTTGACCATTTGTGTTTCCTCAGTTGAGAATTCTTTGTTTAGTTCTGTACCCCATTTTTAATAGGGTTATTTCATTGTCTTGAGTCTAACTTCTTGAATTCTTTGTATATATTGGATATTAGTCCTCTATCAGAAATAGGCTTGGTAAAGATCTATCTATCTTGGTTGTCGTTTTGTAATGTTAACAGTGTCCTCTGTTTTACAGAAGCTTTGCAATTTTATGAGGTCCCAAATCTACCTCACACTACTCAGAATGGTTAAGATGAAAAATTCAAGTGACAGCAGATGCTGGCAAGGATGTGGGGAAAAAGAAACATTCCTCCATTGCTGGTAAGATTGCAAGCTGGAACAACTACTCTGGAAATCAGTTTGGTGGTCCCTCAGAAAATTGGACATAATGTTATCTGAGGATCCAGCAATATCACTCCTGGGCATATATCCATGGTCCAATATATAATAAGGACACATGCTCCACTATGTTCATAGCAGCCTTATTTATAATAGCTAGAAACTGGAAAGAACCCAGATGTCCTTCAACAGGGAAACAGATGCAGAACTTGTGGTACATTTATACAATGGAGTACTACTTACTATTAAAAATAATGACGTCATGAAATTCTTAGGCAAAAGGATAGAACTAGAAAATATCATCTTGAGTGAGGTAACCCAATCATAAAAAGACACAGATGGTATGCACTCACTGATAAGTGAATATTAGCCCAAAAGCTAGGAATACCCAAGATACAATTCACAGACCACATGAAACTCAGAAAGAAGAAAGACTAAAGTGTGGGTCTTTCGGTCCTTCTTATAAGAGGTAACAAAAAACTCACAGGAGCAAATATGGAGACAAAGTGTAGAGCAGAGACTGAAGGAAAGGCCATCCAGAGACTCCCCCACCTGGGGATCCATCCTGTATACAGTCACCAAACCCAGACACTATTGTGGATGCCAAGAAATGCATGCTGACAGGAGCCTGATACAGCTGTGTCCTGAGAGGCTCTGCCAGAGCCTGATATGTACAGAGGTGGATGCTCTCAGCCAACCATTGAACTGATCACAGGGTCAACAGTAAGGGAGTTAGGGAAAGGACTGAAGGAGCTGAAGAGGTTTGCAACCCCATAGGAAGAACAACAATATCAACCAAACAGAACTTCCAGTGTCTAAACCACCAACCAAGGAGTACACATTGAGGGATTGATGGCTCCAGCCGTATATGTAGCAGAGGATAGCCTTGACGGGCATCAGTGGGAGAAGAGGCCCTTGGTCTCGTGAAGGCTCGGTACCCCAGTGTAGGGGAATGTGAGGGCAGGGAGGAGGGAGTGGGTGGGTGGGTAAGGTTACACCCTCATAGAAGTAGGAGGAGGGAGTGATGGGATAGGGGATTTCTGGAGGGGAAATTGGGAAAGGGGATAGCATTTGAAATGTAAATAAATAAAATATCCGAGAGAGAGAGAGAGAGAGAGAGAGAGAGAGAGAGAGAGAGAGAGAGAGAGAGAGAGAGAGAGAGAGAGAGGATTAGTAATGTGGTACCAAGGAAACACAACTCTCCCAAACGGGGCTTCTTCCTTAAGAGCAGTTCTTCAGTGTGAGCAGATGGATATTTAGATTAGTGGTATGTTGAGATGAAGTCAAGAGAGTGCATATCATCATCTGCAGCCTTCCAAATGATCTTTGAGCTCCTACCACACAGACAACAAGATGACCCCGTAGTTTATCTTGGGATGTCAAGGTCCTCTTAATTACTTTCTCTTCTTCATTATGTTATAAAACGTTCATAACTGCATCTTCTGTAGCATAAATAAATGCCACTTTCCTTCAAAGGAAGCCTAAATAACTATGATAAGAGCTTAGTGTAAGAATATGCATACATTATAAGCTGCATTCTTTTAAAAAGGAATGAGAAAAATAAGTTCACATGACAAGGGTAATTGTATGATGTTCTAACAGTTATTATGATGATGCTCCTATCAAGAATAGTTAATGTTTGTTAATATGAGAGCACCATCTGTATGCCTGGTTCTATTTAAAATAATACGTCCTCAAGGGAAAGGGAGAAAGGAAAGGGAAGGTTTACCCATGCAGTAAGAAGGGAGTTATGGAAAAAATTTCATGATACAGGGGACTGGAAAACTTGCAGATAATATTAATCTGAATAATATCTAATTTTACACACTTAAAATAATACAAGTTTAAACATGATATGCATAACTTTTGAAAGTCAGAAGACATGGAACAGCAGCAGTGGCAAAAATGAAATGTACAGATGTTATCTTTAAAAAGAAAACAGATTAATAAGACATTGTAAACCAAAAATATGTAATAGGGAGGCAACAAAGGGCTACCTCTATGGAATAATGTTGGACTAGGAGCTGCTTCCACATATCATGCAGCCTAGTTACTTCCCATCCCATTCCATATGTGATGGCACACCATGACCAGGCAGAGTGATTTTGGCTTATGGTTGCAGGGGGCTAGATGTCCATCATGGTGTAAAATTGATGGAATGCACAGGAATGGGAAACTGGAAGAAAGAACAGGAAGTGTGTTGAAGCTACAAACCTACAAATCACACCCTTCGTCTCTTTATATATTTTCCTTGAGATTGTTTTGGAGTAGTAATAAGGTTATCATTTAGTACTTATCAATTACTTTTTGAGTTATCTTTTAAAAATGTCCATTTGCTTTGGATATGCCATCCATAAATAACAGGGTATAAGGTATAACTTGTAATCTTCATCTAAATCTGATATTATCTTCCTCTATAATCGAATCTAGATTTATTTTTAGTGATATATTTGAAGCCAGTTCTACATTCTTGGTTTTCTGCTTGTTTTTTTTTTTTTTTCTTTTCTCTTGATTAAAAAAAGTCTTATTTAATTTTCTAAAAATTAAATATGGTATAGTAGTTTATCTTGACATTTTTTTTTTTCTGAGGCAGGGTCTTACTATGTATCCAGCTACACATAGACTAGATTGGCCTCAAACTCACAAAGATCTACCTTCCTCTGCCTCCCCAGGATTGGGATTAAGGGCCTGACACACCACATCTGGCTTCAATCTAGAATGTTTATGGGCATCTCTGTGTCCTTCCCCACGATCTAAAGTAGATTTTCTTTTCTTTCAATGACCTTTTCTGGGGCATGTACGAATTGACCAATGTGATATTAAGGAATTATTTTCTTTATTTTTTATTATTAGGTAATTTCCTCAATTACCTTTCCAATGCTATCCAAAAAGTCCCCAATACACTCCCCCCCCCAGTCCCCCACCCACCCACCCCCACCCCTTGGCCCTGGCATTCCCCTGTACTGGGGCATATAAAGTTGGCAAGTCCAATGGGCCTCTCTTTCCAGTGATGGAAATTATTTTCTTAATTTCCCACACATTACAGCATAACATGCAAAGAGTGACCACAATGAGTTATTCAACAACAAGCCAAAAGTATGATCAAAACTTTGAGTGTGCTATTGGTTCAACCTCTGAAGTATATTGATTTCCTGAGCCAACACCTGTCTTATTTGGTGCTTCCCAGTTCATCTGTGAGATACTGTAGCCTATATTTCATGCTTCTTATGAAATCAGTGACAGAAGCACTGTGAAGCCAGTTAGAGGACAGCAAAGCATCAATTGCAAGGCAAATCAGACTTCACAAGAGTGCAATTATTCCCATCAATTGTACACCCACCATCCTCACGCCAATGTAATTATTGTTAAAATCTTCAGACGTCTCTTGAGTGAATGTTCATTGCCAGGAGGAGGAACTACTTATATTCATGATTAACTTTAAAAATGAAATTATGTCGTTTCTTTGAGCAAATGTATCCCATCTGCTATGGAGAAAGAACTTATAGGAGGTATACAATATACAACGAAGTTACACCCATCATCAAAAGCGTGCATGAACTGCTCGCTCAGAGTGTTAATGCAGCCAGGGTCCAACATAGTTTTAAATGTTCTCATAACACCATATGGTGAACAATTTGCAGAAATTGAAGACCATCATAAGCATATGGGTTTATCCCACATGAGCTGAAGCAATTTTAGGGCCTGAAAACATCTAATCAAAACGAACGCTCTTTTAAGTGTCAAAATAGATCGGAATTAAACGTTGTCAGCTTGAGCGCTCTTCTGTTTCTGATGTGGGTGACTGTATACTTGGATGTGTAAATATAAAGAAAATCAAAAGAAACAGCATTTGATTTAATGTAAAGTAGTGTCATTACAAATAGTTCATTGGGTTGAATCCTAGGTTTCTGGTCATTTGAGACTGTAGCTTTCTGGTTTTCATGTCAGTGTACCCCACATTTCTCCAGTGAACAAAGCCAGCCACACCAAGCAGAATGATAATTATTAGCGTAGTGCATTTTAAATTTTAATTTTTATATATTTCTCTCAAAGTCATAATGATTTAATGTTTAATTCATGTTTCATTTTGGTTCATTAGTGTACATTTGATTTATTTCATCTATTTTTCTTTTTTTTGTATCACATTTGTAATAGACTTCATTAAGGTAAAATAAATTATTCAAGAACACTTGATATCAAGTTCTTTGGGGGGGTTTAGTTTTCTGTCAAAATCCTCTGAAATATTTCTAATTATATACTTATTTTTCTCTGTGTTTGTGCATGTGTGCATATATATGTGTGCACATGTATGTGGTCATGTGAGTGTACATGTGTACCAGTGTGTGTGCATATGTGAATGTGCTGTGGATGCTGGAGGATTGACCATTATTCCAAAGGGAAAGTTCACCTTTTTGTTTAAAGACGGGGTCTCTCCCCCACGTGGAACTTACCAAGTGGGGTATGCTGAATGGCCATAGAGCCCTAAGGATACATCTGTCTCTAACTCTGCAGTATGACCATTATGCAAATGGCACTACTGGGTGTGATGGCACATGCCTTCTTTGTGAAGAAGAAGTAAATAGCTCTCTGTGAGTTCCAGCCTGGTCTACATAATACATTTTAAGCTAGCTATTTAGATAGTGTCTGTGCCACCACACACAGCTTTATATGTAGAACTAGAACTCAGGTCCTTAGGTTTGCTTGACAAACAGTTTATTAACTAAGCCATTTCCTTAGATCCTTTATTAGATACTTAATATTACTTACATTGCTGCATATTTTGGTTGTCAATTTGGCTTCATCTGGAAAGAACTAAAAGCCCAAAATGGTGGGCACCCCAGTGAGGAATTTGTGCTTAATTAAATCATTTTAAGCAGGAAGATCCACTTATAATCTAGATCTTTGAGGTGGGAAGACACACCTTTAATCTGGACCACATCTTCTGCTGGAAGCCTATCTAAGGACCGGGAAGAAGACAAGCTCTCTCTTTTCCTGCTTGCTCCTTGCATTTCTAGTAAGTCCACCTTTTACTGGAATTAGTGCCTACCTACTTCTTCAGGATTCTAGTGTATACCGAAGACCAGCTGAGACATCCACCTTCATGAGACAAATAGCTACTGTATTCTTAGACCTTCCATTCATAGGATTTCCTGGTCCACAGCTCATAGTCATTCTAATAAACCCTCATTCTACAGAGAGATTCATTCTATAAGTTCTGTTTCTCTAGATAACCCTAACTATATATTAATAGTTATATTATTATAACCACAATAATAAACTCACATTTTTCTAAACACAAAATGTGACAAATATATTTCAAGGCTTTATTTCTTCTAATTTCCATAACCTTCTGATATAGAGATAAAAAATGCAACGAATCTCTTGATTTCCCGTTGTGTATTTGTTACAATTTATGGTCACATTTAAAGTAACTCACACCAAATTTTTTTGTACTCATGCCTCCAATTTTTGAGATTTGATTTCTGTTTCTATTCCTGGTTTCCATCTGCCTGGCTTTAAATTTATTTTATAACCTGTCTGAAGCAGTTACACTTTCACAAACGTATCTCTTCAATTCCAAAGATAGATGACCTAGAAGGACCTTTGAAATACACCAGTCCTGTGGAATTTCTTTCCCACCAACACCTCTGAAGAACAGAGCACATTTCTGTCAGACACAGCAGTTCAATGGAATCTAAGTTTTCAATGGTATGGCCAGCCACACATGGGGTAAGAAGCAGAATTTTCCCAGAGGATTTTGTGGGGTTAAGGAGATATCCAGAAGAATCAGATGAGATGAATGAAAGAATTCTTCCAATCCAGAGTTTTCATTCTTAAAGCAGAGTCACAAGGCTGGACATCTATTGTTACAGTTTGTCTCAGAGCTGCAGCTGGGACTAAGCTTTTGACCACTCATCTAAAACTTTGTCTTCAATACCATATCACGTTCCTACATTCATGTGTTCGTGTTCTAAAACATTCTGTATCTTTGTTTGCTAACAATATCAACTGATTTTGAATAATTTAATTAAAAAACTTTTAAAATTACACTGAATAATTCATGAAATTGGGAAAGCAGGCTCTGACCAGATGCCCTGCTCCCTATTCCCGGGAATAAAGAGACATTCTTTCTTAGCCTGACTCAGCAGAAGTGTCATGCCCTCTGCTCAAGGTGCCATGAAGCCATGTTGGTGTCATGTACCCACACTTTGGAAGGTCAGGAACTGGACGTGTTGATCAGAGGTCTCCTCAGACACCATCCCAGAAGAGGAAACCACATCCCCAAAGAATACTTAGATATTGTTGAGTGAGGATCGCAGGGCTGAGCGTTGGGATTCAGAACAGCAGTCATGCATCCACTCAAAACCCATCCAGAGGAGCTCTCCTTCCATTGGTGTCTTCAAGCCTTTCCTTTCATTATGTCAGCTGTCCTGGTAATTTCTCAGTGTGCCTGCTGTGATCACAATAGGGTTGCCCCTCTCCACCATCATGCATGGGTAGACCATGCAGAGTGGAGAGATCGGCTCCCTAGATTCAGGACTATAACATGGAGTGATGTGAATAAATAAGGCGTTGCCTTGAGTTGTACTTGGAGTCAAATTATATTGGAGATCTGACTAAAAAACTCCATTCTAAAAGGTCTTTCTAAAAAGGTTAATTTTTTCACCTGCATATGTTAATACATGCAGCTGTGCTATGAAAAATGCACTTTTTGAAGAGAATTTAGCCCCTGGGCATCACTTCCTCCACAGACCATTTTTTAAAAGCCACGAAATGGAAAGAAAGTGACAGACCAAGTGCCTGAGATGCTAAAGGGCAGGGCATTTGTGAGCCTGCCAGTATTTACAGCCATATGCCCCAGCAGGAGAAGCAAAAGTGAAGGATGTGTTTTTTTCCCGCGTGAAGCAGAGCGATACCATTTTATAGACTGCTTCAGGATTTGGTACTACTGAGAACCAGAATAGTTACACAAACTTGAAAAGCTAAGTAGGAGGCAGCTAAGGAGAAATCCAAACTGGAACAAGTGAGGGGCCACTTATGCCTCTGGGAAATCTCATCTTCACTCTGAGCTGCACCCCCCCCCCCCAACAAGCCTTGGAAGCATCCTCAAAAGCACCATAATGGCTTGACAGTGATTTGGCAGACTCTGGTTTTGCTCAGGTCTCAGAAAGAGGTTTCAGCCACTGGGGGTGTGGGGGATGTTAAATTCCAGATTAAATTACTTTGCTTTTAAACATTTTGTGGGAACACAGTTTTTTATGTGCTGCTGTGGGCTGCGCACATATCTATTTATGTATACATGTTTGTGAGGGTGTGTGTGGGTACATGCACGTGTGGCAATGCCCAAGCTTACACATGCATGTTGAAGCCTAAGGATGATGTCTGAGGTCCTCCTGGACAGCTCTCTACCTTTTACATGAAGACAGCTATTCTCAGTTAAACCCAGAACACATGGTCTAAGTGCTCTGTCTCTGGCCTCTATACTTATAGGCAGGCTGCCATGGCTATCCCACATTCACATGGCTCACCCTTCCATTCCAGTACTTTGTCCCACTGAGCCAGGAACTCAGTTTATAGAATTTTTATAAAAAATCATTTTCTCTTCCTTTCTACAAGATGAGCTTGCTCTGGGAATGAAGTAATAAAAAAAGAAATAAATTTACATGTGATATAAACCCATAAAGTAAATTACATTCAAATTTTACTGATTTGCCTGTTTTGTAAAGAGTCACCTACATAGTAGTAACTTAAACGTGCATCTTGTAGTACTTTAAACTTGTAAGTACAATCTGCAAGCTCCTTCTCAGGACATACAGGAGGACTTACTCAGAATATATAGACCCTTCTCCACCTAAAAGCTTCCTGTACAAACTTTTCCATTGAGGCAGCCCATGGTGATCGGCCATCTCCTTATTCAATTTTATTTTGTAGGATCTCTCTGCCCCTGTGCTTTTTTTCTTGGTTTTTAATTCTTCCAGGTCAGTTACTCTCTTGTTGCTGAATATGTTCTACTTCAGACTAATAGAAGAATTTGTTTAAAAATAAAAAAAATAGATGCAAATGCTCACAGCCAATCATTGGACTAAGCACAGAGACCCCAATGGAGGAGTTAGGGGAAGGACTGAAGGAGCTGAAGGAGTCTTAAGGAGTCTTATCTGGCATCAATGGGAGGGAGATCCTTGGTCCTGTGAAGGCTTGATGCCCCAGTGTAGAGGAATGCTGGGGCCATGAGGTGGGAGGGGGTGAATGGAGGGAGCAGCACCCTCATAGAAGCAGGGGGAGGGGTATGGGATAGGGGGTTTGCAGAGAGAAAACTGGGAAAGGTTTGAAATGTAAAAATATCCAATTTTTTAAAAAATGAAAATTATATATGTAGTATTACAGAAAACAGATTCATAGTAGCAGAGGCAATGTATATGTAAGAAGGAATATTGTAGACTGGGGAGATGACTTACTTCCAAAGTACTTCAGGCACAAGCATAAAGAGCTGAATTCGGTCCCCAGAACCCACAATAAAGAACCCTGGCACAGTGGTGTGTCCCTGTTTTTAAGGGGTGGGAAAATGAAGACAAGAGGCTCCCTGGGGCTTCTTGCCAGCCAGTCTAGCAGAGTTAATGGTTTCCTAAGTTCAGTAAGAGGTTTGTCCCACCCTGTTATAGCTGTCTCGTATGAGGCTATGCCAGTGCCTGGCAAATACAGAAGTGGATGCTCACAGTCATCTATAGGATGGAACACAGGGCCCACAATGGAGAAGCTAGAGAAAGCACCCAAGGAGCTGAAGGGGTCTGCAACCCTATAGGTGGAACAACAATATGAACTAACCAGTACCCCCAGAGCTCTTATCTCTAGCTGCATATGTAGCAGAAGATGGCTTAGTTGGCCATCACTGGGAAGAGAAGCCCCTTGGTATTGCAAACTTTATATGCCCCAGTACAGGGGAATGCCAGGGCCAAGAAGCAGGAGTGGGTAGGTAGGGGAGCAGGGCTGAGGGAGGGTATAGGGGAATTTCAGGATAGCATTTGAAATGTATATAAAGAAAATATCTAATAAAAATACACATTAAAAAAAAGGATTCATAATCAACTGTAGCTCTGGCTTCAGGAGCTAGGATTCAACACAGTTTTCAGGCCTTTGTGGACACCTTAACATGCATGACATGTATTCACACAGACATACATGTATGCACATAAATAAAATGAAATTTAAAAAAAGATGTTTGTCCCAGTGAATAAGTAAAGAACAGATGAAGAAGAGAATTGATGTCAACTTCTAGCCTTCACACACATACAAGCACACACACACAGCACATACACACATACAGCATTGGGGAAACTTCAAGCTATGAGATCAGGCTTGTTTAATATTACTCCACAGTTCCAAGTTTAAAATTATCACAGTTGTTAGAAAGTACACTTTATTTTATATAGACATCAAATGCACATTAAAACAAATTAACTAAGAAGGTTTGAACAAAAGGAGACCAACAAGCTGCCTGCCTTCAGAGTGACATCCATACTTCATTGAGGCACTTGTATTCAAACACCTATTCATTTAGGAAGAAGATTGTGATCCATTTAGGGTCTCTAAGCTGTGGGTAAGGGTCCTCCTTTTCCTGCTCATTGTTGCGATGGCTCCTGTCCTGGGTTTAAGGGTAAGGACTATGATTTGCTGCTCAGCAGCTTCACGTAGGCAGTGAAAACATCCCTCTGTAGAACAAAAGGCAGAGTAGAACCAGTCTAGCCTTGTTTGTTGTTTGTTTGTTTTGACAAAGTCAGGCTTCAGAAGCTAGCAACCTTTTCAGTCCTGTAGGATAAGGCAGAGGAACAGGGGAAACCAAACCAGGTAAGGTGACTCATGCTTATAATCCCATCACTTTGGAGGCTGAGGCCAGAGATTGCTATCAGCATGTCTGAGGCTAGCCAAGGGTTTTATAGCAAATTCGAGGCAACAATTGAGGCCATTTCTCAAATAGCAAGGAAGAAAGAGAGGGAGAGACAGAGACAGAGAGAGAGAGAGAGAGAGAGAGAGAGAGAGAGAGAGAGAGAGAGAGAAAGAGAGAGAGAGAGAGAGAGAGAGAGAGAGAGAGAGAAAGGAAGGAAGGAAGGAAGGAAGGAAGGAAGGAAGGAAGGAAGGAAGGAAGGAAGGAAGGAAAACAGAGAGACAGACAGACAGACCAAACCATTAGCTTTGTAGCTAGGTCATTAAACACAAAGACAATTGTATAGAAGCCTAGGCAGCTAGGGATGCTGGGAGTGACAAACCATTGAGAAGGTGGGTTGCTCTCCATGAAGTGTCTGTTGATTGAGCTCCTGGGGGGGGGGGTATGGAGGCTATTCTGACTCCAGAAGATTGGTCAGAAACAAAGCTATCATAAGATTCAAAAGTGCATTTTAGGAGGCAACACACTGTACATGGCAGCGTTTTGTGATGTGAAACACAAATGGAAGTTATCATTATCATTAATATCACTGTCATCACCACACAGCTCTGAAAACTTGATAAGTCTATATGTTGGAAATGAATGGAAACAAATAAGAACTCTTTATCTCTCCTTCCTCCCTTTCTTCCTTCCTTCCTTCCTTCCTTCCTTCCTTCCTTCCTTTCTTTCTTTCTTTCTTTCTTTCTTTCTTTCTTTCTTTCTTTCTTTCTTTCTTTCTTTCTTTCTTTCTCTCTTTCTCTCTTTCTCCCTTTCTCCCTTTCTCCCTTTCTCCCTTTCTCCCTTTCTCCCTTTCTCCCTTTCTCCCTTTCTCCCTTTCTCCCTTTCTCCCTTTCTCCCTTTCTCCCTTTCTCCCTTTCTCCCTTTCTCCCTTTCTCCCTTTCTCCCTTTCTTCCTTTCTTCCTTCCTTCCTTCCTTCCTTCCTTCCTTCCTTCCTTCCTTCCTTCCTTTCTTATACAGATACTCTGAAGCTCTGGCTGGCCTTGAATTCACAGGGTTTTACCTGTCTCTGTGTAGTAGATTTAGCCTAATGCTGCTTGTATCATAATGTTAATTTTGGTTTCCAATACTGCTTGCTTGAGTGTCTGCACTTAAGACACTGAAGGATCCTGCCTTCAGTTGGTTCTGATTGGTAAGTAAAGTTGCTGGTAGCCAATGGCTGGACAATGCAGACAGAGGTGGGACTTTTAGGATTCCCTGGCTTGGGACCAAAAGAAGGGAGAGAAGGAGGAGATCCACCATTCCAGGAGAATGAGAGGAGAGACACTACGCCTGAGAAGAGTGGAGGACAGGGAGGTAGCATGTGAAGGAGCTGGGATGTGTTTAAGACATAACAAAATATAAATGCTGTGTGTGTGTGTGTGTGTGTACACGTGTGTGTGTGTGTGTACACGTGTGTGTGTGTGTGCCTGTGTGCGTGTATTTTTCATTCAGATATGTAAACCATTGAGGTGGGTAGCAGGAACCAGCTGCCAGGATTTATATATAAAAAATATTGCTACACCTCTGCCTCCCAAGTGCTAAGATTAACTGAAAGCATACTACAACCTGCAAGAGGTTCTCCACCCAACAATTTGAAATTATGTATCAAGCTCAAATGCCAGTAGAAGTAAAATAAAATAATGGATATGCATAAACTTGAAATTTAAAATGTCTCAAGTACATAATAAGGGAAAGTTTGTGAGTTCAGGTTTCAGGTGGTACATCTGTTGACTTAACATGCCCAACACCATGTAAAACAGATATTCCTGTGAACAAGATAAGAAGATATTATAGGCCAAGGGGATTTCAGAATTTCTAACAATTTTATGAAAATCAACTTAGCACATTGGCAGAACACACACACAGAGGACTATCTTCTTCACTGTCTTTTATGTGTTGTCTCAAATGACAGAAATTGAATTCTATGAGGTTGGATTTTAAATCTCTTTAATGCCTTTATTTCTTCTGTCTTCTAAAATTGTTCTTGATCTTCTATAAGGAATTCAGAAAGCACTTGGTGATTATGAAGTAGAAGGGCAGTCAGAGTACCAGTCAGTGACAAAAGGAACAGACAACAGAAGGAACCCATGGCCCAGATCCAATAGGTAACAAAAAACAATGAAAGACACAGAGTAGAGAGGGAGCAAAGTAAAATAGCATGTTTTGTTTTGTTTAAATGACTAAGCCTTTTGAAGCTGTAGGAAGCCATTGCAGAACTTTCTAGAATAAGTCACAAAGGAACAATAGGTTGAGAAAAACTTGATACGGTAGCTGAGTGAGAAAGGGAGGAAGACCAATGGGGAGAAAAGGACAGCATGGAATGTAATGGAGGAGAAACTCACTGTACAAATTTCAGCTATCAGAATTCATATCAATTACTCTTTTTGTTGTGACAAAATCCTTGACAAGAGGCAGCTTAAGAGGGGAAAAGTTAACAGGACAAGGAAGACATGGTGGTAGGAGCTTGAGGCAGATGGTCACAGTGTGTCCTCTGTCAGGAGCTCAGAGAGACGAATGTGGGTACTCAGCTTTTCTCCTTCCCATTCAGTTGTTCCGGTCAAGACCTAAGTTGATGGACAGTGCCATCTCTTTGATGAAGCCAAGAAACTCTTCAACTCTGAGATTAACTTAGGTGAGTAAAACTCTGAAGTGGAAGGAAGCCTGAATTCATGGCACATGTTTTAAATGCCCCATGCTGTTTTAGTTTTGTATCCACGGATATAGCAAAGTCTGTACGTTCATGTGTGTGTGTGTTTAGAGATGGGCTAAGCAGAGAAACTAAGAGAGAGATGGATCTTCCCCGTTCAGTTAAAGCTCACGGGGAAACTCACAGATACATGTAAGAGAATGTTTCTCTACTGACTCTAATACCTGTTAATTTTACAACCAATATAATTTATCACACATCCAAACTTTTCCTGTGGATCAAAGGATTGGGAAAAGCAAGGGAGTATGTAGCAATGAGTGTATAAGGTGTTAGTGTGAGATTCTCTCTGCTGTAGTGTTGACTGAAGCTTCAATGAAGGATGGCAAAGCAGAAGGCTGGACTCCTATTCCTAACATTTTGAAATATGGTTCTTTTCCCAGGAGACCAAAGAGAACTAACAAACAAACAAAACCTACAGATATTTAGAAGACTGAAAGAACAGCATACTAAAAGATTTGGTAGATAATTTTTAAAGAATCAAATGAGTGCTATGAAATTCTTTGCCACCATATCTGTACCTCAGGTAGATGAGAGTGTTCACGTGTGCAGTCCCAACATCAAGCAGAGATAGATGGCTACAAAGGAAATCAAGGGGGCAGGGCTTAGAAAAACAGGATTGATGAGGTCTAGAGGCAAATGATCGGGAGTAGCCAGCCATCTGAGGTTTGTGTGAAGTTAGAGCTTGATATGGACAGAGTAGGTTAGGATTTGTTCTAGTCTTGTCCAAGAGGATTACCTGGGGAGGTAATAGGGCAGATGTGTAATTCTTCTGGATAGCAGTTTTCTCCTCAAACCCACTTCATACTGTCATTCTCTCCACTAAACTTTCTTCCATTGAAAATATCCTGTCCCTCTCTCTGCCCACATCAACTGCCCACATCAGTAGGTAGTATTAATTTCACCAACTTTCCTCTTCTATGAAGTTCCATAGCAGTGTGGCCCATTTCTGGAGTGTCATATGGTCCCATTTAGTGGGGACATTTCTCTTAGAGGATCTGTAGAAGAGATGCTAGCATATGCTGGAGCATTGACCATGTGACTTTGAGATCTCTCAAATTTATCTTCTGTTAGCATCTGATGGGGATACAGCATAGAACATTATCTGCTCTTACCTTGAAGTGCTAGCGTTCACTTTATGGGATAAGGATTATCTCAAACAGCATAGTAAAACTTAAGTATTCATTAAGTAATGTTGTCATAAACCCTTAATGGTCCTCATGAATGCTTTTGAAAATAATTTGGTCTGCTCTTTGCTCTTAATTGTGAATCATGCTGTGAAATACAGCCATGTAGCTAAGTTTTTAACAAAACTTTCTCCTTGACACCCAAGGTCTCCCCCTAGACTAGACATACTCCATACTTAACAGTAGCATTTTATTACAACCAATCCAGTGCAGTGACCTTCAAACTGTGAGATGTTGTTCCCCAATGAACTGCATTATGCTTATGCAAATTCCTTTTCCATACACACTATTGATCTCACCAAACACAGTAAAATATGAAGTAGATAAGATATAGAGATATAAACTCTGGTTAATTCTTAGGGTATATAAATTGCCATAGAATCCTCCTTGACTTCCATGGAAGCAAATGGTAGAACACTAAGGAAGGACTCAAAGCAAAACAGAAACATACATAGATAGTAGCCAGCTAGCTAAGTTGTCTTCCCTTTCTTCTGTTGCCTTGGCAACAGTTACAGGCAAAACCTATCATTTCAGGCCTATTTTGAAAACATATTTCCTGAACCCTGTAAGTGTGACAAGCACAAGAGGCTGCTCATTTGCTAAGCATGACAGTTATGACAGAAGTTATACATTTCTCTCTGGTGATAGAAGCCATGGCATGGATGAGAAATGGGAACCATCTGAATCTTCGGCAACACAGTGCACCTCTCATCAAATATATTCCTAGTTCTGATGATGCCCTGAGTGCAGTTCTAGATTCCATGAGGAGGTCAAACAGATATCAGACCTGATTTGCATCCCTCAAAGACTATAACCTAATTCACAAGTTCAAACCATAGTCAAGTGTTAAGGATGAACATAGAAGGTGTCAAAGAGCAGGCAAAGCCACATTAATGCAAAGACTCAGTTGACACACTAAAGAACTCCTTGCTCTTTCTTCCCTCATATTCATATTTACATCTGATTTGAGAAACTTCTATATGATGTCTGTAATTTATCAGGCCCATGTATTCATACAAATGTGTATTACATGTGCCTGACATCTAATTATGCATTCATTTTCCATGATGCTTCCTCTTTTGTGTAGAATCCAATTAATTTCTGTGTACTAGCATTTCTGAAGAGAGACTAAAATATGTTATATTAGATCAGGTTTTGTTTAAAGGCTGTAACATCCTGAGCTTGGAGAAAGAGCCAAGACCCTGTAATGCACACCGATTAGCTTAAATACCAGCTTGCCCCTGGGTAGGATTTTGTTATTGCTATTGTTGTTGTTGTTTTGGTTTTTTCCCTCATTGTGTATATAATGCCTGGCATACACATATCAGTGATTTCTGTAGATGGTTGTAGTGCACTAGGCTTTGTTGTATGTTTGTTTATGATTGAACTTTTGTAACAAAATGATTTTAAAATCCTAGGCAGTGCAGTATTCCACCTTCGAAGGCATTTTGAGCATCCTTTTATCCCATTGCTGTACATTTCCAGGCTTAATTGATTTCTGCTGATGGTCTCCATCACATTTACCACCTGCACTGATATTGTAAAACTTATCTTGTTTGCCTGTGTGTGCATCTGAGCTGATCCAAGTAATTATGGCTCAGCTCTTTGTGTAATGAGATATTTAGCAAATATGTCTTGCTGATGGTTGTTTGCATCTTTAAATCCATCAAGTCATTTTGCTGGGAGCGATGCCATGGAAATCTTGTGGGATCTCCTTTTTTTTTTTTTTTTGGAAAATGAACATATTGAGAAATATCTATTATCATTATAAGAAGACCTGACATTTTCTACATTCATGAAGCAAGGTCATTAACTGGTAAAGAAAACAAGTTGCAACAGCAATTTTGCTTGGCCTTGGATGTGATGGTTTGAATATGCTTGTCTGGGTGGGATCTTACCCTGAAGTCACCACTCCCTTAATCTGTCTCCTTGAACAAAGGAATCAGCTCCATTCTACCTCCTGGTGCCCCTTTACTTTGAACCATACATTCTATGTTTCTCCTTTCTAAGCTTGCTACACTTAATCAGAATGCTCTCTATGAGCATAATCTACACTACAGAGTCTAAACTGGGTTGTTTTGATACCTCCTTTGTCAATGTAAGGTCACTCTCTTCACCTTAACCTCAGGCCACCTTTTCAGACAATGGAATAAAAACAGCCACATTCTTTATGAAAACAGCACAAAAACAGTCTCTAGGTCACATACTAAAATTCTTCTCCTCTGAAACTTCTAGAGACAGGCTTTCAACTTCAGCATCAATGCCCTTCATATTCCTACTAGGATGGTCCATTAAACCCCACTTAAAGCATTTCACTACTCCCCAAATCAAAAGTCCCCAAATCCACATTCCCCCAAACAACATGATCAGATCTATCACAGCAATAAGACAATGCCTGGTACTAACTTCTGTCTTAGTTGCTATGAAGAGACACCATGACCAAGGCAACTCTTAAAGAGGCAAATATTTAACTGGGGCTGGCTTACAGATTCAGAAGCTTAGTCCACTATCATCAATGCAGGAAGCATAGAAGCTTGCAGGCAGACATGGTGCTAGAGAAGGAGCTGAGTTCTACATTGTGATCTGCAGGCAGCCAAGAGAGGGCTGTCTCTTCCACACTGGTTAGAACTTCACAGCTCAACCCCACAGTAATATACATTCTCCTACAAGGCCACACCCACTCCCACAAGATCATACCTCCTAATATTGCCACTTCCCACGGGCCAAGCATACTCAGACTACCACAGGGACAATTACTGAAGTCATCTTTATTATTTAATCACATACTTTTTCATAAAGAAAGACTCCCATTAGTTCATGTCACAGATTAAGGAATCTGCATGCCCCCAATTAAACAAGCTTCCTGTACTGGCTAGTTTTGTGTCAACTTGACACAGCTGGAGTTATCACAGAGAAAGGAGCTTCAGTTGAGGAAATGCCTCCATGAGATCCAGCTGTATGGCATTTTCTCAATTAGTGATCAAGGGGGAAAGGCCCCTTGTGGGTGGGACCATCTCTGGGCTGGTAGTCTTGGGTTCTATAAGAGAGCAGGCTGAGCAAGCCAGGGGAGGCAAGCCAGTAAGGAACATCCCTCCATGGCCTCTGTATCAGCTCCTGCTCCCTGACCTGCTTGAGTTCCAATCCTGACTTCTTTCAGTGATGAACAGCAATGTGGAAATGCAAGCTGAATAAACCCTTTCTTCCCCAACTTGCTTCTTGGTCATGATGTTTGTGCAGGAATAGAAACCCTGACTAAGACACTTCCCTTACCTCTTATGTCTTGCTTTCTAGATTCTCATCTGTTGATAGAGTTTGAATCATGGCATCATTACAGAGGAGTAGCCAAGTGTGTGAAATGTACTGTTTGCAAAAAGAATTACGCTTTATGTCTTGACATAATTTTCTGAAATGAACAGTGTGACAAGAGATGTGTGACACAGACAGGAATTGGTGCTGCAAATAAAAATCGAGTTTTAACAAATCTTGCTTTTTCACTTCTCCATCATACTTAGTGTCTTTAATCATACTTTCCTGTCTTCCATCTTGTACTGAGCACAAAGACATATTAAACGTAGCTTGCCTTTAGCCTTTAGTAGCCCTATTGTCTATATGTCAGAAATCCAATTTGGTCTCAGCTCAGGTACTGTCTATTGTATATTCTTCTTCCAAAACATCTTAAATACCCCTATTTTCTTCACTACCACTCACAACTTAAATAGCTGCAACGACTCTTTAGCCATCCCAATAGAATGACTCCTTACCCACCTCTAATTTTACAGTAGGCACTTCATCAAGATAGCTAGCCATCTGCTTTGCTGTGGATGTGTATGAGATTTTGATTCCCAGTTTGGACTCGGTTCAATCTCAAACATGCTATTGCAATATTTAGAGATGTTCTCCACAGCAATCAAGCACAGCCTAGCCAGGTACCTCTCTTTGTTCTGTTTTCTAGGAAAGTTCTTGCTCTGCGTCATGATCTCTTTCCACAGTCACAAACTTTTGATCCTTCAGTTCCTAAATTCAGTGGTGCAACTTGCAGCGATGTGAATGAGCTTCCCACGATGGACCTTCCAACTAATCAATATAGGATAAACACCCACCAGAGAAGTTTTAAGCCAGAACTGTCTATCCAAGACATGTAGAAAATCCTGACTCACAGAAATGTTTTAAAATAGAAAATATTAGTTAATATTTTAAGCTATAATCTGTAGGGGTAGGGAGTGATTTTTTTTTAAATAATAAGTGAGAGAATGATGGTATACAAGTTGCTTTCCCAACTCTATTGCAAGGCCTGTGGTGTGAAATATTCATTAGGAATTTTAGAATCTAGGCAACAATGTAGCAATACTTCACAGCATACATAGATTGCATCTTTGAAATTTAGAGAAGGAACCATCATTTCCCAAATTCCCACAGAGGTGCTTTGCGCTTGCCTTAGCTTTAGATGCAGTTACACATAGGGAGATGGATACCTACCACGATAGTTTTGAAGACATAAAGCATTCTACTTAAGCTGCAAAGTGAAAAGTCAATATTTTGCCTTTTTCATTATTTCTAAGTGGGTTTTAAGTATGTCAATGTCTGTGAGAGGATTTAACAAGCTGTAAAATGCTCTATGGGCCCAAGGCATTATGGCTTGTTCCAATTTATTTCCTAGTGAATGTTTTAAAAGGAGAATTTAGTACCTCTACCGTAGTACGTCCCTTGATTTGCTGTCAGGAGAAACCAGACAGACATGGTATTGTGATATAAACAGTCTTTGAAACTCAAGAACCAAGCAAATGGAAGAAATGTGTAGCATCCAGGCTTGCTGTGGTCTGACCTCCTCGACTTCGAGTACATTTATCTGTTGAGTTTTTACTTCAAACTGATGATGGTAAGAAGTCTGGTCTTTGGTTTGGCTGTGTCATGAAGACTCTGCCCTTCGTGGAGAGTTAGTGCCCTAAGTCACTGACGTTTGTTAGGTCTTTCTTGCCCACTTACCATAGGCTGGTAGAGGACATGGCTAAAGGCATCCAAATATTAAGAATATGTTGGGAGCACTCACATCTTAAAGTTTTATTCTTCAGATTCCAGAACTATGGGAAATTATTTTCTATCTTTTTAATAAATTTTCCTGGTGCCATCACGCATCCTACAGATATCACTTTAAAGTTGTATTAAATGAGGTCTCTAAAGGGGAAAAAAATGTCTCACTCAAGTGGGTAATTCAAGAGAATTTAGAAGGTTAAAGGAAATGGAGAAATAGACACCGAGACCCATCGAAAGCAGATAATTAGATGGGATCCGGAAGAAAATGTACTCTTGCTCTTCCGGTCAGAAAAGCACCGGGGTAGCTAGGGCGCAGGGTCGGCTGACACTCGCCAGCTACCCACAACACCCGCCACAGGATCTTAAGACTTCTGGTGAGTGGAACACAGCTTCTGCTCCAATCCAATTGCATGCGGGACCTGAGACTGCATTAGTTAGGGAAGCAGAAACCAGCCTGAGTAGGGCCACAGGCCTCATCCGGCCGGACCAACACCAGGGTAGCTAGAGGGCAGGGTCGGCTGACACCCGCCAGCTACCCACGACCCCCGCCACAGGATTTTGAGACTGCTTTTGAGTGGAACACAGCTTCTGCTCCAATCTTTAAACAGTGACAACGACAACAACTAACCCCAGAGATTACCAGATGGCGAAAGGTAAACGTAATAATCTTACTAACAGAAACCAAGACCACTCACAATCATCAGAACCCAGCACTCCCACTTCGCCCAGTCCAGGGCACCCCAACACAACGGAAAAGCTAGACACGGATCTAAAAGCATATCTCCTGATGATGGTAGAGGACTTCAAGAAGGACTTTAATAACACACTTAAAGAAATACAAAGGAACACTGGTAAACAGGTAGAAGACAATAAAGAGGAAGCACAAAAATCCCTTAAAGAATTGCAGGAGAACACTGCTAAAGAGTTACAAATCCTTAAAGAAAAACAGGATAACATAATCAAACAGGTAGAAGTCCTTACAGAAAAACAGGAAAACACATCCAAACAGATGATGGAAATGAACAAAACCATACTAGACCTAAAAAGGGAAGTAGACACAATAAAGAAAACCCAAAAGGAGGCAACACTGGAGATAGAAACCCTAGGAAAGAAATCTGGAACCATAGATACCAGCATCAGCAACAGAATACAAGAGATGGAAGAGAGAATCTCAGGTGCAGAAGATTCCATAGAGAACATCGGCACAACAATCAAGGAAAATGTAAAATGCAAAAAGATCCTAACTCAAAACATCCAAGAAATACAGGACACAATGAGAAGACCAAACCTACGGATAATAGGAGTGGATGAGAATGAAGATTTTCAACTCAAAGGACCAGCAAACATCTTCAACAAAATTATAGAAGAAAACTTCCCAAATCTAAAGAAAGAGATGCCCATGAACATACAAGAAGCCTACAGAACTCCAAATAGACTGGACCAGAAAAGAAATACCTCCTGACACATAATAATCAGAACAACAAATGCTCTAAATAAAGATAGAATACTAAAAGCAGTAAGAGAAAAGGCCAAGTAACATATAAAGGCAAGCCTATCAGAATTACACCAGATTTTTCACCAGAGACTATGAAAGCCAGAAGATCCTGGACGGATGTTATACAGACACTAAAAGAACACAAACTCCAGCCCAGGCTACTATACCCAGCCAAACTCTCAATTAACATAGATGAAGAAACCAAAGTATTCCACGACAAAACCAAATTCACACATTATCTCTCCACGAATCCAGCCCTTCAAAGGATAATAACAGAAAAAACCAATACAAGGACAGGAACCACGCCCTAGAAACAACAAGAAGGTAATCCCTCAACAAACCTAAAAGAAGACAGCCACAAGAACAAAATGCCAACTTTAACAACAAAAATAACAGGAAACAACAATTACTTTTCCTTAATATCTCTTAATATCAATGGACTCAACTACCCAATAAAAAGACATAGACTAACAAACTGGCTACACAAACAAGACCCAACATTTTGCTGCTTACAGGAAACTCATCTCAGAGAAAAAGATAGACACTACCTCAGAATGAAAGGCTGGAAAACAATTTTCCAAGCAAATGGTATGAAGAAACAAGCTGGAGTAGCCATTCTAATATCTGATAAGATTGACTTCCAACCCAAAGTCATTAAAAAAGACAGGGAGGGACACTTCATACTCATCAAAGGTAAAATTCTCCAAGAGGAACTATCAATCCTGAATATCTATGCTCCAAATACAAAGGCAGCCACATTCATTAAAGAAACTTTAGTAAATCTCAAAGCACACATTGCACCTCATACAATAATAGTGGGAGACTTCAACACACCACTTTCACCAATGGACAGATCATGGAAACAGAAACTAAACAGGGACACAGAGAAACTAAGAGAAATTATGAGTAAAATGGATCTGGCAGATATCTACAGAACATTCTATCCTAAAACAAAAGGATATACCTTTTTCTCAGCACCTCATGATACCTTCTCCAAAATTGACCACATAATTGGTCACAAAACAGGCCTCAACAGATACAAAAATATTGAAATTGTCCCATGCATCCTATCAGATCACCATGGACTAAGGCTGATCTTCAATAACAAAATAAATAATAGAAAGCCAACCTTCACGTGGAAACTCAATGATACCTTGGTCAAGGAAGGAATAAAGAAAGAAATTAAGGACTTTTTAGAGTTCAATGAAAATGAAGCCACAACATACCCAAACTTATGGGATGCAATGAAAGCATTTCTAAGAGGAAAACTCATAGCTCTGAGTGCCTCCAAAAGGAAACTAGAGAGAGCACACATTAGCAGCTTGACAACATACCTAAAAGCACTAGAACAAAAGGAAGCAAATTCACCCAAGAGGAGTAGACGGCAGGAAATAATCAAACTCAGGGGCGAAATCAACCAAGTGGAAACAAGAAAAACTATTCAAAGAATCAACCAATCAAGGAGCTGGTTCTTTGAGAAAATCAACAAGATAGATAAACCCTTAGCCAGACTCACTAGAGGGCACAGGGAAAGCATCCTAATTAACAAAATCAGAAATGAAAAAGGAGACATAACAACAGATCCTGAAGACATCCAAAACACCATCAGATCCTTCTACCAAAGGCTATACTCAACAAAACTAGAGAACCTGGATGAAATGGAGAAGTTCCTAGACAGATACCAGGTACCAAAGTTGAATCAAGATCAGGTTAATGATCTAAACAGCCCTATATCCCCCAAAGAAATAGAAGCAGTCATTAATAGTCTCCCAACTAAAAAAAGCCCAGGACCAGATGGGTTTAGTGCAGAGTTCTATCAGACCTTCAAAGAAGATCTAATCCCAGTTCTTCACAAACTATTCCACAAAATAGAAACAGAAGGTACTCTACCCAACTCATTCTATGAAGCCACAATTACTCTGATACCTAAACCACAAAAAGACCCAACAAAGATAGAAAACTTCAGACCAATATCCCTTATGAATATTGATGCAAAAATACTCAATAAAGTTCTTGCTAACCGAATCCAAGAACACATCAAAACAATCATCCATCCTGACCAAGTAGGTTTCATCCCAGGGATGCAGGGATGGTTCAATATACGGAAATCCATCAATGTAATCCAGTATATAAACAAACTCAAAGACAAAAACCACATGGTCATCTCGTTAGATGCGGAAAAAGCATTTGACAAGATCCAACACCCATTCATGATAAAAGTCTTGGAAAGATCAGGAATTCAAGGCCCATACCTAAACATGATAAAAGCAATCTACAGCAAACCAGTAGCCAACATCAAAGTAAATGGTGAGAAGCTTGAAGCAATCCCTCTAAAATCAGGGACTAGACAAGGCTGTCCACTTTCTCCATACCTATTCAACATTGTGACTTGAAGTCCTAGCCAGAGCAATTCGACAACAAAAGGAGATCAAAGGGATACAAATTGGAAAAGATGAAGTCAAAATATCACTTTTTGCAGATGATATGATAGTATATATAAGTGATCCTAAAAATTCCACCAGAGAACTCCTAGGCCTGATAAACAGCTTCGGTGAAGTAGCTGGATATAAAATTAACTCAAACAAATCAATGGCCTTTCTCTACACAAAGAATAAACAGGCTGAGAAAGAAATTAGGGAAACAACACCCATCTCAATAGTCACAAATAATATAAAATATCTTGGCGTGACTCTAACTAAGGAAGTGAAAGATCTGTATAATAAAAACTTCAAGTCTCTGAAGAAAGAAATTATAGAAGATCTCAGAAGATGGAAAGATCTCCCATGCTCATGGATTGGCAGGATCAACATTGTAAAAATGGCTATCTTGCCAAAAGCAATCTACAGATTCAATGCAATCCCCATCAAAATTCCAAATCAATTCTTCAACGAATTAGAAAGTGCAATCTGCAAATTCATCTGGAATAACAAAAAACCTAGGATAGCAAAAACTCTTCTCAAGGATAAAAGAACCTCTGGTGGAATCACCATGCCGGACCTAAAGCTCTACTACAGAGCAATTGTGATAAAAACTGCATGGTACTGGTATAGTGACAGACAAATAGACCAATGGAATAGAATTGAAGACCCAGAAATGAACCCACACACCTACGGTCACTTGATCTTCGACAAGGGAGCTAAAAACATCCAGTGGAAGAAAGACAGCATTTTCAACAAATGGTGCTGGCACAACTGGTTGTTAACATGTAGAAGAATGCGAATCGATCCATTCCTATCTCCTTGTACTAAGGTCAAGTCTAAGTGGATCAAGGAACTTCACATAAAACCAGAGACACTGAAACTTATAGAGGAGAAAGTGGGGAAAAGCCTTGAAGATATGGGCACAGGGGAAAAATTCCTGAATAGAACAGTAATGGCTTGTGCTGTAAGATCGAGAATTGACAAGTGGGACCTCATGAAACTACAAAGCTTCTGCAAGGCTAAAGACACCATCAATAAGACAAAAAAACCACCAACAGATTGGGAAAGGATCTTCACCTATCCTAAATCAGATAAGGGACTAATATCCAATATATATAAAGAACTCAAGAAGGTGGACTCCAGAAAGTCAAATAACCCCATTAAAAAATGGGGCTCAGAACTGAACAAAGAATTCTCACCTGAGGAATACCGAATGGCAGAGAAACACCTGAAAAAATGTTCAACATCCTTAATCATCAGGGAAATGCAAATCAAAACAACCCTGAGATTCCACCTCACACCAGTCAGAATGGCTAAGATCAAAAATTCAGGTGACAGCAGATGCTGGCGAGGATGTGGAGAAAGAGGAACACTCCTCCATTGTTGGTGGGATTGCAAGCTTGTACAACCACTCTGGAAATCAGTCTGGCGGTTCCTCAGAAAATTGGACATAGTACTACCGGAGGATCCAGCAATACCTCTCCTGGGCATATATCCTGAAGATGTCCCAACCGGTAAAAAGGACACATGCTCCACTATGTTCATAGCAGCCCTATTTATAATAGCCAGAAGCTGGAAAGAACCCAGATGTCCCTCAACAGAGGAATGGATACAGAAATTATGGTACATTTACACAATGGAGTACTACTCAGCTATTAAAAAGAATGAATTTATGAAATTCCTAGCCAAATGGATGGACCTGGAGGGCATCATCTTGAGTGAAGTAACACAATCACAAAAGAACTCACACAATATGTATTCACTGATAAGTGGATATTAGCCCAAAACTTAGGATACCCAAGATATAAGATACAATTCGCTAAACGCATGAAACTCAAGAAGAATGAAGACCAAAGTGTGGACACTTTTCCCCTTCTTAGAATTGGGAACAAAACACCCAGGGAAGGAGTTACAGAGACAAAGTTCGTAGCTGTGATGAAAGGATGGACCATTTAGAGACTGCCGTATCCAGGGATCCATCCCATAATCAGCTTCTAAACGCTGACACCATTGCATACACTAGCAAGATTTTGCTGAAAGGACCCAAATATAGCTGTCTCTTGTGAGACAATGCCGGGGCCTAGCAAACACAGGAGTGGATGTTCACAGTCAGCTATTGGATGTATCACAGGGCCCCCAATGGAGAAGCTAGAGAAAGTACCCAAGGAGCTAAAGGGATCTGCAACCCTATTGTTGGAACAACATGATGTACTAACCAGAACCCTGGAGATCTTGTCTCTAGCTGCATATGTATCGAAAGATGGCCTAGTCGGCCATCAATGGAAAGAGAGGCCCATTGGACTTGCAAACTTTATATGCCCCAATATAGGGGAATGCCAGGGCCAAAAGAATGGGAATGGGTGGGTAGGGAAATGGGGGGCGCTATGGGGGACTTTTGGGATAGCATTGGAAATGTAATTGAGGAAAATATGTAATAAAAATATTAAAAATTAAAAAAAAAAGAAAAAAAAAAGAAAATGTACTCTTTGGTAGACAATTCAGCCAAGTGGTTTCAGCCTACCTGGATGAAACAGCAAAAATCAATTCGTGTATGTGTGTGTGTGTGTGTGTGTGTGTGTGTGTGTGTGTGTGTACCAGGAGCCAATTTCTCATGTCTCTTCTCTATTACTCTCTCCCTAATCTTTTGAGACAGTGACTTTCACTGAATCAGCTCCTTGACTCCCTGATTGACTAGTATGATACCAAAATAGGAACAATATACCTCACAGGTTAAGGGTCTTCTCCATTTCCAGTTAAGAATAACTTGCTATTTTTCCTATGTTAAGTCCTTGCAGGTTAGTTTCATTTGTAATTTAAAATAAGTCTCTGTTTCTTAGATCTAATGTGAACTGCTTGCAACTGTCTTGCCCCTGGGAACACCTTGTTTCTCATATAAAAGGGTTTTTAAGAGGCCAGCAGGGGCTAACCTCTCAAATTCCAACTTGGCGTGAGCTGGCCAGTCCTGGGTGAAACCCAAAATACAGCTTGGTTTAATTGGAAAATCATGGATTTGGTCTTTGCACCTCATGATTCTTAGATCTAACCCTGACTGAACAGCTAGTGAGGCCCAGGAATAATCCTGTCTCCATTGTGGTCCCCAGTACTAGCACTCAAGGTATACTACAGCACTTTTCACATGGATGCTGGAGGGCTGAACTCAGGTCCTCCTGTTTTCAAGGCTGGCCCCATCACATAGAGCCATCTCCCCCATGCTCAGCAAATCTGTTGTTAGGCTTCACTTCACTCTCCTTTTGTATTTTAGTCTTCTGTTTATGCCCACCTAGGTCAAGTCTAAGGCAGAGGATGGGGAAGTCAGGGCAACACGATTACAACTATTCATCTTGCTCAGACTCAGAGCAGAATTGTGGATAATAGAAAAATAAGCAGATAGTGGGATACACCTAACTCAGAATGTAGTCTCACTTATACAGTGGAAAAATAAAGACAGTGCTGTTTAGTAGACAGTCCACAGAAATGCAAGGACAGGAGTCATATGAGAAACAACCTAATATTCAATACAAACGTGTGGAAGAGACAATACAACTGGATAAATGAGTATTAAAAAGCAAGTTTCCTGTATTTTTAACCATGTAAGAATAATTTATAATCTAGAGAAACTATTAAATATATAATTACCTGCAGGGAGCAAGTGAAGTCTCATATTTGTGTGTGGTGTTGTTGTTGAATGACAACTTCAATGTCTCAGTCCTATGAGAGTAGCAAAGCCTTCTCTGTGTGAAGCTCAGAGGATGGCATAGCCTCCTGTGGCCAAGTGTGATGCCATGCAGAAAAAGTCTACTGTATCTCTGTCCCCTCAAATAAATGTTTACAGCCTGAAGACTACTCTACAGAGACTGCTCCTGCCTCGATTAGTTGAACCTGCCTCCTTACTCATGTGTATATAATAATGCATCCTAATTCATGTTTGTAATAACCCTGTCTCCTTGTTCATACGTACATAATATCCCTTTTCTCCTTATTCATTTGTAACATCTCTGCCTCCTTATTCATGTGTATAAAGTAATCCTGCCTCCTTGTTCAGCTGCATAGAATAGCCATGCCCCCTTGTTCATGTGTATGTAATAACCCTGCCTCCCTGTTCAGCTGTTTGCAATAAACACGCTGAGCTTCTGGTGTGCTACAGCATCTGAATTAGAGCATCCAGTCTACTAGGTCCCACCTTTTTGGTGTGACCTTGTGTTTGTCTTTTCTTCAATGCCTACGGTACCACACCGGATCAGATCAATCCCCCAAACACATGTAAGCTATCCTATGCTCTGTTGTTTAAACTGTCAAGAGAAAACTCCTAGCTATTTGGCTACAGAAGCATGTACCCTTACCTCAGAGATTTGAAAAATCTCCCTAGAAACAAACTGGAGTCAATCTGACAGCATCGTTTCCGCATCCATGTACAATTTTTTGACATGAGAGCAGTATTTTTTAGAAAAAGTTTACTAGTCTTAGTCCTTGATGTGAATAAAGGTTCATATTTTAGTAGTCAGTGAAACTCTTAGACACATTTCCTATTTGAACCATACAATTTATTCAAGGCTATAAAAGGAAGTAACTTTTAGACATGCAACTTGTACAAAAAGATGCTACATGACATTTTTAGCTTAGTTTTTACAATATCTTTATACTGCAAAACTTGAAATAGTGATTAGCAGTTCGCAATCACAGGAAAACCTGTGCTTTTCCCATGCTTCGCATAGGTTTGCAGAACTTGCAATAAATGTGCATTTATGCTGTGGCCTTAACTTGCCCTCATTATGCCAATGTGACAAGATAATCCCATAAATATTCCTAAATTGCATGGCTGAATTTAGAGTCTTTTCCAGGATTATGTAAGTCCCGACAGGAGTCTCTTAGTTGCATGCCCACAGATCATAGTTTTTCTTAGACAGGTTCCTTGCCTAATTTAGTCCAAATGCCTTAGCTTGTTCAAATTAAAGCAAACCTTTTAAATCATTGCATTGCATGTCAGTGGTCTCCATGCACTGTGACTAGAATTTATGAGTGTCATTTTGTTAAAAACAAATCGCTGTAACTAGTTTTCTGCTTCAGATTTGGGCATTTCTTCTACCAGCGATGTAGGCTATTGAAGTACACAAGATTTCACCTTCTCAGCGTCTGCGCACTCTGCCTCCACATTAGCCTCCTCTGCTCACCAGACTGATAGTCAAATCTCCAGGTGTTTGTTTCACAAAAAAAGAAGCTTTCTGCTTCTGCTGATCCAGTAGCCCTCACACTTGAGTGGGTACCAGATTCTCCCTCAAGTCTCCTTAAAGCACATCTCCTGAAGTTCCTGAATGAGAAGTCTCTGTTGTCCCCTTTTGTCCCCTCCCCCACAATAAACCTTTCACGTGGAACTATACTGGCCTGGTATAGTTTGTCCGGACCAAAGCCTCTATTCTAACACAACATTGGTGCTGAAACCTGGGAATCGCTGCTCTACTGCGCATCTACCGCTCCAGGGCCACAGCTGCAGCACGGCGCAGTCACTGCTGCTACTGCCACCCCACCACCACCACCGTGGATTTCTGCCACTGCAGCTACAGACCACCACCACCTGCTGCTGTGTACTCACAGACTTCTGCTATATGAACTACTATTTCTACCACATGAGCTACTATGTGGCCTAGCTTCTGCTACTTGGGTTATTCAATTGGATGGGCCCACACCAATCAGTTTCATGTTTCTTGCTACCAGACTGCTAAAATTCTCACACAAACATCAGCATATTGATAAGGTTCTTTCTCCAGTCGGTGAGAAGGGGCCCCGATGTCTCAAAAAGGGCCTGGCCAGCCTTTATGGGCTAAGAGGTTGGCATTTCACAGCCACGGTCCTTATGTCCAGCCTCCTAGGTGACGTATAAGATAGAACTTCGACCCTGGGTGACTAGACACCAGATTTCACATCCCCCCTCTGGGCTCTTGCAGCCATTGAGGAATACCTAGGCCTAGGTAGAGACACTTTCTTCGCCAGAATCACCAGATCCAGGAATCACCAGAGATGATAGTGCTTCAATAACATGGATGTGCAAAGGTTTCTGTGGTGACTTTGTGTTTTATGAGGACAGCTAGAGACCACCATGGAAAGCAAAATAAGCTCTACTTGGAAACACAAATATTGTATAGTTTTCTCATTTGATTATATATAGATATGTTCAGTCAGAGAGAGAGGAGGAGGAGGAGGAGAGAGAGAGAGAGAGAGAGAGAGAGAGAGAGAGAGAGAGAGAGAGTGGCGATGAAGGAAACTAACATGAGGAAATGGTTATGGTGGCTGAAAATGATCAGAAACTTGATAATATTAAAACTGTCATAAAACCCAGTCCTTTGTCCAATAGATGCCAATAAAGAAGTCCAGTTTCTCTGACCAAGTGACTTTATTTCAGCTCTATGTATTCATACCACCTCCCTGCCTGTTACATCTTTAGCAATTTGTGATTTGCTCTTACAGTGAGGAAATATAGTAAGATACTCATTCCAGTGAGTTTGCTTGAGCATTTTATTACATATTAGTCTTACCACTCTCTTCATGCATGGGATCTGGCTACTCAAGAGCGAAAATAAAACCACAACGGACAACACGATTTCAGTCACAAAGCCCTCTGTGTGAATCACTGCCACCAGATTACAGGGTGAGCAGTATGTTAATTTCTGCATGTGAATAGAGAGCAGTTAAAGCTCTGGGTGTCTGTTCTGGTTGATGAGGAACCTGTACACTTACTGTTCCCTGGCTACTTCTCTAGTGAGGAAGATACCAGACGTTAGTGACTTCAACTCATTTAAAGTCTGTTCAAATGGAAAAACAAACAAATAAACAAACGCTCTTTGATTGTTTAATAGAGAGCAGCCCTTGATGACGGAAACAGCTTTTAGTTATCGGCTTTGAAGATACTTCAGGATAAACAGGCTTTACCTTAATAGTCTAGAAAGCAGACAATTGTTTGTACATCTGCCTAGTTTTATAAGGATAAAAACAGAATTTCATACACATGGTTGTGTATGCGCATGAATATGTGTGTTTGTGGGGAGGGGATGTTTCTGTCATTAAATACTTCCACTAAGAGTTTGTACAAGCAGTTATTGCTTATCAAGGGTCAATTCCAGTTGAAGGAATAATTAGATTGAGAGAATGTTTAGAGGAATAATCACAAACAGAACTTAAAGTAAAATAAAATAATCATAAAAAAAATACCAGCTTCTGGGTGGGGGAAGAATTTTTAACATTTTGTCTGATGACAATTTCTGACCTAGAAACTCCAAGTCCTTGATTTTTCTCATAGGATAATACCCTCAAGTTTATCCAACATCTAAGCCCAAGAAATTCTTTGGGGGACAGTAAAAAATGTCACCCTGACTCTTGATCTTTGGAATTAAAGAAATTTGAAATTAAAGAAAATTGCATATTTCCAGTGTTCTCTTTTTTTTCTTTTCTTTTTTTTTTTCTTTTTTTTTTTACCCAGGAAATGAGAATCGAAAGCAATTTGGGAAGAATGCTGTATATTGCAGTTCATCTTGGGGGACCAGGCCACAGGTATCATCTATCTTTGCCTCTGGTACCAATCTCATCCCTTTTCAATTTCACATTTAACTCCAGGGTCTCATTCACACACTCATAATCCCTGATAGAGAGCTCTGCCTTGGGATCAAAGGACGATCTGGTAATGACATGATGTACCCAGCGGCCACAGCAAGCAAGGAGATGCAAAGTTCAGTTTGGGAAAAAAGACTCAGAGAACATGGGCCACAGTGTTGACAATAAGGCACTGTGTCTGCTCAGTGACTGAACCACACACTGCACTTCAAAACAAAGACATGATAGGCCTCCTTGACCAATTATGCATGTGAATTAAAATCCAGCATCTTCATAGGTGGTACCTAAGTGGAGACCTAGTCTTACTAACACTGTCAGTAGCTTTTCTGTTCAAGCACTGGCGACCCAATTAAAATGGCCACCAGAGCAGAGACAAACTGCATTAAGTGGCTCCAATTAATGTCATATTTAATTAGGAAGTACAGTGGAAGATGTTCTGTTCCGCACCCCTGTGAATCTTCATTCAGCTTGTGGATCTTATAAATTATATTTGCATTTTTAAAAGAAAGGCTAGCTTTAATCTGCTTACATTCTAGAACAAGTCTTCCAGGTTTTTATATCTTCAGCATTCATCATTTTAATCCGCTCCTGGGGCCATAGTTTCATGAAATTGTGAGGAGAAGGGACTCATATTTAGAGATGAAATTTCAAGGTTAAAACTTAAACATGTCTTCCAAGGAACAAAGGATACACTTAGCGTTCAGTCGCTGTTCAGTTTACCAGCATCGCTGAACCTATCATATTACATAACATAACGTAAGGAGGTAAAAGGTGTGGTGATAATTTTTAAAATCTATTGTAAAGAGATATTAGCAAATGGAGTAGAAACACTTCTGTGCTCCCCAGGCACTAATTCAGCTCATGATTAAATTGGTTTATGCTATATGTTCCTGTTTTGACCTTCAAACCGTAAAAATTCAGGCAAGCCTATATACAAAGTTTATGAAACACTTCACATATAAAGTAAGAATACGTATGTAAAACTTCTACACTACCTGAAACTCAGGTCCCAAAGGTCTTGATATCCTCTCCTGGGTTATGTGAACACTGCCTCCACATGCATGCCTACATGGACATACACACACATGCCTACATGGACATGCATCCACATGCATGCCTACATGGACATACACACACACACATGTGCAAACAAATCCTTAAAAATACAGCTTAAATCTTACTTTGAAAAGGAGATAACAAAAACAAAAACATTTAAAATTATATGAAAATATCCACAAGTGTAATAGTTATCACAGAAATGAAAGAATCAAGGGTAATTTCATTATTATCACAGAGTTTGTTCTACTGGAAAATACATCATTATGATAGGTTTCGGTTTAGCAAGAGTTACGGATATTTCAGAAGTCTGTAATACAACTCTGCACAGTGCCTGACATTATAACTGTCCGTAGCCTTCACCTAGAAGTGACACTTCTGCTTTACCACATACAAATAACTCGGACATGTGTAGGGATACAGATTTAAGAGTCCATAAAATTTTTATGAACTTTAGTTTTATATTTTGACCTAAAACTGAACTTTACCTAGTCAGGCAAAGCCTTAGCCCACTGGGCCATGATCTCTTGCTCTTTGTCTGTACTGAAATATTTTCCCATAGCACGGGGCAATAATCTGTAAATATAGTCTTTCCCAGATCTTGGTATCAATGTGTTCTTCCTGAACTCTGTTTGATGAAGTATTTGGAAGGCAGTACAGTTTATTGACATAGACTTGTCCATTGGAATCAAGAGACTTGGGGTTAATTTTACCGTGTAGTAAGTTTATACGTGTAAATACCCTAACTTTGTGCCTAACACATGTTGAACATAAAAGTATATAGCTTAAGTATCACAGGAGTGAATAAAATAAAACAGAAATTCCTTAAAATTTTAGCTTTTACATCCTTTCTCTCTCTCTCTCTCTCTCTCTCTCTCTCTCTCTCTCTCTCTCTCTCTGTGTGTGTGTGTGTGTGTGTGTGTGTGTGTGTGCTCACAGGGTACATGTGGATGTCAGAGGACAATATGTGATAGTTGTTTCTCCTCTTTATCACATGGATTTCCAGGATCAAATCCTACTCATCAGATTTGAATGCAAAAGTCTTTACTTACTAACCCATTTCTTGAACCCCTAAATCTTATTACTCCTTTAAAGGTTACATTCATACATAGTGATAAATAAAAATGAAGAAAGAAGAAATATGTCTGCCTGTCTAAGAGAAATAACCATATCACCTGATTTGCTTGGCAGTAGAGTGCTGGATTCAAATAGTAAATACAGCAATAAGGACATATGCTCCACTATGTTCATAGCAGCCTTATTTATAATAGCCAGAAGCTGGTCAGAACCCAGATGTCCCTCAACAGAGGAATGGATACAGAAAATGTGGTACATTTACACAATGAAGTACTACTCAGCTATTAAAAACAATGAGTTTATGAAATTCTTAGGCAAATAGATGTATCTGGAGTATATCATCCTGAGTGAGGTAACCAAATAACAAAAGAACACACATGATATGCACTCACTGATAAGTGGATATTAGCCCAGAAGTTCAGAATCCTTCTTAGAAGAGGAAACAAAATATACATGGAAGGTTAAAGAGACAAAGTTCAGAGTAGAAACTAAAGGAACGACCATCCAGAGACTGCCCAACTTGGGGATCCATCCCATAATCAACTACCAAACCCAGACACTATGGCAAATGCCAACAAGAGCTTGCTGACAGGACCCTGTTATAGCTGTCTCTTGTGAGGCTCTGCCAGTGCCTGGCAAATACAGAAGTGGATGCTCATAATCATCCATTGGACGGAGCACAGGGTCTCCAATGAAGGAGCTAAAGAAAGTACCCAAAGAGCTGAAGGTGCTTGTAGCCACATAGGAGGAACTAACCAATACCCCCAGAGCTCCCTGGGACTAAACCACCAATCAAAGAAAGCACATGGTGGGACATGGGGCTCCAGCCGCATATGTAACAGAGGATGGCCTAGTCAGTCATCAATGGGAGGAGAGGCCCTAGGTCCTGTGAAGGTTCTATGCTCCAGTATAGGAGAATGTCAAGACCAGGAATGGGAGTGGGTGGGTGGGTTGGGGAGCAGGGGTTGAGGGATAGGGGATTTTCTGAGGGGAAACTAGGAAAGGGGATAACATTTGAAATGTAAATAAAGAAAATATATAATAATAATAATGATAATAATAAAACAAATAGTAAACACAGTGACTCTCCATGAAAATGAGTTTATTGGAGGATCTGCCCTGGACTGTCACTGGTGGGTTGTCAGACATAGGTACACCCTGGTAGTTTGAGGCCCACAGAGAGAAGAAGACAGAATCAAATCCCCTGAACTGGAGTTAAAAAACAGTTGTGAGCCAGCATGTGGTGCTGAGAATAGAAACCAGGCCTTTTGGGAGAGCAGCCAGTGTTCTTAACCACTGAGCCATCTTTCCACCCACAGCCTTTCTTTCATTAATTGCATAATTTTTAAGATCAAGGATGAGAGGCTGGAGAGAAGGCTCAGCAGCTGAGAGCACTGACTGCTTTTCCAGAGGTCGGGAGTTCAATTTTCAGGAACACATGGTGGCTCACAACCATCTATAACAGGATGTCTTCTTCTGGTGTGTCTGAAGACATCGACAGTGTACTCACACATTGAAAATAAATAAACCTTTAAATATAAATAAATCTAAAAATAACCACCCTGAACCTGTCAAACAGAAAAAGGTCAAGGATGAAGTTGAACAAGTATATCTATCTGTTATCCTAATGACATGGACGATAGGCAAGAAGGAACAAAAGAAAAAAGGGTCTCATGTAGCCGTCTTCCCAAGCATCATTTAAGGCATCAATATGTCAGCTTCCTTAGAGCCAAGAAACATGATCCATATCATTAATAACCTGGAGACAATCAATTAATAATGCTTTCAAAGAGCATAAATTTTAAGCATCACAGTGGAAACTGGTTCTTCTAGTTGGCTGTAATTTTTTTTGAAGCACTAGCTTTCCATAGATAGATTAAAAATAAGCCCGACCTCCCTTTTCAGCAAGTTATAAGGATCCACAGGCAGCTTGCAGGAGATGGTGGTGTTAAAGATGAGATGGGACAGGGGCTCTGGACTCCAGTTCCCAGGAGAAAGCTGGAATCGTGTCAAAGATCAAAGGAGTACAATGTCTGTGGCTGTAGAGAGCTGGAATATTGCAGGTCTGGAACCAAATTATCTTTGGCTGTCTTTAGCTCCCTTAGCAGCCTTCCTTGGCCACCTCTGTGACTACTAGGCCACCTGTTTTGGAATATACAAATAGAGTCTGAACTTCCACCAACCCAAAGGTGAAGATTATGATCAGATAGCATCTGAGGATAATAGCAGGAAGTTGGACTTTGAGAATCCTTAATGTAAAAGCTTTTCTATAACCCACTTACCTGATGCTCCATCCATGTATTATAAAACCCCTTGGGTAGATCTTTTCTTGGTTTGTTACCATAAAAACTTCATGAAACTGTAACATGCTGAAACATGATATTTAAGGGAATGCAAATCTATATTCTCTGGCTGTGGTCACTCATATTTGGCTCCCAAATAAACTACGTCCTAGTAAGATGAGAGCTGTTTTTACATCTGTGGGTTTAAAGGACACAGAGCTAATGACAGAACCAATGATGGTAAATAACATCAGTTATGCCTCCTTACACCAATGTGAGCAAAACTAAAAGGTAAGCTGACCATATATAGTGACAATTATTCCTTTTAGATCAGAAAGCTGAACGCTAAGCCAGTGATAATAAGTACAGCCCATCCTATCTTACATGCATCTGAGATCTGGGCTGCACAGTATAGCTCATGGCTCACCACAAGTCCAGCCAAGTAATACTGAAATTAAATATTTTCCCACTGATAGTCCAAAAGAGTAGAGTGCAGCTTTCACACCCAAGGATTGTGTCACTCCAAAGGAGAAGAGTTGTGTACCCTGTAATGAACATACAACAAACAGGCACTGTGTAACTGCACGCTTCTCTGGGTGCATCCTTCACTTACTTTATTAAAAATGTAACTTTGAATCTCCCCTTCCTTTTCTCTCCAGACACATTCATAATCTTAAGCCTGCTTGCTTTGACATTCAAGAAACTCACGCTCTTTTCCTCTGGAGCCCCACCTCCATGCAGATGCTATAGATTTCCACTAGCAACCCTCCAGGATCTCCTGACTTCTTACTTATAAATGTATCCTCTTCTCTCTTCATCTCTCTCTCCTCCTGGCAACTACTGACGTATCCAGTTTGCCTGCACCATGTTCTTAAACTCTGGGAACACCTTCCTAGATTTCCCTTTTGTGTTTGTTTTTAAATTCTCTCATCTGTGAGAATTCAAGAATCTGCAGAGGAGACTCTGTGCCCCCAGTGACATAACCACCGAATCAACACATAGAACATATCTTTGCTTTCTGAGTTTTCCTTTATGCTCATGCTAGTCAAACACTTCAGCGTGAAGCAAGTACCTTACCTCATCACCCCTTCCCCACTGTCTGCTTTTACCGAACTCAACACTCATTTCCAATCCAAACTTTTGTGATTCTTAGCTCACCTATGACAGACTAAAGTGCACTGTCTTCTTATGCCTGACAAAACAGCTTCTAAGAAAGACCCATAACTGATGCCTAGAGATTAGAATAAAGGTTTAAAAGAATCATATAAATGTGTGTATATATACACACATACATATATATAAACACACAGAGATAGATAGATAGATTAGATATAGATGTAGATAGAGATAGAGATAGAGATAGAGATAGAGATGATAGAGATGATAGAGATGATAGAGATAGAGATAGAGAGAGAGAGAGAGATTAGATATAGATATAGATGATATAGATATGGATATGATAATTGGAGATGCCCTGGATCTTTGTTGGTGGGTATGAGGCTATGTGGAGCAATGTGCTACAGTGTCTGTGTGACTCCCGAGTCCCTGTTGGACAGTCCCGGGAAGCTCAGAGTTTCATTTTTTTATGCAGAACCTCTTCTGGTCGCCAATAGCTGAGACAGAGACAGTATGGTAAGTATTATAATGAGCTGAATGTCCTAAAGCTTTTTTCATTTCTAAAGGAGTTTATCTTTGAAATTGAACCAAATTTCAAGATATCAAAACAAAATTACAGTTTTTAGTTTAATTATATTAGACAAGAAGCTATTTTAGAGCATGCATCATCAGTTTTAAGTTGCTAAATTTAGTTCCCATGGATTTTCACAGTATTTCCCAAATAAGAAGAGGTGATTTTCAATGTATTCTGAACTTTTCTTTAGAAGAAAACCTCTTTCCATCCTATGGAGTTCTAAATCTAGGCAAGAAGTCTTTGTGGACGAAGTGCTCTCTGCACAATTGTTAACGACCTAGCATTGATGTAAATGTCTGGTGGGTTTGGAGCCTGGCCTATGATTCCAGCAGTTGATGGAACAAAGGCTGGCTCTACATCAAGCAAACAGCTAGCAAGACTTTCTGAGTTAGGTGCCCTCATTATCGTGGTTTGCATTGTTTTAGCAAGCCTCTTTTAACTAAACAAGAAAAATTCAGAATTAGATTTTCTCATAGATGAGAATTTGGAGTCATGCAGACGCTTTACGATGAAAAGTGATCTTGGACACATCCGGCCGGATCAGCGCCGGGGTAGCAGGAGCACAGGGTTGCCTGACACCCGCCAGCTACCCACGACCCCCGCCGCAGGATTTTGGGACTGCTGGTGAGTGGAACACAGCTTCTGCTCCAATCCAATTGCGCGGGACCTGAGACTGCATTAGTTAGGGAAGCAGAAACCGGCCTGAGTAGGGCCACAGGCCTCATCCGGCCAGATCAGCGCCGGGGTAGCGGGAGCGCAGGGTTGCCTGACACCCACCAGCTACCCACGACCCCCGCCGCAGGATTTTGGGACTGCTGGTGAGTGGAACACAGCTTCTGTTCCAGTCCAATCACGCGGGACCTGAGACTGCTCTGGTTGGGGAGAGAGAAATCCGGCCTACATAGGGCCA
Source organism: Mus caroli (assembly GCF_978045245.1). NCBI lineage: Eukaryota > Metazoa > Chordata > Mammalia > Rodentia > Muridae > Mus > Mus caroli. Next base: position 8,839,004 of record NW_028227264.1, read on the forward strand.
CAACCCTCTTCCGGTCAGAAAAGCACCGGGGCAGCTGGGGCGCAGGGTCTGCTGACACTCGCCAGCTACCCACAACACCCGCCACAGGATCTTAAGACTTCTGGTGAGTGGAGCACAGCTTCTGCTCCAATCCAATTGCGCGGGACCTGACACTGCATTAGTTAGGGAAGCAGAAACCGGCCTGAGTAGGACCACAGGCCTCATCCGGCTGAATCAGCGCCGGGGTAGCGGGAGCGCAGGGTTGCCTGACACCCGCCAGCTACCCACGGCCCACGCTGCAGGATTTTGGGACTGCTGGTGAGTGGAACACAGCTTCAGCTCCAATCCAATTGCGCGGGACCTGAGACTGCATTAGTTAGGGAAGCAGAAACCGGCCTGAGTAGGGCCACAGGCCACATCCGGCTGGATCAGCACCGGGGTAACAGGAGCGCAGGGTTGCCTGACACCCGCCAGCTACCCACGACCCCCGCCGCAGGATTTTGGGACTGCTGGTGAGTGGAACACAGCTTCTGCTCCAATCCAATTGCGCGGGACCTGAGACTGCATTAGTTAGGGAAGCAGAAACCGGCCTGAGTAGGGCCACAGGCCTCATCCGGCCAGATCAGCGCCGGGGTAGCGGGAGCGCAGGGTTGCCTGACACCCGCCAGCTACCCACGACCCCCGCCGCAGGATTTTGGGACTGCTGGTGAGTGGAACACAGCTTCTGTTCCAGTCCAATCACGCGGGACCTGAGACTGCTCTGGTTGGGGAGAGAGAAATCCGGCCTACATAGGGCCACAACCCTCTTCCAGTCAGAAAAGCACCGGGGCAGCTGGGGCGCAGGGTCGGCTGACACTCACCAGCTACCCACAACACCCACCACAGGATCTTAAGACTTCTGGAGAGAGGAACACAGCTTCTGCTCCAATCCAATTGCACGCGGGACCAGAGACTGCATTAGTTAGGGAAGCAGAAAAACGGCCTGTGTAGGACCACAGGCCTCTTCCGGCTGGACCAGCACCGGGGTACCATCAGCTACCCACGACCCCTGCCGCAGGATTTAGAGACTGCTGGTGAGTGGAACACAGCTTCTGCTCCAATCTTTAAACAGTGACAACGATAACAACTAACCCCAGAGATTACCAGATGGCGAAAGGTAAACGTAATAATCTTACTAACAGAAACCAAGACCACTCACCATCATCAGAACCCAGCACCCCCACTTCGCCCAGTCCAGGGCACCCCAACACACCGGAAAAGCTAGACACGGATTTAAAAGCATATCTCCTGATGATGATAGAGAACTTCAAGAAGGACTTTAATAACACACTTAAAGAAATGCAGGAGAACACTGCTAAACAGGCAGAAGACAATAAAGAGAAAGCACAAAAATCCCTTAAAGAATTGCAGGAGAACACTGCTAAAGAGTTACAAATCCTTAAAGAAAAACACGATAACATAATCAAACAGGTAGAAGTCCTTACAGAAAAACAGGAAAACACATCCAAACAGATGATGGAAATGAACAAAACCATACTAGACCTAAAAAGGGAAGTAGACACAATAAAGAAAACCCAAAATGAGGCAACACTGGAGATAGAAACCCTAGGAAAGAAATCTGGAACCATAGATACGAGCATCAGCAACAGAATACAAGAGATGGAAGAGAGAATCTCAGGTGCAGAAGATTCCATAGAGAACATCGGCAAAACAATCAAGGAAAATGTAAAATGCAAAAAGATCCTAACTCAAAACATCCAAGAAATACAGGACGCACTGAGAAGACCAAACCTACGGATAATAGGAGTGGATGAGAATGAAGATTTTCAACTCAAAGGACCAGCAAACATCTTCAACAAAATTATAGAAGAAAACTTCCCAAATCTAAAGAAAGAGATGCCCATGAACATACAAGAAGCCTACAGAACTCCAAATAGACTGGACCAGAAAAGAAATACCTCCCGACACATAATAATCAGAGCAACAAATGCTCTAAATAAAGATAGAATACTAAAAGCAGTAAGAGAAAAAGGCCAAGTAACATATAAAGGCAAGCCTATCAGAATTACACCAGATTTTTCACCAGAGACTATGAAAGCCAGAAGATCCTGGACGGATGTTATACAGACACTAAAAGAACACAAATTCCAGCCCAGGCTACTATACCCAGCCAAACTCTCAATTAACATAGATGGAGAAACCAAAGTATTCCACGACAAAACCAAATTCACACATTATCTCTCCACGAATCCAGCCCTTCAAAGGATAATAACAGAAAAAAACCAATACAAGGACAGGAACCACGCCCTAGAAACAACAAGAAGGTAATCCCTCAACAAACCTAAAAGAAGACAGCCACAAGAACAAAATGCCAACTTTAACAACAAAAATAACAGGAAACAACAATTACTTTTCCTTAATATCTCTTAATATCAATGGACTCAACTCCCCGATAAAAAGACATAGACTAACAAACTGGCTACACAAACAAGACCCAACATTTTGCTGCTTACAGGAAACTCATCTCAGAGAAAAGGATAGACACTACCTCAGAATGAGAGGCTGGAAAACAATTTTCCAAGCAAATGGTCTGAAGAAACAAGCTGGAGTAGCCATTCTAATATCTGATAAGATTGACTTCCAACCCAAAGTCATTAAAAAAGACAGGGAGGGACACTTCATACTCATCAAAGGTAAAAACCTCCAAGAGGAACTATCAATCCTGAATATCTATGCTCCAAATACAAAGGCAGCCACATTCATTAAAGAAACTTTAGTAAAGCTCAAAGCACACATTGCACCTCATACAATAATAGTGGGAGACTTCAACACACCACTTTCACCAATGGACAGATCATGGAAACAGAAACTAAACAGGGACACAGTGAAACTAAGAGAAATTATGAATCAAATGGATCTGGCAGATATCTACAGAACATTCTATCCTAAAACAAAAGGATATACCTTCTTCTCAGCACCTCATGGTACCTTCTCCAAAATTGACCACATAATTGGTCACAAAGCAGGCCTCAACAGATATAAAAATATTGAAATTGTCCCATGCATCCTATCAGATCACCATGGCCTAAGACTGATCTTCAATAACAAAATAAATAATAGAAAGCCAACCTTCACGTGGAAACTGAACAACACTCTTCTCAATGATACCTTGGTCAAGGAAGGAATAAAGAAAGAAATTAAGGACTTTTTAGAGTTCAATGAAAATGAAGCCACAACATACCCAAACTTATGGGACGCAATGAAAGCATTTCTAAGAGGAAAACTCATAGCTCTGAGTGCCTCCAAAAGGAAACTAGAGAGAGCACACATTAGCAGCTTGACAACACACCTAAAAGCACTAGAACAAAAGGAAGCAAATTCACCCAAGAGGAGTAGACGGCAGGAAATAATCAAACTCAGGGGTGAAATCAACCAAGTGGAAACAAGAAAAACTATTCAAAGAATCAACCAATCAAGGAGCTGGTTCTTTGAGAAAATCAACAAGATAGATAAACCCTTAGCCAGACTCACTAGAGGGCACAGGGAAAGCATCCTAATTAACAAAATCAGAAATGAAAAAGGAGACATAACAACAGATCCTGAAGACATCCAAAACACCATCAGATCCTTCTACCAAAGGCTATACTCAACCAAACTGGAGAACCTGGATGAAATGGAGAAGTTCCTAGACAGATACCAGGTACCAAAGTTGAATCAAGATCAGGTTAATGATCTAAACAGCCCTATATCCCCCAAAGAAATAGAAGCAGTCATTAATAGTCTCCCAACTAAAAAAAGCCCAGGACCAGATGGGTTTAGTGCAGAGTTCTATCAGACCTTCAAAGAAGATCTAATCCCAGTTCTTCACAAACTATTCCACAAAATAGAAACAGAAGGTACTCTACCCAACTCATTCTATGAAGCCACAATTACTCTGATACCTAAACCACAAAAAGACCCAACAAAGATAGAAAACTTCAGACCAATATCCCTTATGAATATTGATGCAAAAATCCTCAATAAAGTTTTTGCTAACCGAATCCAAGAACACATCAAAACAATCATCCATCCTGACCAAGTAGGTTTCATCCCAGGGATGCAGGGATGGTTCAATATACGGAAATCCATCAACGTAATCCAGTATATAAACAAACTCAAAGACAAAAAACACTTGGTCATCTCCTTAGATGCGGAAAAAGCATTTGACAAGATCCAACACCCATTCATGATAAAAGTCTTGGAAAGATCAGGAATTCAAGGCCCATACCTAAACATGATAAAAGCAATCTACAGCAAACCAGTAGCCAACATCAAAGTAAATGGTGAGAAGCTTGAAGCAATCCCTCTAAAATCAGGGACTAGACAAGGCTGTCCACTTTCTCCATACCTATTCAACATTGTACTTGAAGTCCTAGCCAGAGCAATTCGACAACAAAAGGAGATCAAAGGGATACAAATTGGAAAAGATGAAGTCAAAATATCACTCTTTGCAGATGATATGATAGTATATATAAGTGACCCTAAAAATTCCACCAGAGAACTCCTAAGCCTGATAAACAGCTTCGGTGAAGTAGCTGGATATAAAATTAACTCAAACAAATCAATGGCCTTTCTCTACACAAAGAATAAACAGGCTGAGAAAGAAATTAGGGAAACAACACCCTTCTCAATAGTCACAAATAATATAAAATATCTTGGCGTGACTCTAACTAAGGAAGTGAAAGATCTGTATAATAAAAACTTCAAGTCTCTGAAGAAAGAAATTATAGAAGATCTCAGAAGATGGAAAGATCTCCCATGCTCATGGATTGGCAGGATCAACATTGTAAAAATGGCTATCTTGCCAAAAGCAATCTACAGATTCAATGCAATCCCCATCAAAATTCCAAATCAATTCTTCAACGAATTAGAAAGTGCAATCTGCAAATTCATCTGGAATAACAAAAAACCTAGGATAGCAAAAACTCTTCTCAAGGATAAAAGAACCTCTGGTGGAATCACCATGCCGGACCTAAAGCTCTACTACAGAGCAATTGTGATAAAAACTGCATGGTACTGGTATAGTGACAGACAAATAGACCAATGGAATAGAATTGAAGACCCAGAAATGAACCCACACACCTATGGTCACTTGATCTTCGACAAGGGAGCTAAAAACATCCAGTGGAAGAAAGACAGCATTTTCAACAAATGGTGCTGGCACAACTGGTTGTTAACATGTAGAAGAATGCGAATCGATCCATTCCTATCTCCTTGTACTAAAGTCAAGTCTAAGTGGATCAAGGAACTTCACATAAAACCAGAGACACTGAAACTTATAGAGGAGAAAGTGGGGAAAAGCCTTGAAGATATGGGCACAGGGGAAAAATTCCTGAATAGAACAGTAATGGCTTGTGCTGTAAGATCGAGAATTGACAAGTGGGACCTCATGAAACTACAAAGCTTCTGCAAGGCTAAAGACACCATCAATAAGACAAAAAAACCACCAACAGATTGGGAAAGGATCTTCACCTATCCTAAATCAGATAAGGGACTAATATCCAATATATAGAGAGAACTCAAGAAGGTGGACTCCAGAAAGTCAAATAACCCCATTAAAAAATGGGGCTCAGAACTGAACAAAGAATTCTCACCTGAGGAATACCGAATGGCAGAGAAGCACCTGAAAAAATGTTCAACATCCTTAATCATCAGGGAAATGCAAATCAAAACAACCCTGAGATTCCACCTCACACCAGTCAGAATGGCTAAGATCAAAAATTCAGGTGACAGCAGATGCTGGCGAGGATGTGGAGAAAGAGGAACACTCCTCCATTGTTGGTGGGATTGCAAGCTTGTACAACCACTCTGGAAATCAGTCTGGCGGTTCCTCAGAAAATTGGACATAGTACTACCGGAGGATCCAGCAATACCTCTCCTGGGCATATATCCAGAAGATGTCCCAACCGGTAAAAAGGACACATGCTCCACTATGTTCATAGCAGCCCTATTTATAATAGCCAGAAGCTGGAAAGAACCCAGATGTCCCTCAACAGATGAATGGATACAGAAATTATGGTACATTTACACAATGGAGTACTACTCAGCTATTAAAAAGAATGAATTTATGAAATTCCTAGCCAAATGGATGGACCTGGAGGGCATCATCTTGAGTGAAGTAACACAATCACAAAAGAACTCACACAATATGTATTCATTGATAAGTGGATATTAGCCCAAAACTTAGGATACCCAAGATATAAGATACAATTTGATAAACGCATGAAACTCAAGAAGAATGAAGACCAAAGTGTGGACACTGTGCACCTTCTTAGAATTGGGAACAAAACACCCAGGGAAGGAGTTACAGAGACAAAGTTCGTAGCTGTGATGAAAGGATGGACCATTTAGAGACTGCTGTATCCAGGGATCCGTCCCATAATCAGCTTCTAAACGCTGACACCATTGCATACACTAGCAAGATTTTGCTGAAAGGACCCAAATATAGCTGTCTCTTGTGAGACGATGCCGGGGCCTAGCAAACACAGGAGTGGATGTTCACAGTCAGCTATTGGATGTATCACAGGGCTCCCAATGGAGAAGCTAGAGAAAGTACCCAAGGAGCTAAAGGGATCTGCAACCCTATTGTTGGAACAACATGATGTACTAACCAGAACCCTGGAGCTCTTGTCTCTAGCTGCATATGTATCGAAAGATGGCCTAGTTGGCCATCAATGGAAAGAGAGGCCCATTGGACTTGCAAACTTTATATGCCCCAATATAGGGGAATGCCAGGGCCAAAAGAATGGGAATGGGTGGGTAGGGAAGTGGGGGGCGCTATGGGGGACTTTTGGGATAGTATTGGAAATGTAATTGAGGAAAATATGTAATAAAAATATAAAAAAAAAAAAGAAATTAAAAATGGAGTCATCACAGGTACCCAGCAACTCCCCTGAGCACACGTGCAAAGAGATGAAGCCAGGTTATCGAACATGGTTGCATAGGGATGCTCCTCACATCAATGTTATGTAACACAGGCAAGGAATGGAAAAACTCATCTCTGCAGATGAATGGATACTTATGAAATGAGAGGTATATTCACAAAGTAGACTTTGGAATTTCTGACTCATGTTAGGTCTATTAAGGCTTGGGAGTTTATGCTGAGTGGGCTAAGCTAGCCACAAAAGGATAGTTGCCTCCCCCGTTTTTTCTTTTTAAATACAGTATTTTCTGTTTATTCTTTGAACATTTCATAAATATGTGTGTATGTATGTATATAAATTATGCATGCATATAGGTGTGTATGTATGTATATATATATATATATATATGTATGTCTGTATGAAAGTATTATGTATATGTGCATGGATGGATGGATGGATGGATGGAGTTTGATCATCTCCACCCCCTCATTTCAACTCTTTTTGATCCCCCTCCATTAGATCTTGCTTCTGATATAGTAACAGACCCTTAGCATCATGATGCCATGATAAAGGTGCCATTCAGGCCTTGGGACCCAGTATGTGGGCAGTACCACTTGCCAGAATGAGAGCAAACTTCTAATCCATCAATGTCCATAGTTCTAGAAAAGTCACTAAATATACTAACCTTACATTTTGTCTTTTGTCACTCTACTTCTAGCTGAGGTAGAGCCTCAGAATCCCCTCTTCCTTCCACCGACCTTCTGTGGTCTTGTGCAGTAAAACACAGTTTGTGTGGGGTCATGGGTGCGACGGCTATGCCATGACTAAGGCACAGCATCTCACTGCTCTCTTCCTGCCCTCAGGCTGTTGGATACTTTCCACTCTGTCTTCCACGATGTTTCTCAAGCGTGGGTGGAAGGAGATGACACGCTGAGCACTTAGAGTTGATTATCCCCTGGACTCTGAATAGTTCTGAGTCTGCATTAGCTTGTGCTCCCTACAGTAAGACGCTTTTCTGGTCAAGGTTGGCAACCACACAAATCTACTGCTGTAAATGTGTATACTTAGAAAGAGGTTCCTTAATGTGGCCAATTAGGAAACAGTATGAGAATGTTCTCTCTCGTCCTGTGACCCTCGCTGACTATGGGTGTTTACCATGTGTACAGTACCAGCCATGGAAATTGCTAACAGCCTTAATCCTCAAGCTTTGGACAAGACGCTGAGAGTCTTGATAAGGAAATATATCATCATTTCAGAATGCGAGGGATCAAACCCCATGCTGGGTGGAAGCTTCACACACACTGACTTCAAGCAATGGCTTGAGGCACCTCAAAAGACGCTGGATTTTGAGTAAACATTTGTACCCCAGAACTGAATGTACGATTCCTCAGAACCCACAAATGCCCCTGAGGAGAAACCCTTTCCCTTCTGCTTTGGAAAAGCAATGAAAAAAATGTTTAAAGTTGTTGAAGTCAGTGAGAAGATGAGTCCACCTCTTAGGGATAAATGATTCTTCAACTGTGAAAACTGGCTTGTGGGGTCAAAGCATGGGAGAACGTCCTCTGAGGATACACAGAGTGTGGGGAGCAGCACTGTAGCCATTTACATCGTGATAAATGAACATAATTCCTCAGAAACGGTGAATAATGGGTCACACATGCAGCGCTGGAGCTGGGTGAGCCTCTGTGGCTGCTCTAAATGTGGTCCAACGTCAAGGCCCATCAGCCTCACAGACAGATCTCCGTTGCCGGCCAGCTGGGATGGCCAGAGAATTCCCCAAGGAGCAATATCTCTGCAAGATCTTCCTTTTTCTATCTGCCCAACGTATTGAACACTGCTGGAGGAGGAGGACAACAAGACAAATTGACCATGTTATCCGTGATTCCTCCTGATAGAGCATCGCCAGGATCTTCGAGAATCTTCCAAGTTATTAGACGAACTGATACACATGTCACCAGCAAGATTAGCTGAGTTTAATGATGGGTGCTGAACTTATATTTGTACTCTCTTCTTAAAAAACTAAACGAAATGATTAAAACCAAAAAAAAAAAAAGAAAAGTGATCTTGGCTCCTTCTCTTCTCAAGAGCAACAGTAAGAAGAGGAAGAGTGTTTGTAAGCATGTGCACATGGAGGGGGGAATGCTGTGCAGTATGAATGCCAACCTCAATTCGTCTGACGACTGTAGGTGTACAAGTTGATGGAGGTACGGGCTGAAAGAGAAACTTTATACTATTCCAGAGCAGAAAATAATATAGAAATTTTCCTCTATGTATAAAGGCACATTAGAACAATCTCATTTCCAAAACACATCAATAAAAAATTCATATATTGAATCTAGTGAACCAAAAGAAAAAATGTATGGCAGCATGAGACTTCACTCAGGTATATGAAAGATATCTCAATGTTAAGATTCTATCAACATGATTTATTTGATCAATATGTTAGAAGAGAAAAATGTACAGATAATATCAGTCGTAGCTGAATTGTGTACAGAAATCCAGCATTCCCAGAAGAAATTTCAATGCATAAATCAAGTACTTAGATATAACCAACACCAATAAAACATAGATATTATGATATCAGTGATGACATTTATATTAAAATTGAGAAAAAGACAGCATTATTACATTATTTTCAAAATTTTTCAGTAAGTTAAGAAAAGTTACAATTTCATATAAAAGTGGAAAAAAATAAATGTTTTAAAATTGCTGATGATAATTTTTTGTACCACAGTCAAGAGTTTGGTCAGTGTTCTACTGCAAATAGAAATTTAAAAAATTTTATTTATAATTATAATTGACATTGGATAACTTTTAGACAAACTTAACAACTATGCCAGATCAGTCAGAAAAATATAAAACATTACTTAAATAAACTGTATCTGAGAAGACAAAACATTTCTAATGAGAAAATACATAAATATAAGTTAATTACAAATCGACATACACTTAATAAAATGTCAACAACTACTGAACATTTTACAATAGGTTTAAAAATTTTAAGCTAAGATTAAAAAGATATTTAAATTCTTTTCAAACTTTATATAAGATATCAAAATATTGTAATAGGTCACAGTAAATACAGTGACTTTATTACTTCATTTAATTGATTCTCAGATAGGCAAAGAATAAAATGCAGAATGTGAGAAAGGTAATAAATCTACATGAGTGCCCGAGTCTTTAATGAACAATGAGGTTATATTTTATTTCATTGAAAAGGCTTGACATTTTGTGTCAAGACACTTTATCATCCTGCTAATAGAAAATAAATCTGGTTGAAAAATAAACGTCTTACCTTTTGCAAAATGATGTTCTCGAAATTTTAAATACAACTATAATATTTTATATACAACTATAATATTTTATGGCATTAGAGTCTGGAGAAACACCAGAAGTAATATAGGAAAAAATGAATAAGTTTGACTAAAAAAAAATGTGAGACCTTGTGTTATTTATTCAAATGATAGATGGGAATAAATATTGTCCAGATATATGAAAGAGAAGGACTCTTATATTGTTCCATTTTTCTTTCTATAATAAACTTTCCCTTTTTGAACAAAAAAGTTTCTTAGCTCATGATTCAAGGGTACAAGGTTAAGGACTAGGTCTCATCTGATCTGATGAATTCCAAGAAGGCCAGGGGTATCATGTGGCGCGTGTGTGTATGTGTATGTGTGTGTGTGTGTGTGAGAGAGAGAGAGAGAGAGAGAGAGAGAGAGGGAGAGGGAGAGGGAGAGGGAGAGGGAGAGGGAGAGAGAGAGAGAGAGAGAGAGAGAGAAGAGAGAAGAGAGATTGTTCTCTCTCTTCCTGTAAAAGTACTAGGATTCTTGCCTGGAAACTCTATTCCAGTAACCATATCTAAACCTAATCACTTCCCAAAGGCCCTATCCCTTAACATCAATAAGTTTTCCACTGTTTTACTAATTCACAATGTAGGTTAAATTTCAATAAGTGAAGCCTTGAATCTACTGAAAACCTAATCAAAGCATAAAATTCTCCATATCCGTAGTTTCTAAAAATCCCCAACTAATATATTAAAATGTTATTTCCCATTGGAAAATAAGTCAAATATTTGAATGAACAACTCAAAGAAAAAAGTCTCCATTTTATACACACACACACACACACACACACACACACACACACACACACACAGACACACACACACACACACAGTAGCAGCCTGAGAAGAAAATCCAATCACCATTGTATTGCCATTCTAATTCAGCACAGTGGCAAGAGTTTAACAGCATCGCTTGCCGTTACAGTGGATTTGGAAAAGCAGCTGCTCTTACTCACTAGTGCTCTGCTGAAGAATGTGTTAGCCCTTTGCTAAAACCTTGACAGAATTTCTGAAAACTATAAAGAGTGCATGCACCTTTGTCTTAATTATGTTACTTTTGAAACATATAATATTCCTGGATATACATCGCTGGATATGTTATTCCATGAATAATATATGCCAGAGGAAACAAAATTTTAAACACCACAGTTCTTTGACTTTCACCTTAATGGATTTGGGATTACCTTGGAAAATTTGTCTGGGAGTGTTTGTGAAAAATGTTGTTATATTAGAATAATTGAGGTGAGAAGACCCACCTTAAATGTGCATGTTACCACTCCATGGGTTGAGATTTCATGCTGAATTAAAAGAAGAATGGCAATGTAACTCAGGCATTCACCATTCTCTCCTTTCTGACCATGAGTGCAAGGTGCCACCTCCTGCTCTGGCTGCCATGTCTTTGCTGCCATGATTGACTCTACTCCATCATTTAGACTGTACACTAGTTTTCTGTTTCTATGACAACACCACAACCAAAAGTAACTTGGGAAGGAAAGAGCTGATTTCACCTTACACTTCCAGGTTACAGTCTACCACTGAGAGCAGGAGTTCAAGAAGGAAGTAAAGTAAAGATCAGGGATGAATACTGCTTGCAGCCTTGCTCTAGGGTGACTCTTGGTTCTATCAAGTTGACAACAAAAACTAGCCAGAACAAACAGTATGACCTGGGTTTGCAAGCAAAACCAAGCCCTTCTTTTCTTAAGTTTTTTTTTTTTTTTACATTTTAATTAGGTATTTTCTTCATTTACATTTCCAATGCTACCCCAAAAGTCCCCCATACCCTCCCCACACTCCCCCCACCACTCCCACTTGTTGGTCCTGGCATTCCCCTGTACTGAGTCATATAAAGTTAGCAAGACCAATGGGCCTCTTTTTCCAATTATAGCCGAATAGGTCATCTTCTGATACATATGTAGTTAGAAACACGAGCTATGGGGGGTACTGGTTAGTTCATATTGTTGTTCCACATATAGGGTTGCAGACCCCTTTAGCTCCTTGGGTACTTTCTCTAGCTCCTCCATTGGGGGCCCTGTGACCCATCCAATAGCTGACTGTGAGCATCCACTTCTGTGTTTGCTAGGCCCCAGCATAGCCTCACAAGAGACAGCTATATCTGGGTCCTTTCAGCAAAATCTTAATAGTGTATGCAATGGTGTCAGCGTTTGGAGGCTGATTATGGGATGGATCCCCGGGTATGGCAGTCTCTAGATGATCCATCCTTTCATCTCAGCTCCAAACTTTGTCTCTGTAACTCCTTCCATGGGTGTTTTGTTCCCAATTCTAAGAAGGGGCAAAGTATCCACACTTTGGTCTTCGTTCTTCTTGAGTTTCATGTGTTTTGCAAATTGAATCTTGTATCTTGGGTATTCTAAGTCTCTGGGCTAATATCCACTTATCCGTGAGTACATATCATATGAGTTCTTTTGTGATTGGGTTACCTCACTCAGGATGATGCCCTCCAGGTCCATCCATTTGGCTATGAATTTCATAAATTCATTCTTTTTAATAGCTGAGTAGCACTCCATTGCATAAATGTACCACATTTTCTGTATTCATTCCTCTGTTGAGGGCCACCTGGGTTCTTTCCAGCTCCTGGGTATTATAAATAAGGCTGCTATGAACATAGTGGAGCATGTGTCTTTCTTACCAGTTGGAACATCTTCTGGATATATGCCCAGGAGAGGTATTGCGGGATCCTCCGGTAGTACTATGTCCAATTTTCTGAGGAACCGCTAGACTGATTTCCAGAGTGGAATCTGGGAACCAAGATCGCTCCCCTAGATGCTGTTTCTTCCCCCAAATGCTGTTTCTTAACTTGTTTGATCAGATTTTATCACACTTGCAAAGCAAGTGCCTAATCAATTCCATATTAGCTGGGAGAATGGTTGGATTACAATCAAATGGTAGTGCAATCAGTTTGTAGAATAGTATGTAGCTATAATAACCAACCAGTTGATGTCCTGTATACTGAGAGAAGCACATGCACAATAAATTAGAAAGTAAAAAGGGAGATTTAATAATGCGAATAATGTATGATTTTATTCTTTCTTAGAAGTAAGAGCACAGGTTTGCATGTAGATACAAGCAATTCTTATGCTGTAAACCATGCCACAGGGCTGGAAGAGGAGCATTCAGCTCAATGGCAGGCACCCTGACACACATGAGGCCCTGTGTTCTACTTCTAGAATTACAAAAATTTTGAAGTAAAAATATAAAATATCCTGACACTGACATAACATTTTGTGCCCTCCCACTCCAACCTACCTGTGACATGAGTTATCTCTCTGTGCACCGTATCCATATTGTCTATCCTACCTACCTATCAGTCACTTAGCCATCTTGTTTTTCATACACATAGCTTTAGGGTTACAGTTTGGATAGACATTAGTTTACATAATGTCCTAATTTAGAGGAAAATGTGGAAAGAAACACCATGTGAGGCTGACAATGTGTTTTCTCCACCTAGATACACTGGACTCATTGAAAACTTTGTGCATCCATCCGAGGTTTCAGCGAGAGTTGTCTCCTGGGACATTAAGATGATTACTTTTGGTCTTATGGTTATTTCATTATTAACAGAGCTATGACTACAAGATCTGAGTTATTTTTATGGCCCCACAGATTTTAATAGTGAGTTGAATAGAAATCCATTGTCCCCAGGCAAATACATTCTCACTGGTTCTCGTGGATGTGAGCTTTAAAGCAAGGGCCTCCTGAACTTAATCTCTGGGGCTTCCTCATGACACCAGGCTAGTTCTGGGTGGCTGTCTGGGTTAAGGACTGCTTTCATCACCATAGCAACTACAGTTAAGGGTGCTTTATTTTTTCATCTAAACAGTCAAAATTTTTTTGTTTTTGTTTTTCTGTTTGTTTTTCGAGACAGGGTTTCTCTGTGTAGCCCTGGCTGTCCTGAAACTAACTCTGTAGACCAGGCTAGCCTCAAACTCAGAAATCCCCCTGCCTCTGTCTCCCAAGTAATGGAATTAAAGGCATGTACCACTACTGCCCGGCAGAATTGTTTTTAAAGTTAGAGCAAATGGCAGTTATCACTTATTTTCCTTGCGTTATTGGGGAAAGCCAACAGAATTCTGCATTGTGTCTTCTCCTTTGTCATATCCAGGTTAACACATGTAACTCTATGAACATGTCTGCTGTTGTGTTATCGGAGGCTCGCTTAAGTTTTAATGCCGTGGGGCTGCAGAGAGAGCTGTTAAAAAGCTTGGCTTCCCAGCACCCATGTGAAGGCTCCCATCACTAAGTCCAGTTCCAGGAGACACAACAGCCTCTTCTGGTCGCTGCAGATGCTACACACATGTAGCTCACAGACACAAATAGAATGCAAACACCCATACACATGAAATGGAAACAAGGATTCTTTGGAAAGTCAGATGGTGTTTTGCTGGGGCAAACACCTGAAGGAGTGTTTCCCTGAAGTGGACACAGGTGAAAGACTAAGGCAGACTCATGAAGGAATGTTTAGTTGAAGCAGACACAGAGGAGAGGATGCATGTGAAGGATACATGGTGAAGGATTCTTTGCTGATAACATGCATGTATTATTCCCCTGGCTTGCACTGCATAGTCAAGCTGCATTTGTTCAGACTCCATAGACAGATATGTACAAAAAGCTTCTGGTGGTGTGCTGCAGTTTCTTGCTGTTTCTGAGAACTTGGGCTAATTGGCAGAGTGATGTCAGTTGAAACAGATGCACGTGCTGAGGCAAGAGAGGAGCTGAGGCAAGGCCCAGGGAGGACACGTGATGTCTGGAGGGTATAAATAGAATGATGAGTGATGGATAGTGGCTGAAGCTGACCTTGGCTTGCTTATAGAGTTAGCTGTCCCATTGAGTCTTCGCTGATCTTTGCTTCCCTGAGAAAAGCACAGCTGAGAAGTTCTGGCATCCCTCCTCGTCGCTCCTGTTGACTTGACTGGGCTGAGGCCTGGCTGTTCCTACTAGGTTGAGCCACCGATTCTGGTGACCTGATATTCTGTGAGGTGTTTCCAAGTTGATTGAACTGCTGCTGCTAACCTGTGAACTGAACTGCTGATTTCCAGACAACACAGATGGGAGTTGCTCCAAAGAACCTTTCTAAGCAGGTCCACTTCCCCTGTATCCTTTTTTCCACTACCTCTGGTGGATGGGTGGGTTAGAAGGGAGGTTAAAATGTTGAAGAACTATCATTAAAATAGGTTTTGAAAAAAATTAAAGTTACATACACATGTAATAAAAAAAAAGTGCATCAGAATAAAGCACTGTATTTTGTGATTGGTTTCATGTGTTCCTGTTTTTAAAGGCACAGAAGCGTCAGCGGTGAAACATCAAGGTTCACATTACTTCACTCTCTTTTATTATTTTCAAGATGGAAAAAAAAAAGAGAAAGAAATGCACTTATGTTCTTATCCTTTACTCTGTTTTGGCCCTACTATTCTTAACAAAGGGCTTATAGAAGTAGCTCACAAATAGAAAAGTCTAGAGATGGCTTTGTTTTGAACTAAAATGGGTAAACCCCAAGCATGTTCTGCTCCACAACAACTTTCCTCTGGAAAGAGTTTGAAGAGGCTCTTCTTGCCAAAGAATCCACACCTCTTTATGGATGGCCTCAAAGTTCAAGCTCTCCTAGAATGTTTGTCCTTGAAACACTGATTCTTTTTTATGAAGTTCAAGCACTCCTAGTGAATTGTTTTTTGTTTTTGTTTTTGTTTTTTTTAATAACTTACTAAATTAGATTGAAGAAAATCTGATAAGAAAATTGAATATATTACAACTTCTATCTCCTCTTATATTCAAGCCTAAATTACTATTCTTCAGTATACAATCAGGAGTCAGGAGCGAAGCGGGAAGCAGCACTGATTTTTCTTTCCTCATCCTTTTGGGATAGATAGCTGCCATTCAGTTGAGTCTAATATTATCATTTGATGCTTTAGATATTATAAAACAACTATGTGTATGCATTACAATCGTGTGCCAAGACACCCTTTTTCTGGGTGGATGGGCTTCATGTCTCTAGGGACAATTCCAACTACTATGATATAGCAGTATGTACACTTATTTTAGGAAAGCCTATGATATAGATGTTTATAGTTGGATTCCAGTGTTGCAAACTAATTTCTTTGAATGATAGATTTCATATCTCTTGATTTTTATTGGGATATGATTTAAATAGAATAATGCATACACATTTTAACTGCTCAGTTCAGTGAGTTTTGGTAATTATATGTCCCTGTGTAATGAACAGTCTGAACAAGAGGCAGACACATTGATTACCTCAGGAAGGGGCCTTACTCCATTTTCCACTCAATTCCGCTCCAACGGAGACATCTACTTTCTGATTTGCATCAACAAAGGCAATCTCTGCCTTGTACTAGCCTCTGTGAACAGAGTCAACTTAGGATGAACTTTTTATCTGACTTTCTTCTCTGAAAAAGGTTTATATGTTACTATACATAGCTGGTCCTTTTTGTTGTTAAATAGAATTGTGCTTCCTAAGTGCTTTGCATTTTCACAATCTCACTGTGTAATGATGCACATCTTGACTGTTTCTTCCTTTTCTGTAGTATATATACATATATTCACATGTGAGCATGCATGTTCACACACAAAAGCATATGCTATAAATTTCAAATGCAAGTCTTCATATGTTACATATATTTTTGTTTCTCTGGGGTAAGCCTATGGCACTGCAACCACTGGGTTATTGGCAGATGTGCATTTAACTTGTAAAGATACTTCCGGAGAATTCTCCAGGTAAGTTTCATTATTCTGCATTGCTGCTAGCAATGTGCAGGACTCTCTGAGGACAGCTGTCTGTATCCTTGTGCACATTTGGCGCTGTCAATCTTCTTACTTTAATTCATGCCCAGGAATGGCTGCTGAGTACTTTTGTACTGTGCACTCATAAGATTTTAAGTAATGCTCATGAGGAGTGGTAAATACTCTACGTCCAAGGGGAAAGATTTAATGTTTTATTAACACATATTTCTCATAGAAGCCCTTTTATAAGTTTAGAAACATTTTTGTTAATTTTTAATTATTTGGTTTTTTCTCAGTAATTGAAAAAAATTGATTTATTAATTTTGTTCTAATTATCAATACATATTAATTGTAAAAATGTATGGGTTCCACTGTCACATTTCCATATATGCATACATCATATCTAATAACTTTTACTATGAAATGTATATTTAAAGCATTGTTTTGTTCAGAGAAATTATTTTTGTATCTATAACATTTTCCTTGTTTATTCCAAAAGAACATAGGTTGATTTTGAAATCTGAAATGATTTATATAATCCTAGCATGAACACTGCTTGCTACATGGACGGTGTTCTATGATATTTATAATTTGTAGTATTTGATTAAACAGTTCATATCTGTAAAATGTGTGCTCATAAAGGATTATTTTATCTTAAAGTTTTGATACCACATCTTGATATAAATTTTAAAGGATTATTTTGTCTTAAAGTTTTGATATCAACAACTTGATATGAATTTGGTTGATTAATATTCTATCTTTCTGACTTTGAAAAGATGTATGCATACTGGTGTTATTTATTCTTTAAATTCTTGCTAGAATTTAAAGCAATTTAAAGAAAATATTCTATATATTATTATACTTGGTTTTCTGAGGAAGTTGAACTTATTATAAGATGTGAAATATTCTTTGTTGACTTTCTAGTTGCCATAAAATTGACAGTGAAAAACCTTTGTGCTTGTAACCCAGTTTCTTGTGTTTTTTGAATACTTTTTTGATAGGTGTTTATTAGTTTTATTAATTGTTTCAAGGAAAAAAACTATATGTTGGTAGTTTTTATTCATTGTCTGTATTTTATTTCATATGTATATTGTCACTAATTTATGGGTGGTTCCTGAAGCTTTTTTCCTAATGATTCAGCAGAAAAAGCATTCTATAAAATTTTGATCATTTTTCTTTATCAGAGCCTTTCCATAGTTTATTGAATTGGAAATTTCTGGTTTCTTTGGAGACTCAGTTGTGTCAAGTGATTATTTTTGGAAGCTATCTTGTGAGAGGAGGTTTTGCTGAAGTAGACATGAGAGGAGGATTTGTTGAGAACAGAGATGTGTTTTTCTGGAGGCAGTCTTGTAAAAGGGCATGTAATGCTTTGCTGGAGCAGACACTTGAGAGGGCATATGATGTTTTAAAAAGAATGTAAATATCAGCCTACAGAGACTGAGAGGACAATCTTGCATTAGTTCACCATGCAATGGTTTGCTTGACTTCACTGACAATGCTCTTGCATTGGTACGCCTTGCAATTGCTGGTCTGCACTGATCTTTGCTTGCCATGACTTGGCAGAGAGAGCTTCTCATGGTATTCTGGCTGCTTCTTGCTATTCCCTCAGACTCCTGCTGATTCAGCAGAGCCTCCTGGTTTCTTCTGGATTGAGTCACTGATACTGATTCATATATGTTGTTTTGCACTAAACTGTTGATATCCTGACAGTGAAGATTGGAATCACCCCTAAAGAACTACTTCTAATCAGGTCTACAGTCTCTGTTTTCTATTAACCTTTTTCTCTCTCTCTCTATTTCTGGAAGGTGAGCTAGAGGGGAGGTTGAGGGCTTATGGACCCTTATTATAGTAGGTTTTGAAAAATCTAAGCCTACAGTTCATCACATACTTTGATGAGGTTTTGTATGCCCTTGAAAATAATTTTCTGGTGTCAGTAGGTATAATGTTCTGTTCATGTAAAGTAGGTCATGTTGGTTGATTGCAGTATACAAATTTTAATTTCCTTAACTCTGTTATATCAATTACTGAGCCAATGACTTCAAAGTAATCTTCAAGATTAAATGGGAATCTTAACATACTCTAAATGTACTTTTAAAAACATAAAAATGTGGATCTAAATATAGAAAATTAGAATTACAAACAGGATCCAACAAAGAATAATTAAATGGGCATTCTATAACAAAAAAACCTGGTTTCTGTGACAAATTCTCTCAGTGAATTTTAAGAGTAGCAGGAGCCACAGTTAGTGAATCTGAAGGCCTTCGAAAAGAAGAGAAGGCACTAGGTCCTGACAACTGGGGCAGGTGACTGTTGAGAGTAGTGTGTATTGTGTCTAAACTAAAACGTGTAAGGGTCTCAAGGGATTCCTGTGTGCCCTCATCAGCTGTGCTGCACTCTTTGTGTTGGATATTACCAGCCTCTTGGAAGCTTCTGGTCACCTTCTTTCTGGATTCCTGGCATCTATTCTCCCACCCTTGTCCACATTCACACCAGAGGCACATTGATGGGTTTTGTGCTTGCCCCTGCTTCTTTGCAGACTTCATGTTCTATTTATCTATCTATCTATCTATCTATCTATCTATCTATCTATCTATCTATCTATTTATTTTTTTGTCTTTCGAGACAGGGTTTCTCTGTGTAGCCCTGGCTGTCCTGGAACTCACTCTGTAGACCAGGCTGGCCTCGAACTCAGAAATCTGCCTGCCTCTGCCTCCTGACTGCTGGGATTAAAGGCGTGTGCCACCATGACCGGCTAGACTTTGTGTTCTTATGCAACTGATCCATGCACTTTAGAGGAAGATCTGTCAGAGCTTTTGGAGAGCAACTCATCTATTGCAGTGACACCTTGGTTTTGGATGGCCAAGGTGTCATTTTGGCTATTTTTGGGGAGGTATTTTCTACCAAAAGAGAAAAGAGATGATTTCCAGGATACAGAAGCATTGTGGGACCAGACTACACTTTTGACTTAATTACATTTGAACTTATAAAACAATTTTAACATGTTCTTCTAAGTAATGTAGTATATCTATGTGTATATACACTCATCTGTAGAGTATCTATGTATATATAAAACATATGATTTAATGTCTGAAATATAAATTCATCTTTTTAAATAAACATCAACATAAAACAACTCATTTTGAGGCTTTCTGATAACATTATTTTTTAGTCATTTTACACCTAGAATTAGAACTTTTCAAGAGGAAAGAAAAACATGCTAAATCTAAAGCACTAGAGGAAGAGTATTTTTATTGCTGTAATTAAATGTAATCAAAAGTTGGAAATTATGCATCCTGAAGTTGGGCACTGATGCTGAGTTTAGTACTCATGAAATAAAACTTAGTCTATGATTTATGAATTAAGTAATTTATTCTTATGAAAATGCTTTCTAGACAAATTAGAGCAATGAGAACATCTAGCTGATCTTTTTCTTGTACTGTAGCTGAATTATTCTTTGTCAACACAAGTCACATATACATATAAATATTCCTATATAATATACCTATGCATATATATATATATATATATATATATATATATATATATATGACATGACCTTCCATCCTTATCCCAGTAACTAATTGTTGTAGGGCCAGGCTCAATGTACCCTTTGGAGTTGAAAATGTATCTATGATAAATAACTCAATTCTTACACTAATTTTTGGTCATTTTAAATTTAATTTTAATCAATTAATAAAATTCAGTCATTGCTTTAGAAAAATGGTAAGATTGTAACCTTTCTCCTGACTTTCTTCCTATCTCCTTTCATTTAGGTTTTTCTTTTCTCTGACATAGAGTTTCATTGTATAGTTTAGGTTGACCTGAGGTTGTTTATGTAGCCCAGGCATGCCTTGATTAAAGATTCTCTTTCCTTAATTTTCTTTGTTATCATTTATTTTATTTTTTGAAATTATAATATAATTCTTTCATTTCCCTCCAAATCTTGAATAAATTCATCCTCTCTGTTTTCATTAATTGATGTTACATGTGCGTGTGCATGTGCATGTGTGTGTATATGTATGTAGGTATGTGTACTCAGGTTCTAATAAAGTCTCGGGGCATAGACAGAACATTGACAAGCTAATGGCAAGAGTGTAATGCAACGTGATCTCCAATTGAGTTCCCAAAGAACCCTGGCACTGTATGAAACCTCACAAACCCAGCCTTTACTCAATATGTTTCTCTCAGTGCATCTTCTGAACCTTCCTAAGAAATGCCCATTGCTTATAGAATTCTAAGATTCTTCTAGCCATTTTCTGCAAACTTTCTGGCACTCATTCTACACACCCGTTTTATAAGGTGTTGAACCACATCATGAGGCACAGCCATCGCAATGGCTCCATTTCTCACTACCAATCGCCCATGCTAGCCAGATTTTTATTACTAATACAAATTTCCTGATAAAGGTCAACTTAAAAGGAGCAAGAGCTTATCTCAGCTCATGGTTTCAGAGGTTTCAAGTCACTTAATTACCCTGTTTTTGCATTTGTGATGGCAAAGTAGATCATAATGGTAATATGCATAGGGAAAACCAGCTTATCTTATGGCAGCCAAGGAACAATGCCTCAATACATCACCAAGGACTTATTTCCATTACTCTATATAACTTCAGAAAATCCCACAACCTTTCACTGTTACAACAGGCTGAAGAAGCCTCGACCTTTAGACAACACTCAAGATATAAATTATAAGAAGACCTTCTTTTGAAAAATGTAATCCAGCTGCATATGTAGCAGAGGATGGCCTAGTCAGTCATCAATGGGAGGAGAGGCCCTTGGTCTTGTGAAGGTTCAATGCCCCAGTATAGGGGAATGCTAGGGCCAGGAAGCAGGAGTGGATGGGTTGGGGAGCAGGGGGAAGGGGTAGAGGATAGGGGATTTTCAGAGAGGAAACTAGTAAAGGGGATAGCATTTGAAATGTAAATAAAGAAAATAATTAATTGAAAAAAACTAAAAAATAAAAGTAATCCAGAGCAATTCATTAAATAGCACATTTCCATGGGCTCTGTATCAGCTCCTGCTTCTAGGTCCTTTCCTTGAGTTTCTTCTCTGTTTTAATTGTTTAATTCTATACTTGATCATTATCTAAAACTCAAATGAAGTAAACATTTATGAATAAAGACGCTGTTGAGGGAACACACTGTATTTTAGTGATTTCTCTGTGATTATACTAAAACACCCATTTTCAAGATTTAACACATTCCCTAGTTAATCTACTTCAATAAATGCAATTTTAAAAAGAACATATTTCTCAATTCCCAGTATCTGAATCTAAGTATATAATAGATGTACTTGATAAAAAAAAATTGGGAGATGCTTATTCTGAGATAAAGAGCTCCTCTACTGACAGCTATAATTGTATAGCTTGAAATATCTTGTCTTCAGCTGAAAGACAAGGGTTTCAATTATAAAGAAAAAAAATTAAAAATGTGACTCCTTCCTATGGTGACAATAAGATTTGACAAGTAGTGCTTGCCCTTCGGCATCTCCTGATCCCGTCCCTGTTCTCTTTAGAAATGGTTCAAAGAACTCGCTGTACAGAAAAACCACTGCAGCAGACATCTGACCTTTGCGTTTGCCCTAAGTGTCCATTACAGCAAAAGCTTCTGAAGCTTGTTATAAAAAATAAAATAAAACTGCCTCAAACTGTTTACATTGGCTATGGTGTAAGGCAGCTTTCATTAAGTGATGTTAGACTGTGAGAGAGAGTAATTCAATGTCTTCAGTTGTTCCTGGGATAAAAATGTCAGGCGTCACACGCCCTAGTGAACCGAGAGGAAGAACCTCAAAAGTAATATTCGGAGGGCTGGGTTTGTGGCTGCATCTTTTAGGACAAAGGGCACCACTTTTATGAAGTTTGGTGCAACCTTCTAATCTGTTAAGAGTGCCAGTGTGGGTCAGTTTCTGAAAGGCTTTCTTTTGATAGGGTATCTTTTTAATTGATATAATGCTGTGTGTGACTGTACTCTTCCCCCTTTAAAAAATGTCCAGTGACCTCCCTATACTGCCAAAAAGCAAAATAGGAAAACAAACTTCTAACTCTTAAAAGGATGAACATAGCAGGATTCTGTCTCTTAGAATATTTCTCTGCAAATATCCATTCAATGCACACACCATACGTTTATTTTTCTGCCTAAGCAAATGGGGTTATTTGATTTTGTACAGTGTTCAAAAAGTTTGCTGTTGTGGTGTGTGTGTGTGTGTGAGAGAGAGAGAGACAGAGAGAGACAGAGACAGAGAGAGAGAGACAGAGAGAGAGAGAGACAGAGAGAGAGACAGAGAGAGACAGAGAGAGAGACAGAGAGGGACAGAGACAGAGAGAGACAGAGTGAGAATACCAAATTAACAATGTTGAGGGGTTCTTTTCTCTTTTCTTTTCTCTCTGTCTTTCTCTCTTTCTCTTCTTTTCCTTCTTTCTTTTTTTAGTAAACTGAATCTAAGTGCAACTGAAGGATTATTCCCAGGGTCCTGTGGGTTGTTATGACTTCTCTCTGAAACATCATCAGCATCACTTTTTACTCTTAGCAATGAAGGAAAAGGACAAATGAAAGGCCTGTAACTCAGCAACAAGATGAAGTAGAGTGTGAGCAGATTGAGAGGAGAGTGATGTCCACTTTCCAAGGCAATCATTATCTAAGGTCAGCTGTGTGATAAAAATAATAGTGCCTCTGATGGAGAAGGACCAGACAGACCCTAATTGTCCTAGAGGCACAGGAAAGTGGTTGTAGGTAATTGATGTACTTCACACTTAAATATTTGAGATGACTGACTGCCTGGTTATTCTACCTCTGTAAAACAAAGACCTGGGAGTCTACTTCTGACTCCTGTTACCTGCTGGTGGGAAAACAAGCAGCTGCCTTGTCTTTGTACTATTATAGCCCCTGCCATAGCTCCACCCAACAAATTACAAGGGCAAAAGGAAACTCATCCCATTCCCAAACATATAACTCCCCCAACCCTCTCAGATCAGATTTAGACTCTAACCCTTAGTCCCCTAGTATAATGGGGAGTCTTTTTCTGTGTGCTTTGCTGAATATGTGGGCTCTTACATTTGAAAAGACCTGGCTGAGTACAGAGACCCATTTTTTCCTGCCTCTCCACTCTTTCAATCAGTGTTGGGGAGGGCAGCATTGCTGCAATGCTAGACCACATCATCCTGTAGCCATCACCTCCAGGATCCTTAAGTGTGGTGGTGGTGGTGGTGTGGAATGCTGTCTTCTGAGCATAACATGGCCCTTCTTATCTTAAAGCAGATATGATTACCTATAAGAAGCCTGTTCAAGATCAGACCTGTTAACATTCTCATGGAAGAAAGGGATTGGGAGGTTTGTTACCCCCACCCCAGAATTCTAGCTACTCAAGACTTCTAGGTATCTGACCCCCAACACCCAGCTTGCATGTAATCTTGCGTAGCTACACATGATTTGTGGAAGTGCTGGAGTTTATATGACATGAAACTTTAACTGAAGGGAATTCCATCTACCTAGTTATCAGAAGTTCATCATCTACATAGGGCAGTGAGTTAGGGGTAGGACTTCATAATCCAGCTGATTGTGGTCACCCACACTGTCATAAATAAATGCTCACACCCATCATTCCATAAGTAAGCTAGAAAAGCTCATTGATTCATCAATTTATTAGTTGTGTTTCTATTGCTGTAATAAAATACCTTGGCCAAGGCAACTTACAGAAGGAAATCTTGATTTGAGCTCATGGTTCCATAAGTTTATAGGACATGATGGTGGAGCAGAGGTAGCAGGAAGCAGATGATCGAAACAGCATCTGAGAGCTCACACTTCCAACTGCAAGCATGAAGTAGACAGAAGAGCAAGAAAGGGTGAGGTTTTTAAAACCATAAACCCCCAAGACCAAGTTCTCAGCACAAAGGAAATTTGTTTGCTACAGGGGTCAGGAAGCAGAGAATAAGAGTCAAACACAGGAGACAGGGGGCAAGGAAGAAGGGAGCAGCAGAAAGTGGTAAAAGTATTTGTCGTCAGAGATAAAGGACTGCCTCAGGATAGAGAAGAGAGAGATGTGGCACAGAGGAAAATGGCAGTTTATAAAGGTACCAGGGGAAGCCCAGTGTTAAGGAGGGGTGTTTAATTTCAATTGGCCTTCTTAATTAGGAGAGCCAAAGGGTGTTTTTGATTGCTGGACTTCAATTCTTTGATCACTGGACCTTGGTAGTCAGTGTCAGGAGGAGGAAGTGACCCTGTAAGGGAATAGACCGTGGGAGCTAGCTTTAAGCATGTAATATAACGGTTTTTAGCAAAGCAGAGGGAGGGAATGGTAAGAAGGGCAAGCCTGCCAGAGCATGGTGCTCACCATGCTCAAGCTGGCCAGAATCCCTTCACTTACCACAGTAACTTCATCCAGCTCCACAAAGAACTCCATCGAACATTCGAGTTTGTACAGTTTATGCAGGCCACTATCATTCAAATGGATAGGCTTTTTCAACAACAACAACAACAACAGCATCTCCCTTGGTGATGAAGATATAGGCCTTGTTAGACTAGATTAAAAGCAGATAAAGTCAAGTTCATTACGCACTGCTCCTGGGCAGGCTCATCAGTCTCTAAGAATGGGGATGAGGAAGTTGAATAAGGAGATATGGGCAGAGACGTTTTATAGACTGCAGGCAGGCAGTGATGGCATATCAGTCATAAGCTGGGTTAGTGCCCAAGTATGGTCAAGAGCTGAGCACTAAGGCAGGGATTTGAGTGGCTGCCGGCATCAGAGGAGGAGGTTGCAGCTGCCAAGGATGTAGAACTGGGAGCTTGGAGTCTTTTCATAGTTTCCCAGTGCAGTTGGAGTTGGGGGAAGGAGGGCAGATGGGTTTCCCAGCTTATGCAGGGAGGAGTAGGAATTCCAGCCTAACACAAACCACCACAGCCAAGCTGGACATAGATGATGTTTCTTTGGTCAGCTCTTCATAGCCAATCTGTAGTTAAATAAATCCCCCCCTCCCCCCAGGAAAAGCTCAGATAGTGGGCTGAGAATAAGGGCAGGAGATTGAAGCATCCAGATTAACATATGAAAGAAAAGAGGGTCAAAGCCCTAGAGGATCCTGGCCCTGAAGGAGTGTTTGCCCTTTCTTTTGTTTCTTTTTCTGTTTCTAACCTTGTGTCCTGGTGTGGTCCTTTCTACTGGGACCCAAGGGCCTAGAATGGAGTGCCATCTGACGCTAGATTCACAGCTGGGGTACTAGATATCTCCTCTTTATTCTTTATCCTTTTTCAGATAACAAAATAACAAAAACAAAAAAAAAATCAAAACAATAAATAACAACGACAACAACAAACTTAAGAAGTCTTTTGGCTGATGTTCTGGGATTTCTCATGGTTTCTGTGACCTCCCTGACTAGTTTAACAAGCAAGACTTTCTCCTCTCTCTATCTGACAGCTACTGAGATTTTCAGCTTGTCTTCCTATTGCTATTCTTTCAAATTCTAATAAAGATGTTCACAAGCTTTCTTCTGAATCTCTTACTAATAAGACTAAGAACCCTGAAAGGAAACCTTGATGTCCCTAGGAACAACACAAGTACTAACAAAGTAATGAAAGGTAAGTTAAATTAAATTGACTTCAGCCTGAGGTTGCTTCTGTAGTTTGAGTTCCTGTGTAACAAAGTACAACTGAACTTTGTAGCTCCCTAACTGACAGCCTGGTTTAGGAGTTCACTTAATCATTTTTTGTTTGTTTGTATTTGTTTTTCAAAACAGTTTTTTTCTGTAGCCCTGACTGGGCTGTCCTGAAACTTACCTTGTAGACCAGGCTGGCATTGAACTCAGAGATCCACCTACCTCTGCCTCCCAAGTGCTGGGATTTAAAGTATGTGTAATGGTAATTTTAATATAAATGCAGTTAACTAATACTGCAGCTGTGTGTGTGTGTGTTTTTTTCTAGCTAGTTCCCCAATAAGAACACAGAGAGAACAAGAATTATTTAATCAAGCTTCAGGGCACAATACCTGGGCAGTCATTGATCTAATTTAATCCTCTAAGCTATTGTGTCTACCTCCCAGCCAGAATCCCCAAGATCCGTGCTTGCATTTTAGTATGGGTCTGGATCTCTGGGCTTCAGACATATTTTTCCATGATGTCTCCTCATAGCTGGATCTGCCTTACTCTTCTATCCTGATGACAACTGATCAGACCACATTCAAAAGAGGTGAATGCGGAACTCTAGCCCTACAAACTATATGCCCACCTCAGCTTCCTGTCCACAAATAGAGCTTGCTCGTGATGTACCTCTTCTGAATGAAGGGCTGCATGGTTTGTGAACTGCTCTTTCCTCAGACTTAGGCTTAGGTGAGAAAAGAGAAGAAAGCAAACTGTGAATGATATTTTAGACCTAAACTCTAGAACCAATTAATACTTAGTGTAATAGAAGTGGCACGACTGAAAGCAGGATGGCAAATATGACTCTCATAGTGTAGGACCCCAAATATGGGGACCCCTCACTCTAGTCCAGGGACAGGAAGCATCCACGAACACAAGAATCCTCTCTTGTTGCAAGACACATGAGGCTTTATTGGCAGAGCTCTGGGCCGACCCGTACCTCACACAGGAGGCAGGGGAGTCGACTCTGAGGCTCGGAAGCTAGGGGTTTTTAAAGAAGCAAAGGGTTAGGAGTACAAGGAATTTTGACAAAGGCACGGGATTGGTTCATTAACAGAAAGATTATATGTCAGCAAAAAGGGGCATCAGAACTTTGTTCTGGTGGACTTGGGGGTTATCTTTGTTCACATAACAACCAGTTGATGTATGACTTTACCTGGCACCAAGGGGTAATAGACAGAGGGGAGGTTCCGGCCAGATGGTGTTGACTTTAGACAAGATGACCCTGCCTGTCCTCGGATTGAGGGGAGATTCCGGCCAGATGGTGTTAACTTAGATAATGTAGCCCTATTTGTCCTTGAATACCTTTTCATCTTTACAGCCAAGATGTTCTTAGGAATGCCTTAACAACAGCCCTGCCCTGGCATGCCTGGGGGCTGTTCTGCTTTGTTCTCAGTCCCAGGACAACTCACAAGTTACAATATTTCATCTTCCTTCAATAGCTTTTAAAAATTGATAATTAACTATAAATTGAAGTAGAAAAAATGCTTTATAAGTTTCCATGTAAGGGGGAAATTTATACACTTTGAACAATTTGAATTTGAGGTCCCATTAGGGCTTCCAGGATCAAGAAAAGGTAGTTTACATTTACTGTATAGCAATTTTCTCAGAGTTGAAATATTTCATGGTAAAGCTCAGTAAGACATAGGAAGTAAAGAATTCACCAGCTTTGGGAAGTTCCTGAAACTGACAAAGTGCACAGGGCCATCACTCCCCAAGGTTGTATAGTAGTAAGGACTACTGAAGAGACCAAGACCAGCCTTGCTACCTGGAAGAGATTCGTCAACATGTAGAGCTACTTGCAAGTTGTGCAGAAAGTTTCAGCCTTCCAGCTTCCAGGAGCCTTCATCCATGCTGTGGTCAGCTTAACCCGCTTCTTAGTAGCTTTTACAGTGACTCTTCACCTGTACCTCAGTAAGTAGCTCCAGCAAAACTTATTAAATTACCATGTTGGGTTTGTATGGTATCCTTTGGTCTCTCATCATTTCACATCTGGGGTGAGTATACATTTATTCATGCCTCTCCAAGAATATTGTCACACACCTCTATCCCATAGACTAATGGAGGAATGTTATGAAATTTACCATTTCTGTAACAAAATATGTTCTTTAAACATAAAGTAGAAAAGGGTTTATTTCTTTCATAGATTCAAAAGTTTTAGTTCAACATAGTAGGGATAACATGTAAAGTAGGTTAGTTCCTCTAACCTACTTTACACACTAAGATAGGTTAGTTAGTAAGGTAGTGTACTACCAGACATGCCAGAAGCAAAAGGGAGATGTAATGTATACTGGACAGGGAAAGATATAGCCGCCAAGGTCCTACTGATCTCCTAGTGACCTTTTACTTCCAACCAGGTTCTCATCTTCCATATTTCCTCCACATCCCCAAAGCCTATTCAGATTTTGAATCTATCATAGACTAATTCATTTATAAAGTCAGAATCTATAACATTCACAAATACACTCAGCATATACTCTACTATACTTTAGACATTTTTCAATCCAACCAAGAGTAACCATTCCAGAAGGCAATGCTATTTTGACACTAAGTGGTTACAAGGAGCCATTAGATAGAGAAGTTGGAGATGCCATTATGTTTTGGCTCACACAGCGGTACTACTGAAAGCAGGATGGCAAGAAAACAGAAGCAGGAACAATGAAGAAAGGAAGTAGCAACTGATACAGTAAATTCTCAGAGGATAGGGAGTGCTCAGCAGAAGAGGGGAGGGGAGGTTGGTTAATATTTAAAAAAAAAGCTGCATTTCAAGAATTTCTCGTTGAAAGAAAATTTTACTAATCTATTTATGGTGTGTGTGTGTGTGTGTGTGTGTGTGTGTGTGTAAATATATAAGGTTCCTTTTGTTAGCCAGTTAAAAATGCATAAAAAAGTCGCTAATTAAGCAGACAGGAGATTTATCTTTTGATGGCAGAGTCTATTGGCAGGTACATGAGTGATCTAGCTCTAATCTTTAATTACAACAAAAGTGGGAAGAAAATGAAAGGTATTGTCATAATTAGGGTTCCTGTTGTTGTTGATGATGATGATGACGAAACATTATGATGAATAGCAACTTGAGGAAGAAAGGTTTTATTTGGCTTACATACCTTAAAACACACAGAGAGAAAGCAATGCAGGAATTTAAACTGGGTAGGAATCTGGAGGCAGGAGCTGTTGCAGAGGCTGTGGAGGGGTGAGTAGTGTTTACTGGTTTGCTCATCATGGTGCTCATCACTGGTTTACTCAGTGTAAATTTTTAAGGAATCCAGGACCACAAGCCCAGGGTGGGTACCACCCAAAGTAAGCTGGGTCTTCCCCCACCAACCATTAAGAAAATGCCCTACAGGAGAGGCACTTTCTCAATTGAAGTTCCCTTCTTCACATGACTTTAGCTTGTGTTGAGTTGACAGAGAACTAGTCAGTATAGACACTATCCAGAAGAGAGAGGGTGAAGAACAAAGGAAGTATTCCCAAATATGCCCACATCGACCACTGCAAGTTCTTGTTACAATGAAAACATTTGGAAAAAATGTAGGAACCAGGCCTAGACTGTAATCTCTCATGTACTCAAATAGAATCAAAAGGTATTCCATGACCTATGTCATGTCTCCAAGTGAAATGAAAATATTGACTCTAACCTCTAAGATCTGAAGACATAGATATATAGAAAATAATAAAAAAAATTGAATCACATAATACATTTAAGAGAGATACCCAACTGCTTGTCTGATTGAATCTTCATGGAATGCCAATGAATTTTGTTAAATGGAAAAGGACAATTAGGAACCTTGTATTTGCCTTTTAATTTAGTGTAAGCACAAGAGAAAATGCATAGTCGTTTGATAATTGCTTAATATTTATTTTCCAAGTCAAATCTTTAAGTGGTAGCCAGTTTGTTCTGTGTTTCACTGAGATAGAATGCCTATTTTTAGAGATACCAATTAAGATTTGCTCCTGAGCTGCATAGGTTTGCTTTTTTTTCCCTGCTCTGATTAACAAATAGTAGACGTGAAAGAGCCACTTATTTGGACAGGAGAAGTTGACTTAAGAGATGAAGCCAGCACTTACTCATTGAATAGCCTAAAAACTAATTGATCTTTTGGTAGAAGATCTGATGAACAAAGTACTTTTATTGGAAAGACAGTCTGAAGAATAATGATTAAAGATAAATGGGTCACAAAGTTTATAGCTTGGTTTCTTGTTATATAATATATTTTTAAAGAGGAAGAATTTTTAATTTAAAAAAATTTAATTTTTTATCTTTCTAAATTACTTTCCTATCTTAAAAGTGAACATAAACTGTCTTATTTGAATTATTAATTACATTGTCTGTGTTCACTTGAGTTTTTATAGAAATATTTTATAGTTATCGAAATAACTAGCATTTTAAATGTCTTTACAATATGTCAAAACTAAAGAATTTCTTTTTCAGTCAATACCTTACTGTGGTTCACCTGGGAGAAGGTGAAATTTTGTGTCTGGGGAAATAATATTTTCTAGCCATGAACTTTAGCTTGGTCATAATTGTCCTCTGGGGGACATCAGAGTATTCTAACTAAAAGCTTCCCTGATGTGGACTTAGTTGGCTCAGAAGCTGAAAAAAAAATAAATGTAAACATCAAGTCTGAAAAAATAAGCAGAAGGAAAAATGAACTAACCTCACAGGAAAGATGAAACCCTGGAGCAGCTTGGAGTCTGATTGAAGAGCCAAGATAATGAAAATGACTCTGCTTTTATTGGTCCCTGCAGGGCATGATCATGTGGTGGGAAATCCTGCCTGAGGTCTAAGGAGAAGAACTAAGGGATAATTGAATTGCCCTTGACAGTAGCTTTAGAAAACCTGAATAGATCTTCCACATATAGCCATCTAAAAATACCGGTCTCTTTGATGATGGAGGGCCCAATGTTAATTGTTTCCTATCTAGTCATTTCATTTATTAGTTCTTAATAAAACCAAAGAGCTGTCATACAATCATACTTGTATGAAGGGCTCCTATCAGGCACTGAAGTCACTGCCTTTTAGAGCTCTAAATGAAAAATAAACTGTCTTCAAGACCCTTTGCAGCGAGAACTGTGCTGGCAATGGAGCTTATTTTATGAAAACATCTACTCAGAGAAATGCTATTTCTTTTATAAGGAATCCCCATCCCTTCACTTCCAGGCCTGTGATGGGTTTCAGAACATAATACTTCAAAGCTTAAGCTGAAGGACTTTGAGATGATTTCAAAAGCAAGAGGTTCTTGTCTTTCTGTTGAAGCTGATCACAGTCTTCCTGAGCAAGTTGCTAACACCACTCCCAAGAGAAAAGAATATCCTTCCCCTGAGTTGAACCAACATGATCAGTCAGGTTGATTTCCCCTAGTTTATGACCATTGGGCCATCTTCTTTCATGGTATCTTGTGCCTCCAGAATTGTCTACTTCTGTGCCTCCACCCACCCCCAGCTTTGAGCTGAGTGAACAAGCCTCTAACACTGGAGCCAGGCATCTGGCCTTGCTACATCTACATCTTCCTGCCAGAGAACTGAGAACTGCCTGCCCACTCTGCTGCTGGAGAGCCTACTTTGCAACTCAATCCAGCTGAAACAAGCAACTGGGTTTTCCCATATAAATTCAGAGCTGTTTATGAAGTTTTGAGCCTTGATCAGAGAACTTTGTCTTGGCTCCTTATTTCTCTTGCAGTCCTTCCCATCCACCCCCAGCTTTCCTTTCAGGAACCCAGTAACCTGTGGCTGCTGGCAGCTACATACTTCTTATAAAATCTTGCCTAAAAACACTCTGCTTTATTTGCATCTCAGAATTTTCATTTTCCTATGTATTTTCTGTGCCATGTAAAGCATATATTAGTAATTTTTTTGTGTACTTTTCCTTGCATCACACTGGAGTCATAGCTGAGAACTCCCATCTTGATCTTCATGTAGATGGTAGAAAAAAAGAAACACTGGGAGTGGATTAGCCTTTTGAAATATCAGTGCCCACACCCAGTAACACACCTCCTTTAATAAGGCCAAAACTCCTAATCCTTCCCAAACAGTTCCACTAACTAAGGAGCAAGTATTCAAAAACCTGAAGCTATAGTGGTTATTCTTATTCAATCACTGCATGACACTCCTTGGTCCCCGTAAGCTTGTGGACATATCATAATGCAAATTTTGCAGCCAGAAAAATAAGAGCAGCCCTACTTGCAGAGAGAACTGCTGAGGGGATTTGGTCTATCTCATCCTTTTTATGCAGACCTGTTAGATAAAGTCATTTGGGGGAGCATTACAGCCTGTGAATATATCCTGGTTTCCTGAAAGACATCAAAAACTTCAAGCAACACTCTAAGCCTGACATTTTCCAACCTGTCTTTACTTTTAAGAATATGGTACCTTTCAAACCATTTCCTGCCCATCCCTCCAATGTAGCCCCACCAGGCTCTCCACATCCCAAACCCATGCCAATTTCAGATTGATTTTAATCCGTGTGTGTGTGTGTGTGTGTGTGTGTGTGTTGGTTTCTTATCTCAAAGAATGCATTGCATTGAGCATCATGGAGAACTTAAAAATGAGAAAACAGATTCCTTTCTCAGGCATTGATTAGGAGAGAGAACACAGACACTAAATACAGAGGAAAGGTGCCAAAACCAGAGGCCTCACATTGAAGAGACAGCTGAGGAAGGACAATGGTGGCTACAGAGGTTGAGGGCTGCTATGGAGCTGAGGGGTAGGGCAGAAAGTCCCCAAAGCTAAAACAGCAGGAGAAAGGACAGCATGAGAGAAGATGATTTCCACCTCAGGCCCAGCTCAGTTATTCCAGGAATTGAGGAAAGGTAGCCCAGCAATAGGAATCTTCCATTTTAACAAGTTCTGGAGGTTACATGCATTTTTGAAAGGGCAAAATATACTGAGCCTGCCTGAGGCTCTCATGTCTGGTTTCGAGCCTGGGAGGCATCATGGAGCTGAAAGAAAAGGAATCTAGGTGGAAGAGAGAGAGAAATGGAACCAGGACAGGATTCTGATCAAGGTTCAACTTTAATGGCAGCAGACACGCTTTATAAAGGAGAGGGGAGGCCCATTCCCAGTCACACCAAGTTTCTTGTGAAGTTGTCAGAATTGCCTTTTAGCAGGAACTCAAGAAATTCACAGTTCTGGTGTTAACTCCGGAAAATCTTGGAGAACTGGTTTGGCCTCAGGCAGGTAGCAGGCAGTGGCATATCAAAGGAGAGGGATGAGAACCAGCACAGAGGGTGGCTCTGCCTCAGTGGCTGACAGTCTAAACCAGCCTGTCTAGGCTGAAGGAGGTTACACCCAAGTGTGGATCTGAGGTCCTCAAGGGAAAGTAGGAATTATCTGGCATAGGTTTAGCAGCGTGTGCCATTCCTGAGGCGCTCCACTTACATCTAAAGTGTTGCTAAGAGACCCCCCTGCCCCCATGTTTACCCTTTTTTTTTTTTGATAAATGAGATCATAGAATGGTTCTGGAGATGCTTTGGGTGAAAGGATAACCTAACATGGTAAAATCAGTAGGTTTACAAAGCATTTTTGGTGAGGTTTCTAAAGGTCTGGATTTCTAGCTGTGAGGGGAGAAACGTGTTAAGAAGTTGTTACCTGTGCTAGAATTACTATTTCGAAGCTTGAAGAAGGTTCTAATCAAACTCCTGGATGGGGACATTCTTTCACTTCTCTTGTCCCTGTGTTTTTTCTTGTTCCTCTACCCAGCCCCATTAGGGAGCCAATGAAGATTTCCCATGCTGACAGATGAGGATTACCAAAGCTGTTTGCTGGAAGGGAAGAAACTTACTACAAGACTCTTAACCTTTCAATATATTCAAGTATGAGGCAGGATTTTTTTAAATGTATTTTATTGATTGATTGATTGACTAGTAGGTGTGTGTGTTTGTGTGTGTGTGTGTGTGTGTGAGAGAGAGAGAGAGAGAGAGAGAGAGAGAGAGAGAGAGAGAGAGAGACATATTCATGCATATATTCTGTGACATGTATTTGGTCTGAGGCACTCATACATATATGCCACAACATGTGTGGTCTTGACACACTCATGCCCACATGCCATGGCATGTGTGGTCTGACACACTCATGCATGTGCATATGCTATGGCAAGTGTACAGTCTGAGGATAACTAATAGAAGCCTGTTCATACATTTTACCAAAGCACTGGTGCTGAGACTTCTGTGAGACCCACTTAAAAACTTCCTGACTGAGAAGACTTCCTGACTGTCTGAGGTTTCTGTCTCCTGGAGTGAGGCAGACATTGGCCTTCTGCATCAACAATGAGGATCATCGACCTCAAAGGGTTGGATATTTTTTGACATATCTCTATAAGTAAAACTCTTGGGTTTTAAAAAGTAAACTAATAATCTAGACTATTCTTTGCATGGATTTTCTGAAGACCACTATCTACCACATGTGCTCCCAGTGTTTTTGGGTGACCTTGCCTGTTACTGATACATTTCTGGCAAACTTTAGAAAGGGAGACAGCAGAGAGAAAAACTCAAATACCAAGCAGGAATAATAGATGGTTACCACAAATAAGACATAGTTGCCACTAATAAGAGATAGTTTGCTATGTACGCTCCAGTGAAGTTTGCTTGTCAGGCCAAGAAGCCTGGAAGCACTCATGAGGCAAAGAGTTTCAGAGAAACTCAACCTCCTAGAACCTTGACATTCTCATAACCCATATACTCATACCCTACCTCCGTGTTAGTTTGGTGTATGGATCCACGTGCTCTCTTTCAGTATTATTTTATTATAAGTG
Source organism: Mus caroli (assembly GCF_978045245.1). Classification (NCBI taxonomy): domain Eukaryota; kingdom Metazoa; phylum Chordata; class Mammalia; order Rodentia; family Muridae; genus Mus; species Mus caroli. Next base: position 8,874,345 of record NW_028227264.1, read on the forward strand.
TCTTTAAAGATCGAATTCTGATGTAGCTAAGCCTTTGCCAGTGTTCCAATGTCCCAGAAAATCCTAGAAGCCGACAAACTTGGAATTCAGTAGGAATTCAGTAAGAAGGCTACCTATTCAGTAACATTCAAATTTACTTCTAGTAGAGACAAGGAAACTAATTAGGCATTACAAAGAATGGAGCTTGAATAGCTCTGGGCTGGCCTGTAGAGTGTTTACTTGAGACAATAGCCAGCCTTACCCAGACAAGGGAATTCACAATGGCCTAGTGAATAGGTGGGTTTACCATGAAAGAGTTAGGGAATCCCCCTGAGACAGGTTTCTTCACTAGGCCCAAAGAAACAGCATAAATCAGGCATTTATTAAGAACCCCTGGTGCTGGGCTTAACAATAGACTAGCATTATACCTGGCTCCCTTCTTAGTGGCAGCTGCCTGGTCCCCGCCTTCTTTTGATGTAGACATTCCTTATGTATTGTGTCACTGTAACTCAGTGGATGTATCTCACCTGGTTTCTTGTTATTCTTCTGTATAAAAAGTTAGATGCTCGACTTGAAAAATGACATTCAGATTCTATGCAATCTCCTGTGTTGAGTCTGTCTGTCATTTATTCACAGACTCCTTGTCCATCTGCAACCAGAGATCCGTTCTACACAGACAAGGGACTAAGAGGGTCTGCGGCAATAGTTACCAGTAATAAGCGATAGTTACTACTAATAAGAGATGGTTACCACAAATAAGAGATAGTTGCCACTATTAAGAGATAGATATTTACCACTAATAAGAAACACTTACCACTAATAAGAGATAGTTACCACTAATTCTCTACAAGCCACTACCCTACAACATTCATTCATCACTTGGTGCTTAGATACCTATGGGCCATATAAATTCTCCAGCTCATCTATAAAAATGCATTTATATAAAAATGATAGCCAACACATAGATTTAAAGCAGGGAGGACACTAATTAATGTTTAAATAATAAAAGCACATTTCATAGAAGTTGTATGGTTTCATGGAATGGTTATTATGTTGTATACAAAGAAGATCCTTTCATCTTAATTTTTAGATGTCTGGAGGAAGCAAAGACAAATGCATGTGCTACATTTGCCACATTTAACTAAAAGTTCTGTTGACATTTTTCTGAATCAAGTCCTCATGGAGATTTGTAGCCTGGTCACTTTGTGTCTTGTCACTAGGACACCTGTCTGGACAGCTAAAGTAAATTATTGATTGCTTTCTGAACACAGCAGGAAGCACTGGGATTCCCTGCCTTAGCATTTTTTGCATCAATTTCTTGGAATGCCCTCTTCACATCTCTCACCTGTCTGACAAGCAAGGAACACAAATGTTACCTTCTCTAAGTTTTTCCTGATTCTACCTTCCACATGGACTAACAGAGTCCAGAATTTTCTTAATTCAGTGCCTCCCTGACCATCAATGGAGGCCATATCACTTATCAGACCTTGTAATATCAAGCTCCAAGTTCAATACTTCCCTTAGAGTTAAAAAGATACTTAGGAAATTCATAGAAACAGGTGATAAAGAACTCACCCCATCATAATAATTTATAATTTCACAATTTTATATACTAATAGATCAATATGTTTCCTCCCCCATGAGAATTGAAGACTAGGCCTCTGCTAGATAAGATACAGGGATAAGACCTCAATCTGTGTGGGGCAAAGGCATGTGGTTATCTGGAGATCTTGGTTACAACTCTGGCTCTGATGTCTAGCTGTGAAGAATTGGATAAGATACATCTTCTCAGCTTTCATTTTTCTTATCTGCAGAGTTAGATTTGATTTATCAGATCTCCTCAAGGGACAGTCTACAGACTTGACTTTCACTACTTTCTAAAATGAACTTATATGCTACTAAAACCAACCAATTTAGATGGTCTTGAGTTCCCAGTTTAAGATCATAACATAAATTACATTTCAATACATATTAAACAGAAATTGTACTGTATTTATTTATTTTGTATTCAAAATATAAAAGGACAGTCTACACAAAAAATTACACACATACTCTCACATATATGTCGCATATATATACATATATATATATGTCTCCATTCAATTTCCATATTCTCCATTCTGTTTTCTATGTCCTATGATATTTAAATCATACATGAATATGGAAGTTTTATTTCTCTTTTTTTAAAATTAGGTATTTTCCTCATTTACATTTCCAATGCTATCCCCAAAGTCCCCCATACCCTCCCCCCTACTCCCCTATCCACCCACTCCCACTACTTGGTCCTGGCGTTCCCCTGTACTGAGTGAGGCATATAACGTTTGCATGACCAATGGGCCTCTCTTTCCACTGATGGTCGACTAGGCCATCTTCTGATACATATGCAGCTAGAGACACGAGCTCCAGGGGTACTGGTTAGTTCATATTGTTCCACCTATAGGGTTGTAGATCCCTTTAGCTCCTTGGGTACTTTCTCTAGCTCCTCCATTGGGGGCCCTGTGATCCATCCAATAGCTGACTGTGAGCATCCACTTCTGTGTTTGCCAGGCACTGGCATAGCCTCACACAAGACAGGGTCCTTTCAGCAAAATCTTAATAGTGTATGCAATGGTGTCAGCATTTGGAGGCTGATTATGGGATGGATCCCTGGATATGGCAGTCTCTAGATGGTCCATCCTTTTGTCTCAGCTCCAAACTATGTCTCTGGGTGTTTTGTTCCCAATTCTAAGAAGGGGCAAAGTGTTCACACTTTGGTCTTAGTTCTTCTTCAGTTTCATGTGTTTTGCAAATTGTATCTTATATCTTGGGTATCCTATGTTTCTGGGCTAATATCCACTTATCAGTGAGTACATATCATTTGAGTTCTTTGTGATTGGGTTACCTCACTCAGGATGATGCCCTCCAGGTCCATCCATTTGCCTAGGAATTTCATAAATTCATTCTTTTAATAGCTGAGTAGTACTCCATTGTGTAAATGTACCACATTTTTTGTATCCATTCCTCTGTTGAGGGTCATCTGGGTTCTTTCCAGCTTCTGGCTATTATAAATAAGGCTGCTATGAACATCGTGGAGCATGTGTCTTTTTTACCAGTTGGAACATCTTCTGGATATATGCCCAGGAGAGGTATTGCTGGATCCTCTGGTAGTACTATGTCCAATTTTCTGAGAAACCTCCAGACTGATTTCCAGAGTGGTTGTACAAGCTTGCAATCCCACCAACAATGGAGGAGTGTTCCTCTTTCTCCACATCCTCGCCAGCATCTGCTGTCACATGATTTTTTGATCTTAGCTATTCTGACTGGTGTGAGATGGAATCTCAGGGTTGTTTTGATTTGCATTTCCCTGATGATTAAGGTTGCTTAACATTTTTTCAGGTGCTTCTCAGTCATTCTGTATTCTTCAGGTGAGAATTCTTTGTTTATCTCTGAGCCCCATTTTTAATGGGGTTATTTGATTTTCTAGAGTCCACCTTCTTGAGTTCTTCATATATATTGGATATTAGTTCCCTATCTGATTTAGGATAGGTAAAGATCCTTTCCCAATCTGTTGGTGGCCATTTTGTCTTATTGATAGTGTCTTTTGCCTTACAGAAGCTTTGTAATTTTATGAGGCCCCATTTGTCAATTCTGGATGATACAGCACAAGCCATTGCTCTTCTATTCAGGAAGTTTTCCCCTGTGGCCATATCTTTGAGGCGTTTCCCCACTTTCTCCTCTATAAGTTTCAGTGTCTATGGTTTTATGTGGAGTTCCTTGATCTACTTAGATTTGACCTTAGTACAAGGAGATAGGAGTGGATCAATTGGCATTCTTCTACATGATAACCATCAGTTGTGCCAGCACCATTTGTTGAAAATGCTGTCTTTTTTCCACTTTCTAAGTTTATTTTACCTAAGAAATTTCTTTGTCCTGCCTCCTAGAGTCTACCAGCCCTGAGAAGTCTAACTAGTCTTCAGACAATGATTAAGTCTGCCACTGCCTTCTCCCTGCAGTCTATATCCCATTCTCACTTCCTCAATCCTTCTCTCTCTTGGTTTCTTTTCAGGGAATGTTAGCCACACCATTTGTCTGAGAGGGACTGCATGTGCACCCACCACATGACTTCATTTTTCTTTTATAGATGGGGATACAGGAGTTTAGAGAGCTGACCGTTTTTGCCACTGCTACTTAGGTTATACAGAAAAAATGAGATTTTTCTTTTTACCCCATTATGCTTCATTTCTCAGTCACCAGGCCACACACTGACCTGAACACTGCTCTGGAGCAAACTGTGCTGGGAAACAACATGAAGAACTTCTCCTGGATTCTGCTACAGGGGTCAAGCATCCCAAGGCAGGGCAGCTGTGACTGAGTTCTTATCTCTTTGAGGGGATCATTTCCCAGAGTTGCAGAGTTTTCTCTTCCTTGGGACAGTCTTTTCAGTGTACCTAATTACGTGTGTGAGTCAGACAGGGCATGATAGGGCCAGACCACTGTTTTCCTATTGTTCATAGGAAGAAACTAAGTCAAGTCCTTGTCATACAACCTGCTCTGAAATGTGTAAAAACTGTCCTTCAGAGGTTTCTTCTAGAAAATGCACACAAACTACAAGTCTTTAAAGATATCAGTAAATCAAATTCAAATTTGCCTGTATTGGTTATTGGGTTGTTTATTTATGTTCTTATTATTTATTTGTTTATTTATTTATTTATTTTTATCAACTTGACCCATGATAGAGTCATTTGGGAAGAAAAACCTGGAATTTAGAAAATACCTTCACCAGACTGACCTTAGGAAGACCTGTGCCTAGAGTATTTTCTTGATTAATGATTGATGTGGGAGTCCATTATGAATAGTTACCCTCTTGAGACATATAATAGCAAGTTGAAGGATTATGGAGAGCAAGCTAGCAAGCAGCATTCTTCCATCCTCTCAGCTTCACTTTCTCTATTCACGGTCCTGCTTAAATTCGTGCTCTGACTTCCCTTGATGATTGACTTTGACCTGAAAGTGTAAGCCAAATAAATTCTTTCCTCCCCAAGCTAATTTTGATTGCCATTTTATCACAGCAGAAGAAGGTAAATTTGGAGTGTACCCTTGTTTTTTATGTGATATGTTGCTCTCAGACTGGAAGCTTGTTTGGCACAAGATTGCATTCTAGCTCTTCAAACACTGTATCATGAAAATTTTTTTCTCAACCATTTGCATGCATTGTAGATGTCTCATGTCTTTTCTGGCCATTTTCAGGCCTCCATTTTACTCTCAGTAGGTATCTTGTCCTTTGGAAAGCTTCAGAAGGACAGAAAAGAGCTGAGGTGGCTGTCCTGCATACTGTGTGCTTCAATGAATAAATGCTCATAAAATTAAGATGCGTGTGTGTGTGTGTGTGTGTGTGTGTGTGTGTGTTAAATCTACTTAGCAAACACTTACGTCAGTATCATGTAATCTAGTAATCCCAAATTCAACTGCTTACCTAGTAGCTATAGGCTACACAGAGGAACAGGTAACCTTTATAACATATGGGTCTCATCTGGTCCCTGCTTCTCCCTACAACAGCTCAAATGAGTGTGAGAGTCACTGATGATATAACTATCGTACCAGCTGTCTTTCTTATAGCAGAGGAAGAAGGACAATAGAACAAATTATGTAGTTGGGGAAGTGGAAAAATAAAAGGCCCTTAAAGGTGTTTTTGGAAAGCTTGCTCTCCATAATCCTTCAACTTGCTCTTATATGTCTCAAGAGGGTAACTATTCACACATATTGGTGTGAGTATATTTTGTTGCAAGGATGAAGACTTGTCTTTGATGTTACAGATATAATAAAAGTTAAACCCCCCAGAGCTGTGTCTCTAGTTGCATATGTAGCAGAGGATGGCCTAGTTGGCCATCAATGAGAGGAGAGGACCTTGGTCTTGTGAAGATCATATGCCCCAGTACAGGGGAATGCCAGGGCCAGGAAGCAGGAGTGGGTGCTTTGGGGAGCAGGGCAGGGTGGAGGGTGGGTATACATGGCTTTGGGAATAGCATTTGAAATGTAAATGAAGGAAATATCTAATAAAATTAATTTTAAAAATCATATATCCTTATAAGAATCAATTGTAAAACTATAAAAATGCATAAGAAACATTTTTTAAAAATAATGAAGAACACCCCCCCAATTGATGCTGCTATAAAATACATTTATGAGTTAATAAACGTATATTAGTTTTTCAAGTTTGATATACCTGGGCTAGATACCTGGACTTTGTTTGTATTATGCTGACATGTTTCCATTAATTACTTTTCTTGTGATAAGAAGCTATGACATATGGAATGAAATCTCTGGAGGGTTAAATTTTATTATGCAAAGATTTTAGGATATAGCCTTGCCCTCAAGAAACTGTTTAGACTCTCACCTGTTACCATTCCACATAGGTGAGAATATCATTCCTGAGACAATCCCCAGCCCTGCCCTGTGCAGAAGACACACACAGGCTCTAGGCACCACTAATATGAGCAAATAAGTGGTGGAAGAGAAAGAGAAGCAGAAGGATGTGTGCATAATGCATAGAGGCTTGAGTGTAGTAAGGAACAGCCTGATGAAAGTATTGCTTGCTACCACCTGAGGCCATGGAGAAGTCCTCTCTCATGTTGATGCGAGGGGCCATGTCTGGATCCATGACCCTATAGCAGTGGGGGTCTGTGTCAATGACCATGGCCCATGTAACACATACAGACATCTGTGGTCTGGGCTGCCCCTGAGGCCCTGTTGATGTCCAAGGGCTATGCAGAGCTGAATCCACTCCTCTATGGCTTTGGTACTCAGGAGAGACAGCCTCACACCTCTCCTGGGAAGCTTGGGAAAGCTGGCCCTGAGAGAAGGAGAGCAGAAGAGCTGGCCCCACCTCTCATGGGCTTTGGCACTTAGTGGGAGTGAGCAGGCCCTGGACCTTACATAAGCGGCAGAGAAGAGATGACCCTGGTGGCATCAGCAAGGGAAAGTCTGCCTTAGGGGTATAAAAACAGGAGAGCTGTCAGGCTGACCAACTCAACCACTACCCAAGCCTAGATCCAGGGCTTTGAACTGGTCCACCCTAATATCTTCCCCATTTAATGAACTTCTGGATCATGTGACGGGGCTTGACCTCCAGAACCAACACTGCTAGATCTTCATGGCAAAGCTCAATCAGAGAGAAGTCCTAGTGAGGATCCAGTGTTGATAATATAGCAGAAGCCAGAGTCCTCTCACCAGACCTGTGAAAAGCTGTTTGGGAAAAAGTGTATACTGTGTGATATACCATGACATGCTGCAGCTTCCACTGTGAAGTTTTTTGTTTGTTTGTTTGATTGCTTTTATTTGTTTGTTGTTTTATCCCCATGGGGAAATTACAAGGGCAAAGGATAAATATGGAGGAACCGGGAGATGAGAGGGCTTGGGATGCATGATGTGAAATTCACAAAGTCAATAAAAAGTAAAACAAAAAAACAAAACAAAAACCTATCTACATGTATTGTTTCATCAAACATGTCTTGAGGACCCAGAATTTGGCTACTGGTGATGAAAAGATATTCAGAAGACTTTCATTCTGTGAAAACCTCCAGGCAGCATGGAGAGGCACACCCAAGAGGAATACATGCTTAGAGAAGTGTGATTAAGGAAAGTATAGGCTGTAATGGGCTCTACCATTGGGAAAGAGTGTGGATGGGATAAGAATGGATGCAAGAGAGATGCAGGGGGAATTCAGGGGGGATGCAGGAGGGATGCAGGGAGGATGCAGGGGGGATGCAGGAGGATGGATCCAGGAGGGATGCAGGAAGGGTGCAGGAGGGATTCAGGAGGGATGCAGGACGGATGCAGGGGGGATGCAGGAGGAATGCAGGAGGGATGCAGAGGGCATGCAGGAGGAATGTAGGGGATTCATTTTTTCCTTCCTTTGGTTGTTAAATCAACACCATGCTTACAGGTAGGGATTATCCTTGCCTAAAGAAAAGCAATACTATTGAGGTGACATTTTATCAGCCTGGTTGAGACATCATCTTTTAGGATTTGCACAGTTTCTCTCAAGCTGGGTGCTAATCCTCCTGCTGTCCTCTCTGTCTGATTTGTTGCTGACAGTCACTCTGCCACCCAGTGTGGTATATGTCAACACAAGTAGTTAAACCCTCTCCCTGTGAAGAGTTATTTTGTTTACAAAGAGCTAAAACTAATAAAAATTTCAACAGAGTCACCTTTTATTTAATAAAGACAAAAGCCATCTGTCACCTTCCAACTAATCATTTGTCAAGTTGGATGCCTGAACAATTGATATGCTCCATTAGTCTCATAAACAAGAAAATGTAAGCCAAGGATTCCTGGTCATTTGTTTACTGGTCAGTGTGGCGTTTCCATGAGGTAAGCATTCAAAAAGGTCTTCCCAGAGCACCTGCAGGGGCATACACAAACACACTTCTCAAATGCAATCATTTTGTATCAGTGACAAAAGTAATCTACTATAGACAGACTTTGGGCAGTGATATATCAAGCAGGGGACAGCTGTATTAACTTCCTGCTAGGCAGAAGTATTTTGGGAGACAGAGTTTGAAAAGTAAAAGATGGAGTCTTGAAGCAACTCAGTCTTCAAGTAATAACTTCTAAATGTGCAGTAAGTGAACCGAGGACTTGTTATGTTGCTTGGATTGGGGAAAAGACAGAGGTTTTGGCTAGGTTGTGACCAATGGCCGTGTTTGAGAAGAAGTGATTGTCTCTGGACTTTTTGCAAAAGTAGAAATATTTTGCATGGATAGGATTTTGCTGAAATCTGTAAAACGATTTTTTAATGTTGTCCAGTGAAGGTGACCACTCTTCTTAAGTGGATTCAGAGATGAATGAACAAATATATGATTCATACAATTTAATAAATTGATAAATGTCACACAAACAACCAGGGTAGTGAAAAACAGTTTGCTAAAATGATCTGGCTATAAATGTTGGGAAATCTGATGATTATGAAATACTATGTAACTGCAAGGATGTCCCTTTGGCTGCTCAAACAGAGCATAATCAAATGCTTTACTGTTGATTGAAAGAAGGAAAGGACAAAGCGAGAGTCCAGGTCTGTAAGCAGCTTAATATCAAAGGGGAAAACCAGGAGGGAATGTAATGAAGCCATTGAATAAAGCTCTATAAATGCATTCTGAAATCCCTTTTTGGAATATGCACAGCTGGACTTAATCTAAGAAGCAAGAAAATGATTGGCATGTTCCATGGCAAAGTGCTCCTGCACAGGGCAGAGCATGCCCATCAAGTGGCTTGGTGGGCAGCTTTTGAATCCTACTCAGGATAGCTTAATAAAAATGGAAAATTTTGAGCAAGCATTGAGAAGCTATCAGAAGTGCCAAATAATGGAAGAAAAGCTTTGGAAAACCAGCATGAGATATCCTAGTGCCTAAGACTCCACACCACACCCCCACTCCTCTGAGCCGTGATTGCTGCTGAGCCTCCCACCCTATGATTAAATCTCAGCCTGGTAGAGCTGTTCATGAACAGCCCTTACATCCAACACTTTACATCCAACACTTTGGATGCCCTGCCCTCTTTTAATTGCGTTCACAGGTTCAGGCTCTCAGGGAAGTGAATTCAACTGGATGAACTAAAGGATTGTCACCTTTCCAGGTTACATGGGGAGAGAAAAAAAATCTATCTTCCTTAGGTTTCCAGAGTGACTGATGGAGGTTTACTTCGCTAACATTCCCACAAAACATCTCTCTCTTCTGCAACAGGATGTGGGGGGAGGGCATGCCTAAGCCAATTAAAAGATATCAAGAAAATAGCTCTAATATATATGAAATAAGGGCAAATCATGTTATCCTTACCTGGATTTTTTTTGGGAAATTATCAGTCTACATGATCTTCAGCACAGTGAATTTTAGCATGCTTTCCAAATAAGTCCATATCTTGTTCAATAGTAATTATGATCATTGATGGCTGTGACAGTTTTTCTTAGTTATTAACTAGATCGAATCCGGAATCAACTAAAACACATGCCTCTGGGCAGGGCTGTAAGGTTTTTTGTTTTTGTTTTTTTTTGAAGGACCCATGGAGGTCTTTCCACTGAGAATGCTACCATTTAGAGGCAGCCCAGACATAAGGAAATCAGAATGAAAGACCTCTTGCCTTTAGGCTGTCTAACTTCTCTAGTGTGTGCCAATACTCTGAAGCTACCTCAGCTCTCATCCCTCATTAAAATTGGATCCCAACTTCTCTAACCATATACAATGTGGATTGAAGACCTTACATCTTCAGAAATCCTCTGAGTCTTCAACAAAAAAATTGGAATTGCTGAGGCATCCAGCCTTTGTGCACTGTGAAGCTACCTTTCCTGGTTCTTACCCTCTGCAACCTGCAGACAGCCATTGTTGGACTACCCAACAGGTTTAAGTCAACCTAAGGAACCCCCTGGTAAGATCTTTAGGTTCTCAGTTCTGTTTTTCTAGATAATCCTGACTCATACAATGACCCTGACAGTGCATTTGGACCTAGCAGAAAAAATAAATGCCCTGAAGCATCCTGCAGTTATTTTAATTCTCATTTAGATCAATCCTTGACTGACTTACAGAGTCAATACATACTTTAGGTAGGCATGAGTTTTGTAATGACCATAGCAGTCTATATGGACATGTCGATGAACAATGTACCATACTCTCTTTTCAGGAATAATATCTCCATATTCCATCTCTTGTGAATGCTGCCAGAAGATAGTCATTCCTTTTTGTGAATTATTCAGCTGAAGAAACCATGTCATTGATGAAAACACTCCTTTTTATAATCCATTATTTCCAAGGATTGATTAGTATTCATGTATATCCCTATGGATATACATATTTGTCTATCTATGGTGGTTTCAATATGTTTGGCCCATGGAAAGTGGCATCTTAGGAGATACGGCCTTATTGGAGTAGATGTGGCCTTGTTGGAGGAAGTCCATCACTGTGGATGGTTGGCTTTGAGGTCCTATGCTCAAGCTCTACCCACTATGGAAGTGAGCCTCCTCCTGGCTGCCTGCTGAAGAGAGTCTTCTCTTGTTTGCTTTCAGAACAATATGTAGAACTCTCAGCTCCTTCAGAACCATGTTTGCCTGCATATTGCCATGCTTCTTATTATGGTGATAATGGACTGAACCTCTGAAACTGTAGGTCAGCCCCAATTCAGCATTGTCCTTTATAAGAGTTGCCTGGTCATGGTGTCTCTTCACAGCAATGAAACCATAAGTAGACACTACCTTAATCAATTAGGACAGGAATATGGAATTTTAGCTACACATTAAGTCATCTGCTGATTGTTAGAAAGAAGAGGTTCCATCCCTCTTGGTTCATGGGTATGGTGTTCAAGAACATAAGAACACTTAATGTTCTCCCTTGAACTCCTGAGTGTTATGTCTCCCTGAGGTAAGCCACTTAGACAAGTATTTCATCTCAGAACCAAGGAGAATTTGATGTATCCACAGATGAAAGCTATCCTTAAGATATATCACTAGTCCAATATTCCAGAAATCTAGGATATAAGGAATGGGAACAAGGAAAAAGATCTGTGGATATATCATTTTTGAATATCCATCAGTCTGCTATGAAAATAATGATCTTATGCATGGCTTTGTGACTTAGATGGCCAAGCTAGTGGCCCTGCTCCACCATCTCTCATGGTCCTTTTTCCAAGCTGCTACCATAATGAAAGTGTCAGCCATCTTTTCCTCATTTCTATAAGTCTAGAGGTTTATGAGTCAAGCATAAAACCATGCACTAGATCCTTAGATTAGCAGTGGAAAGACTAGGCTTCCAACCAAGATTCATAAAAAGGGAGTCTCTTCAGAGAAAGAAGATTTGAATGTCAACAACCTAAATGTTGACATTTTATTATGGAGGCTTGAGGTGGCTGGCAAAGAATTTTAAGATAGAATAAATATTCTCTTAAATGGGATATACATGAGCACCATTGCATATAGTTATATGATCAGGTAGACAAGTCTATGAAAGAAAGGGTATATGTTTTACCACAAATTAAAGTCAAATACTTACCATTAAAAATAAATTTTATAAATACTGTTAATGTTGGACTAGAAAGAGGGCTCAGTGAATAAGAACACTTGATGCTCTTCCAGAATCTCTCTGTTTTCCAGCACCCACATCTCCAGAAAGTGACTTTATTTTCTGAGTTATCTTGCTGGCTTTAATAATAATATTTAGATTGTAAAGTGGATAGTAAAATGTACTAGGGTACCAAAAGCAACACAGACATTGTTGTTGTTGTTCTTGATTTCCTTTCATGACCACATGGGGAGATAATGTTGCACAAGATACTACACACTTTGGCTGTAGTACATGGAGGAAACCAATCTCAAAGCATTTGGGAAACTTCCTCTAGATGTCTAGATAATGCTTATAGTAGAAGAAAGTGTCATGCAGGCTGATGTGGGAGAAAACATACTAGTGTTTTTATCTAGTGCTGCACCCTACACGTTTCAATGCCAACCTGTCAGACAAGATAGTCTCATGGGTGCAATAGTGGCACAAATGTTATTTCTGATTGATTTTGAAGCCTGCTCTATAGGAGGGAGTTTTGTGCCTGGTTCTGTAATTCTGATCAAGAGCCCATGGCTGGTGAAGTCATAGGTCCTAAGGAAGAATCGGCTATTATTATTTTTCTTTTTAAAAAATTGTTATTAATTTTATTAAGTATTTTCTTCATTTACATTTCCAATGCTATCTCAAAAGTCCCCCATACCCTCCCCCCTCCCCTCCCCACCTACTCCCACTTCTTGGCCTTGGCGTTCCCCTGTACTGAGGAATATAAAGTTTGCAAGACCAATGGGCCTCTCTTTCCACTGATGGCCGACTAGGCCATTTTCTGATACATATGCAGCTAGAGACATGGGCTCCGGGGGGTACTGGTTAGTTCATATTGTTGTTCCACCATAGGGTTGCAGATCCCTTTAGCTCCTTGGGTACTTTCTCTAGCTCCTATTTTTATTTTTCTAATTGACCATGCTGTTAAATTGTATTCTAAATATTTATGTTTATGCCCAAAGATCTGGGATACTTTCAACCTTGATCAGTGAATCAGATAAGCTTTTTTTTTTTTTTTTTTCAGTTGGCAGAAGTTATTACTGAGATGGACAACAGGTCAAAATTATGGGACTTCAAATACCACATCCTCTAGACTTACTGAATATTGAGGAAAGGGAAACGGAAACAACATAAGAGCTGGAGTATGGAGAGGAATGCTGTGAACTGTCTGGATGTGATATGGCTATTGCAACAATGCACTCACAGCAGCAGCAATTTCCTTCAAAGACTCACCCAAGATTCTAGCATAGATGATGTTGATGATCTCCTGTACTAAGGAACTGTGGGTATCAAACAGTTAAATAAAGGAAAATCATTCCGTTTTTTGAAGATCTGTCCACTGGTAGAGTTGTTGTGTTCCAGTGGGTGTTCTTACATGTATACACGTGTATACACATGTGGATAGTACTAACTGGACTTAAATTAAGAATAAAAATGACAGAAAGTTAGCAACAAGAGTGGGGGGTTATATGGAAGAATGGTATGGGGAAAATAAGGAACACATATGATCATGATTAATTGCTTCCATGTATAAAATTCTCCAGAATTAAGAAAAAAATAAAGCAAGAAAAATTTTTTAAAAGAAATATATCAGGGCAACAAGTTAGTGACATGTGTTGCTGCAGGATTCTTGTTCTTTTCCAGATTGTGACAATCTTAACAACGAAGTAGTATTTAAAGATATTAAAAAGTTACCAGCTCCAGGTGTCGTTTTTTTTCCTGAAGAATATGTCTCTAGACAGCTGCTCACCTACCAAGATTGAGCAGAATATGTGTAGGAAGGTGTAAATTAAGGACACAGAACCTCTAAAATCAAGGACATGGCATCTCTAATGAGAGGAACTGTGAAAATACACTCTGACCTTAGTGTTTATATTGGGAAGTTTATGCTAGAAAGACTTTTATGGATAGAACATCTTTGACTTAACCAGGTCAGATTTGATGAAATTCATATCCACAGAAGTTTAGAATCATTATTCTGCCAATGGCCTGAAGTTATTAGTGAGCAATGATGGAGACCACAGAGAACACCTAGCAGACATGATGTAATCATAAATTTTCAACATCCCTCTCTTTTCTATTGGGGGATAGAACAGAAAACCATTTTCCTTGCATAATTTAATTAACCTGTCACTTTATTTTGGAGGCTTGCTAATTCATGATCTGAAAGGACTGATTTATGTAGCATCATGCAAACCATTGCTGGATGCCGAGGAGAATTAAGCAACCTAAGCAGAATGTGACAGCAGAATTATTTTTTAATTAACATCAATTATGAAATGAGTTCTAAAGATATTTACTGCCTAAGCTATAAAGCCTGTGTCTTATTGGCCTTAATTTCTTAAAAAAAATCACTTGAGAACTTTTTGCTATTTTGTACTCAGATGTTGATGCATTAAAAGTCAATAATTGTCATCCTACAAAGCTATAAATTATTTAATGGAGGTTATGTTTTTGTATTTATTGATGCTACTTATTATTCTCCTTAAAACATCTCAAAGATGTGGCTGGAGAGATATCTCAGTGGTTAAGGGCCCAGATTGTTCTTATAATGGACCATATTTGGTACCCAGGACCCATTTGTGGGCTCACTGTACCTCCAGCTCCAGGAAATCTGATGCCCCTTTTGGCCTTATTAGGCATTACCCCCAAACACACATATGTATAACTTTAAAAGTAAAATAAATCTCCTTTAAAATTTTCAAAGTTATAATTGTTATTAGTGATTATCATGTCATACTGAGAGAGTGCTACTATAACAAATTAGCTTAAAAAAATGTTATGATGCCAAAGGAAAACATAAAAGTATGAAGGATAAAAACACAGATAGTTGGCAGACTGCACTCTAAATTTTTGAAGTGTTAATAATTGATTGAATGTTGTTTCTAAATATCAACTGCCTAAACAACTTTTTCAAAAGTTCTTGTTAGAATATTAGGAACTTATCTTGGAAAGTATGAAAATTAATATTCTTTTGTATGGGTAGTTTGTAAATTAATAACTGTAAATATTTAATATTGGGGACATTGGTAATCAAGAGAAAGGGAGAGTGAAACCTGGGCAGAAGTGTGAATTCAGAAGCTGCTTTCAGGGTCTGATGCATTGCAGAGTCTCCCTGTTAGAGAACTAGTGCTGTGTTCTTCCAAGTCAAACTCAGGAAGGTACCTAAGGGTCAGGCCATAGAGTGGGAAATAGATTATGAAAAGAGGCATCTTTTGTGTACTATAGATCTACATTCCTGCAGGACTTGGCTACAGGTCGTCAACTCACATGGCACCTGAAGTGGATTCTTGGGATATGGCCTCTACTTGTACACAAGCAATAACCACTGTACTGGCTGGTTTTGTGTGTCAACTTGACACAGGCTGGGGTTATCACAGAGAAAGGAGCTGCAGTTGGGAAAACGCCTCCATGAGATCCAGTTGTGGGGTGTTTTCTCAATCAGTGATCAAGGGGGAAAGGCCCCTTGTGGGTGGGGACAACTCTGGGCTGGTAGTCTTGGCTCTATAAGAGAGCAGGCTGAGCAAGCCAGGGGAAGCAAGCAAACCAATAAGGAACATCCCTCCATGGCCTCTGTATCAGCTCCTGCTTCCTGACCTGCTTGAGTTCCAGTTCTGACTTCCTTTGGTGATGAACAGCAGTATGGAAATGTAAGCGAATATACCCTTTCCTCCCCAACTTGCTTCTTGGTCATGATGTTTGTGTAGGAATAGAAACCCTGATTAAGACAACCACTGATAGACCTGGATAGGAGGGCTCAGTGGCCACCACTTCTACCTTACCTCAGCATTTCACACTTAACTTCTCTGGTCCTCTTGAGATTTGGCCCCACTCTCCAGAGGAGCAATGTGTGGGAGTAGCATGCCAAAGTCAACTGGAGCTGAACTTTATCTTCTTATACATGCTTGTTTCCCTGGTTTCCAGACTATACTTTCCAATGATGTTGAAGCTGATTTGAGAATTCTGAACCTATCTTAGAGCCTGTTCTGAGACTGACAATCCACAGTTCTTCACCTTTATGCTAGAAAAAATAACTGAGGAGAAACTGGCCAAACATGTGAACAGTCTGGATGTTCCAGCACATGTCTTACCTGCTGATGTGGAATAAAGAGTCAGGAAAGAAGAGAATTCCAACAAGGAGTTGAGTGCTGGACAGTGGTTTTGCCTTCAGCTCTGTTCAAGCACAGGATTATAAACCTATAGAAGATCTTATTCCTTCAGGGTGTTATAAAACTGCATTTGTTGAACTAGGATAGGATAAGATTTTACTTAGCTGACTGTGCACTTGATGTACAGTACTTAAATATCGAGACAATCGCACATAGATTTCCAGTTGCCCACCTGGACCTAGCCCTGCTGATACTGTGATGTGTGAGCTCAGTATCCTGGATGAAATGATCTGAGTTTACCAATGCTGACAAAAGGGAGCATTGAGCTTAGTCCCCAGCACATTGCGTGGCATATCATAAGTACCAGCGAAACATTGCTAAAAGGAAACATCAAACTACTGACTCCTCACAAGCAAATTATGAACACTCACCCTCCAGGAGCCAAAGCTCAGATGGGAGGAAGGGAGCAGAGCTCACCATGACTACAGAGTAGGTGTCTGTAAATCACCTGCCAGTGTTTCTCCTGATTCCTATATCCCCAGCGAATGACACCTCTCATTATTAATTCTGAAGCCCGTGGTCTGTGAATGCCTGGCTTTCATCAGCTCATATTCAGTCAGTGAAGTGTGCTGTACTCAATCTAAAATGTGTGATCATTTTTTTAACATCATAAAAGTTCTCACGAAAATACATCTTGCCACCTAAATAATTTAGCGTTTATCCTAATTGGTGAGTTTCAGCACTTGTCAAAGTATTTACTTGATTAACTCTGAAGCGGTGACATCCTGAGACTAGACACAATTTTTATTTAAAACTGTCTCTTAAGTTTTTGTCGCTTTCAAATTTTAATCTACCTGTAAGGATTTTTTTTTTATAGTTGATGATTCTTAACAATATTCATCAATCCATGCTTAGCCTCTGATCCCCAAATCACCCATTTAGGTTCTTAAGTATAGTGCACTCTGGAACACCCATTTTGCATTCCAAAAGACTTAGCCTGTGTTATTCCTGTGAGAGAGTGAACATTGGGCTCTCTCTTTAACTCTGTTGTCCATTGGTGCAGTAGAATTTAGACATGACTGAACAATTTTCATTTTTCTACTCTTTTAGAAAAAATGAATTAAAAATTGTTCTGGGAGGAGAGGTGTTTATAACCTGAAATGTCTCCTTTTATCTTCTATGTAAAACTATATAAAATAATTTGTATAGTGATATTTGATATGCAAATTATATTAGTATACTTAAGTAAATTATCTTTTTTTACGTAAGGGGACTTTATACTGCTTAGGTAACAAAGAAGAAGAGACACCTAAAGCCCAGATACCTAGGATAAAACCGAACATTACTTCTCTCTCTCTCTCTCTCTCTCTCTCTCTCTCTCTCTCTCTCTCTCTCTCTCTCTCTCTCTCTAATATTTACTAGTTCCATCCATTTGTCTGCAAAACTCAGGATATCCCCATTATTAATAGCTGAGTAGTATTCCATTGTGTAAATAAACCACATTTTCTGTATCCATTCTTCTGTTGTGGGACATCTAAGTTGTTTCCAGCTTCTGGCTATCACAAATAAGGCCACCATGAACATAGTGGAACACATGCCCCTGTGTCATGGTGAAGCATCTTTGGGTATATTCTCAAGAGTGGTATATCTGGGTCTTCAGGTAGATCTATTTCCAATTTTCTAAGGAACCTCCAGATTGATTTCCAGAGTGGTTGTACCAGTTTGCAATCCCACCAGCAGTGGAGGAGTGTTTCTCTTTCTCCACATCCTCTCTAACATGTGCTGTCACCTGTGGTTTTGATCTTAGCCATTCTGATTGGCATAAGGTGGAATCTCGAGTTGTTTTGATCTGCATTTCTCTGATCACTAAGGACTTTGAACATTTCTTTAGGTGCTTCTCAGCCATTCGAGATTCCTCAGTTGTGAAATTTTGGTTTAGTTCTACACCCCATTTTTTTGATTGGGTTGTTTGCTTTTCTGGTGATTAACTTCTTGAGTTCTTTATATATTTTGGATATTAGTCCTCTATAAGATTTGGGGTTAGTGAAGATTTTTATCCCAATCTGTAGATTGCCTATTTGTTGTATTGACTATGTCCTTTGCCTTACAGAAACTTTCCAGTTTCATGAGGTTCCATTTATCTGTTCTTGATCTTAGAGCGTGAGCCATTGGAGTTCTGTTTAGGAAATTTCCCCTGGGTCAATGAGTTCAATGCTCTTCCCTACTTTCTTTTCTTTTAGATTCAGTGTATCTGGTTTTATGTTGAGGTCCTTGATCCACTTGGACTTGAGCTTTGTGCAAGGTGACAAATATGAGTCTATTTTCATTTTTTTCTACATACATACAGCCAGTTATACCAGCACCATTTATTGAAGATGCTTTCTTTTTCCATTGTATATTTTTGGCTTCTTTGTCAAAAATCATGTCTGTAAGTGTGTCATTTCATTTGTGGGTCTTCAATTCTATTCCATTGATCAACATGTCTGTCTCTGTACCAATACCATGCAGTTTGTATTACGATTGCTCTGTAGTACAGCTTGAGGGCAGGGATGGTGACTCCCACCGCCATTGTTTATTGTTAAGAACTGTTTTCGATAATCTGGGTTTTTCATCTTTTCAGATGAATTTCAGATTTACTTCTTTCATGTCTTTGGAGAACTGTGTTGGGATTATAATGGGGATTGCAATGAATCTATAGATTGCCTTTGGTAGGATGGGTATTTTTACTAGTTAACTCTGTCAATCCACGAGCATGGGAGTTCTCTTCACTTTCTCAGATCTTCGATTTCTTTCTTGAGAAACTTGAAGTTATTGTCATACAGGTCTTTCACTTGTTTGGTTAGAGTTACCCCAAGATATTTTATATTATTTCTGGCTATTATGAAGAGAGTACTTTCCCCAATTTCTTTCTCAGCCTGTTTATCATTTGTATAAAGGAAAGCTACTGGTTTATTTGAGTTAATTTTATATCTGAGCACTTTGCTGAAGTTGTTTATCAGCTGGAGAAGTTCTCTGATAAAATTTTTGGGGTCCCTTAAGTATATTATCATATCATCTGTAAGTAGTGATACCTTTATTTCGTCTTTGCTAATTTGTATCCCCTTGATCTCTTTCTGTTGTCTTATTGTTCTAGCTAACACTTCGAGTACCATATTGAATAGTTATGGGGAGAGTGGGCATTCTTGTCTTGTCCCCAATTTCAGTGAGGTTACTTTAAGTATGTCTCCTTTTAATTTTATATTGGCTGTTGGTTTGCAGTAAATTGCTTTTATTATTTTTAGGGCCTTGAATTCTTGACCTCTCCAATACTTTTAACATGAAGGGGTGTTGCATTTTGTCAAATGCTTTTTCTGCATCTAAGGAGGTGATTGTGTGATTTTTTTTCCTTTGAGTTTGTTTATATAGTGGATTACTTTAATGGATTTTCATATATTAAATCAACCTTGCATCCCTGGGATGAACGCTCCTTGATTGTGGTGAATGATGGTTTTGGTGTGTTCTTGGATTTGGTTTGCAAGAATTCTATTCAGTATTTTTGCATCAATATTCATAAGCAAGATTGGTCTGAAGTTCTCTTTTTTGGTTGGGTCCTTGGGTAGTTTAGGTATCAGAGTATTTGTGGCTTCATAGAATGAGTTAGGTAGTTTTCCTTCTGTTTCTATTTTAATGAATAGTTTGAGGTGCCTGAATTTTTTGTTTAGGGTTGAGGCCTCATGGGATTTTCCCCATCTACATTAGCATGTCTATTGTTGCTGTCCCTTTTAAACTTATATTTACACGGTGATGCTGGTGAGGATTTATGGGAGCAGCTTCTGCTATTCCTGGGAGACATAGTCTCATAGCCTGATTCTCTGGCTCTTATAATCACTTCCCCAACCTCTTCCACAAAGTTCCCAGAGCATTAGGTGCAGGAGTCATGGTGCTGATGTATCTGTTGTGATTGGTCTTAATTCTGCCTTTGATTGCTTATGATTTTCTGTAATTGTCTTCACTTGTTGCAAAGAGAAATTTCCTTAATGATTGATGAAGACTAGACCTATCTGTGTGTATAAGAAGGAATATTTAGAATGTAGGTTGGGATTATGTATAAATGGGAATAGGACTATAAAGTCATTGTGATAGGTTCTCCTCCAAGATCCACGATTTTACTAGTCCTGAGCAGTTGTTAGGTTTCCACATCCCCATGATGTCCATGATCTGTGATTTTCCTCTTGTTCAGTTAGAGAGCTGTTGGTTCCTGACTAGGTACACATGCCCCTAATGCACACTTAGCATTATTGTGTCCTACTGGTCATGGTTGTGGTTCTTAGGTATTGTAGCTAGGTTGGACCATTTCTTGCTTCCCTTCTCTGAAAGCTTGCATGGCTCTTTCTGGCACAATGTAGAATCCAGTAGTAAGCTGAGATTATAGGGGTGCACTACCACATCTCACATAATTTCATTTGTTTCCTTTCACTTTTTCTTTTTTCTAATACTACTACTGAAACACATGACCTTGTATGTGTTAATGTTAGACTCTATTCTATCACCAAGCCAGAATCACAGCCCTCTGGTACTTTTCTGTGTCTATCAAGGGCATATCAAATAAAACTTCCATTCTTAAAGAAGCTACTCCAATTCAGTGATTATATGTTATAAAATACAATCCAGCTTTCTTTGTCAGCTGCAAAAAAAAAAAAAGAAGTTTGCTCAATAAGATTTCAGGACTACACATATGTGTGTGTGTGTGTGTGTGTGTGTGTGTGTGTGTGTGTGTGTAATGACAAATATAACCAAACAATTCAGCATCCTATTCATAGGAAAAACTCAGACATTTTTATTTCTGCTCTATTTATAATAGCTAGAAAATGAAAATGATCTAAATATCATTCAACTGATGAATGGATAATAAAAATATGGTACTTATAAACTATGGAATAGTTTTTATCGGTTAAAAAATGAAATCATAAAATTTGCAGGCTAATGGATAGAACTAGGAAAGATTGTATTAACTCTGGAAACCCAGACCCAGAAAGACAAATATTGCATGTCTTTCCCACCTGATGCTTCTTGCTCCAAATCTTCATATGAAAGCAAATATCTTGGAGTAGCTGGGAATACCAGGAAAGTAAATGAAACCATTGCCAATGTAAGGGAAAGGGTAAGCAAAACAGAGGAGAGTAGTAGGGTACAAGAGATCTGATAAGGGAAATGGGGAAAATGGTATGGCTCGAATCAGGGATGAGGGAGTGGGAGATAAGTGTGAGGTATGAAGATCCCACTATTGAGTTGTTGGACAGGCTTGTCCAAGAAACTCCCAAAACATTACAGGTTATTTCCATTTCCTTGGTTGTCTCGCAGAGGTGGAATTTAAGTTCCTACTGCAGAAGACTTCAGACACAGGGTCAAGCCACCCATGAATTGGAACTAGTCTGAAATCCTCCTTCCTGAGACCAGAAGGCATCATGAAAGCTTCCAAAGGAGGGAGGAAACCAACAGTCCCATCCAGCTATGATGCTTATAAATCACAACAACCAAATTGGCACAATAACCCCATGGGTGCATCATTGTCACACAGACACACACCTGCATAGTAACCAACAGCTCCTAAGCCCTGTTCAATAATAAGGAACTCATGCCTGATACTGGAAAGTTAGCCAACAACTCAGGGCTAGAAAAGACCTTGAAAGAGAGCCTACAACCAAAATTTTACTAAACCGACATAATCCCTAACTGTATCTGGAATACTACAAAGGTTCTGGGCATGAGACTTAGGTCATCGTGTTTTGAGGCAAGTACTTTACTGAGTCAATTGAATCATTTTAAATTCTCTTTCACTCTCTCTTTCTCTGTTTCCTCCCTCCCTCCTATCTATCTACCATTTATCTGTTTGTTTATCTGTCTGTCCATCTGTCTATCTAAACACATATGTATATATACATGCATATACATATACATCATACATACGTACACACAGATACACATACACACATGTTATATTATATATAATTTATCATATGTCATATATTATATATAAAATATAGATCACAATAATATAATATGTCATATATATCATATGCATATGTATATGTATATGCATATAATGTCCACACAATGTTTTCAAAGAGTAGGTTTTCAACATGGCTTTTCTGTGGTAATTCACTGGCATGGGTACATTGCATATTCAGTACTTGTCTCAGTGCCCATGGCAGGTGTGTTGGCAATGTGTACATAGTCAACACACGAATGCAGCAGAACTGGATTATTTCAGAAAAAGCCAATATTCTAATAACATGTTACACAATTCACACAGAGCTATAATTTGAAAGGCAGAAATTACATACTAGGCAAGAAAATCCGATTTCTGTCTCTTAAGCCTGTGGCATCTGCTAGCTTTACTGATTGAATCAGCTTCCTTTACTTTGCTGGCAGGGCCTGATGCCTGGGCGTAGGGACAGAGCAGAAGACTGCAGAGGCCAATGTTTTGGAAAATAATTTGTTCTGAGCCTTCAGTATTGCTCTCACCATAGAAGTATTTTAATATTTAAGCGAAATTGGTTTTAGTTGATCATTTTGAGAGCTCAGACAGATAGGAGCAGTTATCCTCATTTTTGCAGATATGGTTCTTTTTGGTGGTGGTGGTGGTGGTTTTTTTTTTTTTTTTTTTTTTTTTTTTTGAGACAGGGTTTATCTGTGTAGCCCTGGATGTCCTGGAACTCACTCTGTAGTCCAGGCTGGACTCAAACTCAGAAATCTGCCTGCCTCTGCCTCCCTAGTGCTAGGATTAAAGGTGTGCACTACCACTGCCTGTCAGCAGATATGGTTCTTGAAGTTCCCATTTTCTCCTAGTGTTATTTTTTGTTGTTCACACAAAACTGCCTTATTCTGTTCTGCTGTGTCTTAAAGACACCAGCAGGTTGGAAGAGCTACTTCCTGGGCCACTGACAATCTGGCATCCACTTGCCATAACAGCTTCATTGACTGTATTGTAAACCAATTATCCTTTGGGAGTCATAAAATGTATGGGTCAAAGGATGGACTTTTCATGGTATTTCTCTGGTTATATTTGTATAATACGGAATGTAGAATTGTCACACTGTCTTGTACCATCCTGAGAGTTTCCTGTGAGCTACAGACTGCAAGTGCATTCATTTAGCAGCGGAGGAAGATTGAGGGGCTGGTTCAAGCTCCCATTTCTCATACTGTCAGTAAGGCAGTAAGATGACTCTAGGCCATGCTGCTCCCTGGCTCTGCCCTACAGGACACAACTAAAAAGAACATCAACTATAAGAGGAGGAAGAGAAAGGTGAAGCTGCACAGTTTGCTTAAGGACCAGAAATTGAAGGTCTTGCAAAGGTAAATGGAAAGAGCATCAATTTAACTCAAGTCCTTGGGAAACTAGCAAACACAGTATCCATGGATGTTTTCAATTGTGTGCTGTTGAAATCCCCAAGCTCACTTCAAGATGAATTCATTGCATGTACCATGGTGAACCTGCAGTATAGGTAGGTTCAGGTTTGATGGGTGCTTTCTTTCCTCAATGTGACTTTGTTTGCACTGGAGGACATAGCTCAAGCAGCCAAATCCCAACCTATCATCTGCACAACTCAGAGTCCCATCCTCAATAATGATTTGATGTCCAGCATTACCACAAACAATATCAAATTCCTTTAAGTATGCTTGGAGTCAAGAGTAAAGTTCCTTTGTTGTTCTCCTCCCAAACATAATCTCACTTCAATCATAAACAGCCGCACTTAGGCACTTAGGGTATTTACTACCTGTAGGCTACTCTCAGCAACTTTGTATAATTCGACTCATTAATTTCCAAAATAACTTTAGGAGTCTAGATCAGTAATTATATCTGTCTTACAGCTGAAGAAATTGGATCACAAATTGGGTAATAAATTGCTTGAGCAGGTTTCAAACCTATCCGACAACCTTTCCTTTTTACACCAGCTAACATTCATAATCTCTGAAGTCAATATTAGACCTGCACCTCTCTGGTAGAAACCTTTAGTGATGAATGTTTCTCAGTGAACAGACTCTTCTTACATAAATTATTGACAAACAAAAAAATATGTTTTATTTATTATTATGCATTTTCAGCCAGCAGCAATGAACACTACAGTTGTTGTGACCCGTGGGATCCAAAATATTAAATCACCAAAGAGTCTGTGGTCACAGTGACTCCTAGGTCCTCTGCTGCTGCTGCCTCACAGAGTTCTCTTGCTGTATTTTGGTATGATCCTTTAGGAGGAGATGAAACAGTGAGATCACACGATTGAGTGGCTGTCGCTTAGGTGGAACATGCCATGGTGTGGAAATGTCCTGTACGGGGAGTCCCCATTCCCATCCAAAGTCAAAATTATTTCATGGACACACACACTTGCACATGCTGAGATGCATACACACAGATGCACACACAGACAGAATTACAGTCAGAGACACATATGTACATTCACATATATGTGCACTTACATACACACACATACACACACACAGAGCCACATGCATGTCCACAATTACACACAAAGTTGTGCCTGTGTATATACATGGCACTCACATAGTATAGTCTTGGATGCAGAAGCACCAATGTCAAGAAGGAAACATGCCAGTGTAAAATAGTAGCTACATGTAAATGGTACAGTAATAGGGGAATTTTAAAATCATTTATGCTACCTTAAAACTTTGTAAACACATACTGATTTTAAAATGATTTGAAAAATTATATAAATATAATAACTAAAGAAAATATACATGAATATTAATTACAAAATGTTTATGAGCATTTCTATACTTGTTATAAATAGTCTTAAAATGTTTTTCTTGAAGGACAACACAATCATTCAGGTTTGATTACTCACCAAGAAAAACACATGGGTATATACATATACACATGCACACACAGAAATATGTACACACACAGACACATATATGCATATGGACACTCATGTGTGCATATATATAGGAACAAACATACACATATATCCATATGTGCACATGGACACACACATGTTCAAATATACCCACCCATGCACACACACATGCACACACACATGCATACACATACACACAAATATACAGGGAATGGAGACTCCCCATATAGGACATTTACACAACACAGCATGCTCCACACACAGATACACAATATATATACACAGACACATATATACATATGCACAGTTATATGTGCATACATATATTTATGCACACACATGCACATATATGCTCACAGACAGACATAGATGCACAAATATACCCATCCACTTACACATACATATATACCCATGCATACATGAATATGGATATATACATACACATAAGCACATTCACATACATATACATATACATATACATATACATATACATATACATATACATATACATATACATATACATATACATATACATATACATATACATATACATATACATATATTTCTTCAGTCATCATTAACAGATGTTACATGCAAAGACCCAGATGATCATCATTTTAGGTTTTCTGTCTGAGGACTCCCCATCACTGCTCAGTTCAGTCACTCTTGAACCAAGGTAGCTGTAGACAATATGGAGACAAAAAAACCCAGCTGATCCCTAAATAGAGTGGATTTGTTTGTGGGATGCATTTTATTGAGTCCTAAATGAAATTATGAATAAGCTATGAAGTAACAGAATATTAACAGAAAATTAAAGTATAATACGGTTTGATTCCAAACCGTCCATTTGTAGATTTTCCTTTGAGAGAGAAGCAATATGCCAGATGGCTCTTACATAATAATACACATTTCAAACAGACCTTGGTCTTAGTTCCAAATTGCTCAACCTCTTTAAGCTTTAATGGCCCTTTCTACAAATGCAGATGGTAATAATATCTCATAAAGATTTATATAGTTTGATGACCATTAAAAATCTAGCATATGGAAAACATTTGTGAAAGTATTACATAAATTTAGATTCATCAAAATTTTAGAAAAAACAAAGTTTAGTTGTTTGGTCATAGCACACATAGCACAAATGCTACAGTTACAGATAGTTATGTTATCATGTTTCATAGTATAGAAGATTATCAATGACAGTCTTATTGTACAGTCGAGCTATAGATACAGGTATGTTTGACAAATCATGTAGCTAGATAATAGATAGTAGATAGAAAGAGGGTAGATCATAACAAGAAAGGGAGATAGATGATATATCAATAAATATACAGATGACAGGTAGTAGATGGATGATAGGTAGAAAAAAAGTAGATGGATGACATACGATAGATAACTGTAATAGGTGACAAATGGATAAAGATAGAGATTAGATATATAGATAGATGAATAGATAGATAGATGACAAATAGATGATTGATAAATAATACTTGGTGATATGTAATAGATAAAGAGAGATATGATAGATTGATGATGGTTAAATAATAGATAAATGAAATGTGATAGATAAATGGTATATGCATTATAAATAATAGGTGAGAGATGGTAGGTAGATAAAAAGATTGATGATTGATAAATAATAGATAAGTGATAGATGATAGACAAACAGACAGACACATAAATAGATAGACAGATAATAACGTGATACAAAGGCAGATCTCCAGAGATACAGACATAGATGGACACTTCTGGGGTGGGATACATGACCTGAATAATGATAAGCTTCTAATGTGACAAACACTAGTTCACAAGTCCAGGACAGGAGAAACACAGGGCACAGGGTGGGACTAGGAAGCTTTCTGTGCTGTGAAGACAGGGCACACTGAAGGAGGGGACACCCCACAGGACAGGAATGAGTCATAAGGACTTGATTCTCAGCTAACAGCAGAGGGAATCACTGGGGACCTATTAGTCATCTGCATCTGTTTATCATGGCTATGTGACAAATTACCACAGTTGTGGCGTCTAAAGATGACAGACACCATCCTAGATACAAGAATGCAAAGTCATGCTCACAAGGCTGAATTTCAGGTGAAGGTGACAGAAGAGAGATACTTCCTTTGGAAAATTAAGGCAGAGCCCACGCCTTGCCAACTTCATGTTTGGGTGATCTGGCCCCATGGTCATTTTGCCTCTTCTGCTTGTCTTCACTCCTGCTCAGATATTTTTCTCTTTTTGTATTATAACAAAACACACTGTTCCATCTCATATCCCACATATAATCCAGAAAAAACATCTCCTTAAAGTCTTTAAAGTTAGTCATAGCTGAAGTGATAAGAGTCAGTGAGGTGGCTCAGTGGGTATAGATGCCACCAGGTCTGACCATCTGAATTCATTCTCCAGTATTTGCATGGTGGAAGAAGATAATCAACTCCCATGGGCCATTCTCTACACACACACACACACACACACACACACACACACACACACACACAAACACACCACACAAGAGAAAATGTTCTTTTAAAACGAACATAATAATAATACAAATTAATAATCCCAAAAGAACAAAAACTCCCTTTCAAACAAGATGAGAGTCACAGACTTCAAAATATCTTCTCTTAGCAGGGGAAGAGAGCAGGGCACTTTACAGGCTCACACATCCTCTGAGCGGAGATACTGAGCTGGATCCATTGAATGCATGCATCTGAACTCAATGACAAGGTTAGGACTTGTGCATGTGACCTCAGCAGCCAACAGTAGTGACAGGTGAAGCAGTAGTGGTGCAGGTTCAGTCCCTAAGGATGTGAAGAGAACAAGCCTTAGAACATTGTCTGGAGCCCTCCGATATTCTGACACAGGAAGTGGGGGGAGGGATGCATAAGCTAGACTTATACCTATAATGCCAGCACCCAGGAGATTCTGACAAGAGGGTCACTATGAGTTGGAAGCAAGCAAGTCTAGAATACATAATGAGTTCCAGGACAGCCTAGGTTAAAGGGTGAGACCCTGTCTCAACACAAAGAAAAATCCAAGTAAACAGCTCCTCTAGTCAGGAGAAAATCACTAAGTTTTGACACCTCATAATGCAAAGCAGAAAAACACTTCAATTTCAGAGACAACAAATGCTCTGAGAGATTACTTTCAGGAAGAATTTATTTTGAAAACGTGAGTTGGGGGTGGGGGTGGGGGTGGGGTAGGGCTCTGAGAATTATGATTGCTGTGATGAAGCACCATGACCAAAAAGAACTTTGGGAGCAAAGTTCCTTTACAGTTCATCATCAAAAGCAGTGAGAGCAGGAATTCAGGCACAGCAGAAAACAGGAGGCAGAAGTTGATGCAGAGGCCATAGAGGAGTGCTGCTTCCCGGCTTGCTCTTCCTGGCTTGCTCACCCTGCCTTTTTATAGAACCCAGGACCACCAACTCTGAGGTGTTCCCAAGCACAACGTGCTGGGCCCTCATCCATTCGTCACTAATTAAGAAAATGCCCAACAGGTTTGCTTGCAGCCTGATCTTCTGGAGGCATTTTGTCAGTTGAGGCTCCCTTCTCCTGAATGGCTTTAGCATGTGACAAGTTGACACAAAACCAGCTACTACGCAGGAGAATACAGTTTGAGCAGAACTTTTGGCAGAAATGGGATTTCAAGTAATCCTTCTCTTGTTTATATGACAGAGCACAAGAGAGGAGTGGGGAAAGGAAGAAGAGGGAGAAGGGGCAGAGGAGGAGGAATGGGGAGAGAGAGAGGAGAGGAGAGGGAGGGAGGGAGGCAGAGGTGTTTTAGGAACTGAAACAAAAAGGAAGATGAATATGAGGAAAAACATCATAACCTCTGGTAAGCAAGTTTTGCCAAGGTGAGATGCAGTTTTGAAGGGTCCTAGACCTTGATGTGGAAGTACACTTAAACATCTGCCTTGAAGTCTGATTTCAGACAATATTTGATTTCTAGGAAAAAAAAAAGATAATAATAAAACTTGTCAGTCTTCAGCAGGGTTCAAGGTTGAAAGAGAAAATCTCCCTGTGGATCCATGACTATAATCCTGTTCACAGAGGTTGGGAACTTCAATTTACTCTACCTGCCCAGGGCAGTAAATGCCAAGCCAAGAAATAATAAAAGTGGCTTTGACTTTTTGAGCAACCAGAGATGTTGGGATAGACAAAAAGAAATCTCTTCCTGACAGTATGGCTACAGTCTCAGCAACAACAGCAAAGTGTTTCCGGCCACAAACACAAGAGGAGGCAGCCACTATGTAGTCAGGCCAGGGTTTTCAGGATTTCTGACAATAAAGGCTAATTTTACATCTTATTTTCTCTAGTCCTTGGGCCATGCAGAAATAGTACTTAAAGTTTTTTCCCTCCTATAACAGCTAGTTTTTTAAAATATTATTTTGTTACTCAAAAAAAAAGCCAAACCAAAAACCAAATACTGTATTTTTCACTTATATGTTGATGCTAACCTTTATGCTTTTGATATGTGTTATATAGCCCAAATAACCAAAGAGATTGGGTATTTAAAGTTTTAAAGGTTCAAGGACCAGACAAATATGTTAGAAAGAAATCCAATGCTAATCAGAAAATCAGATAAATATTGAAAAAGCAGCATCATATGGAAATGGATAAAGTAAAAAATATAAAAATGAGATTAAAAGATTAAATATAATTAAAGAGCATATTAGACTCAGCAGAAGGAAAAATAAGAACATGAAGAAGCTGCTATGAAATTAACAAAGTACATTGGAAAATATGAAGGAAAGGCTAAGAAACAAGAGATTAAACTTTGTATTGCTGCCAAGCAACTATGATTTAGTTTAGTGTGTATGTGTATGTGTGCATATGCACTTGTGCTAAACTATACATCAGAGAACAACTTACAAGAGAAATGCTCTCCTGTTATGAGCATTCTAGCTAGGTATTGAACTTAGGTCCTCAGGCTCCTAGCAAGGTTCTTTATCTGCTGAGTCATCTTGCTAACTCCAATCTGCTGAATCATCTTGCTAACTCCAATTTACTATCACTTATGCCTGCACTTCAGTGGTTCTCTACCTGTGGGCCGCAATCCCTTTGAGGGATTGAGCAGCCCTTTCACAGGGGTCACATATCAGATATCCTGCATATCAGGTATTTATTTACATTATGGTTTATAACACTAGCAAAATTACAGCTATGAAGCAGCAATTAAAATAATTTTATGGTTGGGGAGGACACCTCAATATGAGGAACTGTATTGAAGGGTCACAGCATTAGTAAGGGTGAGAAGTACAGCTCTACTGGATTGAGAAGGTTCCAGCTGAACACATACTCGTGTATCAGCATTTAGCTGGTTAACAGGCCCAGCTGAAATGCATGGAATTGCTGGACCTCTCTTTACAAGCTCTTCATTCTCAAGGAGACCAGTTTAGCTTCTCTATGTGGAACTGACAGTGTTTCAGAGCATCACTCTTAACAACTAGGTTATCAGTGTACTGCAATCGCACCTGCTAATGCACACAAGCCCCAAACAACAGTGAAGAGCAGAAGCAATGTTGAGGGGATTTTGAGAAGCAATCAGCACCACAGGGATGAAATGAGAGAGGCTGACACATGTCTAACTGGAGATCCAGTAAGTAAGAAAGAACTTAAGAAAAAGGTGCGGCAATGTCCTAAGGCTTGAGGACTAAGCCCTACTCATAGTATTTATGATGTATCTTCAGTCTGTATATAGAACATGTGTGTGCACACATGTGTATGTGAGGGCTTGGAATGGTCGACTGGTCCAAAGTCGGCTCAATATTTATGATAACTATAAGATATCAAGGAATAAAACTGAATATCTCAAAAGCATCTAGAGAAAGCTGACACAGTATCCTCAAACCAAAAAAAAACAAAAAACAAAAAACAAAAAAAAAACAAAAAAAACCTGTCACATAAACCACCTGTTGAATTCTCAACGTTAATGAAAAAAACAAAAAACAAGCAAACCCTCACACTTCCAAAGGGTGGTTGAAAAATTGTGTAGAGTTCTAAATACTATAGGAAAGCTAAAATAGAGACATTTCCTGAAAAATGAATTTGCAAACAAATAACTATTTTTAATGAAAACTTTTAAGAATATATGTCAAAGCTATGAAATGACTCCAGAAAGAAATCTGTTATGCAGAAATCAATGGCAAGAAGTCAGGAAAAACAGGGCTGTTTTTCAACTAGCATTTGATGTAAATCTGCAGAAAGTATCAAATCTAAGGAGCCCAAGTATCGGAATCAAATTGTTTGGAAACAATGAGTCAAGGCAGGGGATATTAAGAGGAATGGGTGCTTTCATATTGGGTAGAAGAAAAGCAAAAAGCCTTGTATTTACAGGATAAGGTTGCTGGCATTTTAGAAATTATTTATAAAATAGAAATGGAGTATTAACTACTATGGGGGATAGTTCAAAGGAGACAGGTAAAGATTAGTCCAAAATAAGGCAGAATTTAAAGAAAAATCACAGAAAATATAATGCGAAAATGCAAGTGCCCCTGGAATTTAATGGAATGTAAGTGGATTAAACTATCATCAATTGTGATATAAGGAAAGGAAGAAATAAAGAAGGAAGGGAGGGAACATAGGAGGGATGGAAAGAGGAGGAAAAGGAGGGAAGACGAGAGGGAGGGAAAAGGAGAGGGACAGAAGAAAGAAGGAAGGAGGGCTAGTTTTACCTGTATGTTTTTAAGTTATATAATAACTTGTAATGATGATGTTGCTTTTAAAATTAAGTATACAGAAAGATTAAAATCAATTCATGAAGTACAATACAACAAAATACCAAGAAATTAAGGATATAGCAACATTAATATCAGACCTATGTAGCTACATTTCTTTGGTAAAAGAGATGACCATTTCATAATGACAAGAGGAGCAGATTATTATAAAATCCATCCTGATTTAAAACATATGACTAGTATTCCATTGTGTAAATGAACCACTTTCTGTACCTATGCTTTGGATGAGGGACATCTGAGTTGTTTCTAGCTTCTAGCTATTACAAATAAGGCTGCTATGAACATAGTGGAGCATGTGAACTTATTACAATTTGGAGCATCTTTTGGGTATATGCCTAGGAATGGTATAGCTGGGTCTTCTGGTAGAATTATTTCCAACTTTCTGAGGAACCACCAGATATTCCAGAGTGGTTTTACGAGTTTGCAATTCCACCAGCAATGGAAGAGTGTTCCTCTTTCTCCACATCCTTGACAGCATGTGCTGTCACTTGAGATTTTTATCTTAGCCATTCTGATTGGTGTAAGGTGGAATCTCATGGTTGTTTTGATTTGCATTTCCCTAATGACTAAGGATGTTGAACATTTTTTTAAGTGCTTCTATTTAAAATGAGGACATCATGAATTTTGCAGACAAATGAATAGAACTAGAAAATATCATCTTGAATGAGGTAACTCAGACCTGAAAGGACATACATAGTATGCACTCACTGATAAGTGTATATTAGCTAAAACATTCCAGAATACCCACAATACAACTCACGGACCATAAGAAGCTTAGGAAGATCAAAGTGTAGATACTTCAATCCCACTTAGAAGGGGAAGCAAAATAATCACTAGAGGCAGAGGAAAGGTGGGACCTGGGTGAGAGAGGGGGAGGGGGAGGGAAAAGTAGGGTAGGATCAGGTATGTGGGAGGAGACAGAAAAGAAGCCCAGAGGGGGCTGGTGAGATGGCTCAGTGGGTAAGAGCACCCGATTGCTCTTCCGAAGGTCCAGAGTTCAAATCCCAGCAACCACATGGTGGCTCACAACCATCCGTAATGAGATCTGACTCCCTCTTCTGGTGTGTCTGAAGACAGCTACAGTGTACTTACATAGAATAATAAATAAATCTTAAAAAAAAAAAAAAAAAAGAAGAAGCCCAGAGGGCCAGGAGAATGAATAGAAATATACAGCAGTGGGGGATGGGGGAAACCTCTAGAAAGTCCCAGACATCAGGGATGTAAGAAGCTCCCAGGACCCAAAGGGAATGACCTTAGCCAAAATGCCCAACAGTGGGGAAATGGAACCTAAAGAGACCTCTTCCAGTAGACAGACATGGTCCCCATTTGAGACGTGGAGCCACACCCATCCACCTTCAAAATTCTTGACCCAGAATTGTTCCTGTTTAAAGGAAATTCAGGGGCAAAAGTGGGAGTAGAGACTAAAGGAAAGGCCATCCAGAGTCTGGTCTGACTTGGGATCTATCCCATGCACAAGCACCAAACCCAACACTATTATTGATGCCAGGTTTACTTGCAGACAGAAACCTAGCATGGCTGTCCTTTGAGGGGCTCTAACAGCAGCTGACTGAGACAGATGCAGATACTGTCAACCATTAGATTGAGGCCAGAGATGTCCATGAAAAAGTTAGGTGAAGGACTGAAGGAACTGAAGGGGTTTGCAACTCCATATAACAACAGTATCAACTAACCCGGACCCGGATCTCCCAGAGAAAACGCCACCAACCAAAGAGCATACATGGTTGGTCTGTAGCTCCCACTACACATATAGCAGAGGATTGCCTTGTCTAGCCTCAATTGGAAAGGATGCACGTAATCCTGTAGAAAATTGGTGCCCTCAGAAAGGGGGATGCTATCTGGGTGAGGTGGGAGTGAGTAGGTGGGTGGGGGAACACCCTTTTAGAAGCAAAGGGGAGTGAGGAGGGGGTGAAAAACTCATGGAGAGAGGAACAGGAAAGGGGGCAACATTTGGAATGTAAATAAATAAAATGATTAATAAAAAATGTATGACTATCAGTTCACAGAATTTCAAAACAATATCTTATTTAAGGATTGACAAGGAGAAATGAATAGATTCACTATTAATTGGGAAATTTTATACTTCTCTGCTTAATGAATATATAAAGCAGGTTAAAAACTCAACAGTGTGTTAATGAATATATACCATATGTATATAGAGACCAGTGTACCTATAACTAGAGAAAATAATACCTTTTGGTACATATTGGAATTTGAGAGGGGAAATTACTGTGAATATACTAACAGACAAGTTTTAACTTATTTCATGGAATTAATATCATAAAATCTATGTGCAATGTTCATAAGACAGCTGACAGATATCTTCGAAAAAATTACTGAAATAACAAATGAATCTTGAAATTTAAAATACTATTCTATATAATACATGAGTCATAAAATGAACAAAATGAAAAAAAACAGAATCATCAATGAAAGGAGTGATGGGTGAATTCATAAAGAAAATAGAACTGAACAGACTTGAAAAACTTATATAGAATAGACAGATAAAATAAAAGATAAAATAAAAATTTTCTTTTTAATATTTATTTTTATTTATGTTTATGATATATTTAACCTGATATATATCATATACTATATATGATATATACTTATCATATATCATATATATCACCTGAATGTCTGGTGCCCACAGAGGCCAGAAGAGGGCATCATATCCCCTGCACCTGAAGTTAGGAATGGTAGGGAACTGCTTTCTTGGTGCTCAGAACTGAATGTAGATTCCCTACAAGAGCAGTAAGTTCTTTTAACCATCTCTCCAGCCCCCTTAGAGTGCATTTCTTGAAAAGGAACTGGAGAAATACTAAATCTTTGATGTGGCTATAAGAAAAAGAAACCACAAATTCATGAAAGAGTTAAAAACCAATAAAAATCTTCAAATAGGTTTATAACAATTTAAAAACCAAAATAAAAGTTTTCTTTAAGAAAAATATGATGGGTACCATATATTGTACCATAAAAAATAGGTATTGATTTTATAGAAGAAATAGCTTTGCACAGTAACAAAAGCAAATTAATGTCTACTAATGCAAGAATAATGCAATTCTTATAAAATATAATAGCATGATAAATAAGCCTCCCTATCCTTAAGGATGCATATATATGAATTAAAAATGGAAGTATGTGCATGACAATGACTCTAACATGGCAATTTAAGCATGTGCAGTTTTTGTACTTTTTTGCTACAGCGGTAAGGGGCATCAGGGCAGGAATGCAAGTTAAGGAGTCTTGTTTTCAGTCATATGATGGGCTCTTAATTTTGTTTTGTTTTGTTTTTAGTATATTCATTTACACTCATTTCTTACAAAATATTGTTGGATGGAGCCTCTCAGAGGACAGTTATGCTAAGTTTCTGTCTGAAGGCATAACAGAGTATCATTAATAGTGTCAGGGTTCTTGCCCAGGGGATGGGTCTCAATTTGGGGCTGTCATAGTCTCTGATCTATCTTTGTCCCTGAATATCTTGTAGGCAGGACACATTTTGGGTCAAAGGTTTTGTGGGTGAGTTGCTGTCCTTATTCCTCCAGTGGGAGTCTTGCCTGGCTACAAGAAGTAGCCACTTCAGGATCCATATCAGTCACTGCTAGGAATCTCAGCGAGACTCAACCCACCCCCGAGATGCTCTGATCCCTCTTCACATTCCAGATTTCTAGCACACCCTAGAGATGGTCCACCACCTCCACCAGCCAATCTTGTCTCTCCTCTGTTTTCCCTACATATAATCTTCCACCATCTCCCTGCTCCCCTCCCCATAACCTGTTCTACCCAGTTCCCTCTTTCCATCAAACTCTGATATCTATTTAGTTTCCTCTTTTGAGAAAGATTCAAACATCCTCCCTTGTGCCCTCCTTGTTATTTGGCTTCTTTGGGTCTGTTGGTTATAACATGCTTATTCTGTTCTTTATTACTAATATCCACTACCATGCATGTTATTTGGGATCTGGGTTACCTTACTCCAGATGATATTTTCCAGTTCCACCTATTTGCCTATGAAATTCATGATGCCCTTGTTTTTAATGGCTGAGTAATATTCAATTGTGTAGATATACCACATTTTCTGTGTCAATTCTTTGTTGAGAGGCATCTATGTTGTTTCCAGTTTCTGGCTATTATTATTAAGACTGCTATGAACATGGGTCCTTGTGGGATAGTGGAACATCTTTTGGGTATATGGCTGAGAGTAGAATATAGCAGGCTCCACCCAGCAGCCAAAGGAAAGATGTTCAGAGACTCACACCCAAAAATTAGATGGACCTTAGAGGGTCTTATGGAAGAGTTGGGAGAAAGGTTGAGGGATCCAAAGAGGAAGAGGACTCCACAGGAAGACCAACAGAGTCAACTAACCTGGATCCTTGGGGGCTCCCAGAGACTGAATCAACAACCAAAGAGAGAGCATGGGCTGGGCCTAGACATCTGGACATATGGAACAGATGAGCACCTTGGTCTTCATGCAGGCCCTCCAAACAACTGGAGTTGGGACTGACGCTGAGCCTGTTGCCTGCCTGCCTGCCTGCCTGCCTGCCTGCCTGCCTGCCTGCCTGTCTGTGGATCTAGCACACCTAAACGAACAACCTTGTCTGGCTTTAGTGGGAGAGCGTATACCTAGTCCCACAGTGACTTGATTTGTGGGGAGAGGGGTTGACACACAAAGGGTGTCAAAAGAGAAGGGGAGGAGAGGATGGGGAAGAGGACTTGGGTACTAGGAAGAGAGAAAGGGCTTATGTTGTTATTGCTGATGCCATTGTTGTTGTTGTTGTTGCCCAAATATTTTATAATCTCAGAGAAATCAAAAGTGTCTATAGCCAACTATGTGTTCCAGTGTTTGAAAGTTTGTTGATGGATCAGTATGAAAAATAAATAAATAAATAGATAAATGGAAGAAATGGAAGAATTGGGCTTAAGAACTCACTCTGAACTCCAGAAATTCATAGTTGAGGGCAGGGAAATCTACAGCAGATACACAGCGTGTGTGCATATGATAATGAAAAAAAGACCGTGCTGCTGAAGAGGCCTCAAGACTACTGGGAAGGAATATCAGCTAAGTTCTCTACCTACTTTTTGAAATGGTGAAGACTGAGAACAGGCTTTGTAATGGGGAGACAGAAGCAGGAATATTTTAAATACTTTATGAATGGACCTCTCACATCTCTACTGAGAGCAATAAGAAAAGACAATACAGTAGTCTAAAGTTTTTTAAATTAAAAATTACATTTATATATTATATATTTATTTTATCACATATAATGTATCATGTATGTGTCATATGTCATATGTCAATAACTAATTGAATTATAATATTATATTACATATTATAATATATGATATGTTATATTTATTTATTTATATACATAGTTGTTGCTTGAATGCACATGTGTGCATTGTGTGCATCCCTGTT
The DNA here is from genome assembly GCF_978045245.1 of Mus caroli. Taxonomy (NCBI): domain Eukaryota; kingdom Metazoa; phylum Chordata; class Mammalia; order Rodentia; family Muridae; genus Mus; species Mus caroli. The sequence goes on from NW_028227264.1 coordinate 8,911,508, forward strand.
GCCCACAGAGGCCAGAAGAGAATGTTGAGTTATACATGGTTACTGTTAGTTAGGTTTTAAATCTGGGAATAATGGTTGTGGTACCTATTTAACAAATCAAAGCAGACTTGGCCTTCAGGTTTTCTTTGCATCCCTCAGTCTGTCACTATCACAGGGCCCTCCTGACTGGCCTAGCTCCACCCCCTATCCTGTACTCTCTAGCCCAGGAGCTGAACTGCCCTTCCTTATATAACCCAATCGTTTCCGTTACCTTGTCTTTTCCTCTAATCTCTTTTGGGCCTCCTGGCTGCTGTACCTGGTTCCCCTCTCTTCCCTCTCCCAGGCCCTATCCCTCCTTACAGAGCTCAGGATCATGTCCATTCTGGACTCTCTTAGATGTCTCCACCTCTGGCTATGCTCTCCCACATATGTATTTTGAACTTTCTCTTGCACCATTTGTAAGAGACGTTTCCCTTCCCTTCCCTTCCCTTCCCTTCCCTTCCCTTCCCTTCCCTTCCCTTCCCTTCCCTTCCCTCCCCTCCCCTCCCCTCCCCTCCCCTCCCCTCCCCTCCCCTCCCCTCCCCTCCCCTCCCCTCCCCTCCCCTCCCCTCCCCTCCTTTTAGATTTCTTCCCCAACTGACTGTTTACCAGTTTCCACAGAGGTCTCCCGTGTTAGGGGATGTTCTCAGTCACTGTGATCTTGCCTTGTCCAGGTCAGGAGATCAGCAAACTTCCAGGGATAGCCCTGACGAGAACTGCCACTGAAGATTTTGATCTTCCCCATCCTGGGTGTCTCTGCTCGGTGCTCCTTGCTCAGTGCTCCTTGCTGCTGAGGAGCCAGGAAGCAGAGTGAGCCCAGGGACATAAATTTACAGCTTCCCACTGCTGCTCTGCCATCTCCTTTGTGTAAAGAAACAGGAGGAAAAAGATGCTTAAAAATGAAGAGCTCTGCCCTCAATCTTTGTTGCGGTCTGTGGTAGGTAGACAGAGTATGGGGGCGAAAGAGAATGGAGGAACCTTTACCTGAAGGCACTTCAAGGCTAACAATGAACTCAGGCATGAGCTGAACTCAGTAAGAACTAGGTAAAGAAGATCACATCCCCAAAGGAGACAGGTTTATCAGAGACAGACGTCCCTGACTTACTCTGCTTTTCAGTGAGTTGGCTTCAGGAATGTTCCTGCCTGCGTTTGACAGAATGGGAATGGATTAGGTTCAGCTATCGTCCATGCACACAGTTGTAATGTTTCAGCTTACCTGTCCCTGCTCTTCAGCATACCACTCTGCTTTTCATCCTTGGCTTTGGCTTTCTCTTCAGCAAGGTTTCTATGTGGATTTGCATCTTCAGGATCTCAGTTTTTATTCTGTGTCATTGACAGTAGTAACCAGCAAGGTGCTAGCTGTGGAGTGAGTGTTCAGTTAATACATGATTGAGCTACACATCTACCTTGTATAGAAATAAGCCCGTGCACACACATGCTGGACCGGCTATACATTAGAAAGCAAAGGATCTGGGTTTTTATTAGAAACTTTTTTGTGTGTGTTTAAATTAAATCAATGGCTTGTAAAATTTTGCCTTTGCTCTTACTTCCTCCCCACCTCCTTGCAATCTGAGACGTAGAAAACATAAGTAGTTGCCCTGGAGACAATTGCTGGGCACTAGAGGGTCCATCTGAGAACAGCAGTGAGAGCTGCTGTGTTAGATAACAGCAACAGTGTGCAATAATCTCTTTGCTTTTAATAAAATTGGGGCTGATAATCATCTTATTTATAGTAAGCACCACAACTTGTTAGGATTACACACTTGTTGGGAAATAGTCATTGACTTCAGGACATTCCCCAAAGTCCTAGTTCTAGCCTCAGCTACCCCATCTCAGGCTCTGCACCTTTGAGAACCTTTCCTAATACAGCCATTGTGGTTTGACTACTAATGTCCTCCCAGGCTCATGTGATGAACACTTGATTCCCAGACAGTGGTACTATCTTGGAAGGATTTCCAAACTTTAGAAGCGGAGATCTAGCTGGAAAAAATAAGACAATGAGGGTTTGAGTCCTTGGGAGGTGTTGTTCCTTGTCCTTTCCTGTCCCTCTGTCTTCTCTTGCCCTCCCTTTCTCTCTCTCTCTCTCTCTCTCTCTCTCTCTCTCTCTCCCTCCCCATCCCTCCTTCCCTCTCTCTCTTTCTCTCCTCCTCCTCTTTATCTTCTGCCTCCTCCTCATCCTCCTCTTTCTCCTTCTCCTCTTGCTACTTCTTGCCTCTGTTACCCTACCATATACTGTAACTAGTATGGTACTACCATGGTGATCTGCTCTAGCTCAGAATCAGTGGACTCACATGTGACCTAAAATTTTGAAACTGAGTTAAATCAAGTCCTTCTCATATTACATTGTTTTCTGGATGTTATGATTATAGAGACAGAAAAGCAAATAACACAGTAGCAGACGCAAGTTAACAGCTTCCTAGTCAAGCCAGGCCCAGCACTGTGGCTCTAGCTGGCAACTGGTACCTGTGGTGGCTCTACCAGCTGTCAATCCAGTGAATCTCATTTGACAGTATTTCTCAAAGTGACAAACTAGTCTGCTTCAGGCATGTGTGAAACCCTCCCAAGACTATGCTCTTTGAATTATCAGGTAACATTAGAAACTCAGTTATTTAGTGTAACAGTAAAAATTTCAGCCTCTCTTGAAAGATTGGGGGTCCTAGGGATGCTAGCCTTTCATTCCCTCCCGAAAGCTCACAGTGTAAGCAGGGCAATAACTTCTCACTTCAGCCAGTGTATTTGCTCTCAGCTCAGCAACACCACCTCCCTTCCTGTTCACTCAAAGGGCTGAGAATTTTAACCTTCATAGCCTTGACTCCTTGCATCTTGACTTTGCTCTGGCCGGTTCAATAAGAACTTCACAGCCCACTGCCTGGTTCTAGACTTACAGGTCATTTAATCTGACCACGCTCCTGCTGTACCTCCTGTCTCATTTGTAAATCTGTTGCTAGTAGTCGGCTCCGTTTTCTTCTACCTCAAGGTGGCACATTTCGACTTTGCAGACCTGAAGTGTGGGCAATTTAATCCCCGTGATACCCAAGTTCCACAGAAGCAAGCCTAGAATGGAAGAGGAATTTGAACACTAATCTTGATATTAATTACCAATTACAGACAGGAATAAATTTGGGACTGCCGCTAAATATATTTGTTTCGTAAGTGAAAAAAAAATTCTGTCTTCCACAGGAAAACTGCTGCTGCCAATTATGTTGCTATTTCTGTGGAGGAATTGCTTCAGTAGGGGCAGGCCCAGGGGTTCTACCCACTCAGCTGCTATTTTCTCCCTTAATTGTGACTGCCACCTGCCCGTTGGTGAATTCACAGCTATACCAACAAACAAGAATGTTCGAAAGTCACACGCAACCGGAGATCTTGCCTCAGTTTTGGCTCATGGCCTTAACACACCACCTCAAGCAGAGTTGCCTAAAATAGCTGCTCTTACTTGCTCATGCTTGCATGACTCACCATCTCTGAAGGAGCAGTCATCCGCTGCCATCACCTGGCAGTGGGATAGTGGCCCTTTTCGTGTCTCTGTCAATTAGCATCTCTCTGAGCAGTGTGGCTTCTCTAGGCTTCTTGGTATGGTGGTTTCTGAGAGGCCAAAGGATGAGAGATCTTGTGATGAAGGGTCTGCTATATTCTATTGCCCAAAAATCAAGTCATAAGGCCAGGCTATACTCAAACCACGGGGAAACTAAGTGTTAACATTCTTGATAGGGGAAGCAGGGGTCACATGGTATGTATTCAGATCTGAGCTGTCATCATCCTCTTTGCAACAATTATAGAACTGAATCTGAGGCTGGAACTGATAAAGGGATGGGGTCTGCTCTAATGGAAGAAAGAGATTCTGATAGAAAATGATGGTAATCTATTGAGAATCTTGTACATTATAAAAAGATTTTAATGGGATGGGAAATGTAAAGTCAAGATAGACTGTAAAGAGATTCTTGCTTGAAATTCACCAGGAAACTATCGAGGTGAAAAGGAAGAGAGAAATGAAAAATGAAAGGTGGGAGGATTAGCTTCTGGGTCTGGGAGAGCAAAAGCAAGGGCCTGTGAACTTCCTGAAGCAGTCATCAACTGTTTGCTCCAATGCGGTCCAGTCACATCCTGCCCTGACTCAGCCCAAAACTTATCCTGGATTTTCCAATCTACCACTTCTGCTTTCTCTCTCTCCCAAGTTCAGGAACTTCTCTAGACCGGTGGCCATGAGACATACAGACAACTCATCTAAGTTTCTTCTTCATTCTAGATACTGCGATGTGGAAATGAGTTTTATATACCTTTAAATAATGTTATTCCTTTATGAGTAAGTATAGTATTCTCATTACAAAAATTTGAATTTGCCATTAAAGATACACAGAAAAGAAAACAGGGACATAGAGAGATAGAACCTGAACTGAAAAGTCTGAGTGAAGCCTGAATCCTCTAGACCCTCTGACCTCTTCTTGCCTGCTCACAGGAACATCAGCTATTACATGCCCTCTGAATGATCAAAAAGTCCAATATGACTCTGATTAGCAAGTAAGAAATATAGACTTAAATGTACCTTGACTAAAATAGCAAAGAAGCGGGCAGGGCATATACGCAGTTAACACCATCGTTGCCATAGAAACAAGAAGCAATAGTGAGCAGACACCAGGTAGTGCTTGTTGTAAGACATTGAGTTATGACATCTTGATTTCGGCAACACTCACACACCTTGCCACAGCAGTAGAGGCATTGAAATGAAGCAGAGATTGAAAACTGGATGTATCTGCATCTCTCAGTGATCCTGAAGTGAACGAGGAAGGTGACTGAGGAAAAAAGCCCTTGGAAGGAGAGCATTTACCACCATGGAGGAAGGTGGCTTTCAGATGGCTTGCCCCATGCCTAGCTTCTGTACATGAAAGTCACCATTTAGGCTATATTTATCTTATTTGTGCTTCATCATTTCCATTGAGAAAACCGAAGAAGCATAATTGGTTGATCTCAAAAGTTTGAACTCTCACTTTGTGTGCTATATCTAGACATACCTCATCTACTGATTCTATGCATGTTGTGTGTCTGTGTAACATTTGAAACAACTGCTGTACTCATTAGCCAGAAACCATTCACCATCACGGTCTACACTCTAGACATCAATGGTGTCTCAGTTTTGGACACTGGTATCTGGTAACATTAGGGAGGGGCAAACTGTCATTTTAAATCTGAAATGTCTCCTATAGGCTTATATTTTTTGAATGTGTTATCCACAGCTTGTGGCTCTATTAAAAGAGCTGTAGCATCTTGAAGAGGTTAGGCCTCGATGCCAACAGGACACCACTAAAAGACTGTAGGGACTATAACTATTCCTGGTTTTCATGTTTTCTGCTTCCAGATCTACTAAGATGTAAGTTCTCTCTGCTACGTGTTCCCACTGAAATCTCTGAAACAGTGAGCCAAAATACCCACCTTTACCATCTAAATGATTTGTGTCATGTAGTTTAGTCACAGCAAGACTAAAGTAATTGAGACAGACACTTGCCTGAAGCTGGGCTGGCCAGCTGTTCTTTAGACTCTTAAGCCTCTAATAACTCCACTTATCATATGGTGTCTTGTGTAAAAAGTAATTTGCACACATCTGACCATTCAACGATGTTCTGCATTAAGAGATAAAGATGAGCCAGGCGTGGTGGCGCACGCCTTTAATCCCAGCACTCAGGAGGCAGAGGCAGGCGGATTTCTGAGTTCGAGGCCAGCCTGGTCTACAAAGTGAGTTCCAGGACAGCCAGGGCTATACAGAGAAACCCTGTCTCGAAAAACCAAAAAAAAAAAAAAAAGAGATAAAGATGATATTATCTAACTACTAGGAAAATCATTTGAGGCAGTTTTTGATGTTGGTTTTTTGACTATTACCTAAGCCACCCAGATGGACAGGAGGAGGTAGTTAGCTGAAGAAAAAGAATTTCTTTCTAGACGCTGCAGCTATGCTAACCTAGAGTTTGAGAATGTTTTTATAGAAAGCATTCTCAGCATATACAATTATTTCTGATTTGAGTTTATTTTGGTCATCAGAAGGAAATCCTGTCTATTATCTCTTCTTTCCAACTAGTAAATAGGTTACTTTGAATATAAATCCCTTAGAACAAGTAAGTTTAGTGGACTACAGAAAGAAAAATGGATGGCCCCCGATATATTACATAGAATTTTATGATTTAACCACAAATTTTGCTGAACACTTCAGTTCTTCGTCATTAATGTCAGGAAAGAAAAACCACAGTGACTCAAGAGAGTTCCTCCTACATATGTAAGGCTCCTTATATTCTCCAAAGATGGATTTGGAAACTTCCAGACTCTGTACTTTCATAAATCATTGTTTTATTTCATTTAACTCAATTTTCCAGAGAAGACAAGTGCACAGAAAATTAGTAAAAATATAATTAGAATCTATTGATTTGAAATGCTATATAAATTACTTTCTTATATTGAAGACACTTGTTATTGGTTGTTTTAGACATTATGTCCTCTCATTGTCCTTCTCATCTGTGTGTGTGCATGCAAGCATGTCAAGAAATAAGGGAAAGAGAGAGGCTTGTGAAAGGCTAAGTTCCATCTTTGCACATTAGAAACAGACAGGGACCCTCTGCCAGTCAGAAGCCTGCTCTCGACTCAAGAATATGACTCTGGGCTGCTTTTAGGGGCTTTCATCTCACAAGTGGGTTTCCAGGAAAAGCAGGCAGTCCTAGAGCCAGGTACCATATAGTCAAGGTCTCAGATAAAGTTCTGCCTAACTGATGAATAATGGATGATAAATTATACCTTTCTTTAACCCATGCTAAAACTTTACAGAGGCATTGCATTAGGACACATCTTTTAGTTCATAGTTAGCAAACACTAAGTAACTTTCTCCAACAAAATATCCGCAGAATGAGGGGTATATTGAGAAAACCAACTCCCCTCCATCTCGCAAACTCATTCACAAGTGTGCACTGGAAGCAGGGGACAGATATGAATGAACACATTCCTGGTAAGTCCACTGCCCCACTCCCACCCCCACCCCCACCCCCACCCTGCAGTTTGGAGTAGCACAGAGAGCAGACCAGTTTAGAACGAAATTACTGAAGTGACTGAAAATTGGATCGATGAAGAGGTAGCTACAATAAGTCCATCCCCTCCCACCAGAGAGACAGCTAAGATCACTTTAAAGAAAGTCTGGTATGTGTCAGGGAAGAGATAGGTGTATAGGCAGGCAGCTGCTCCAAATAGGTCATTAATCAATACGAGTCTCTGCCACTCCACCCACCCCCTGAGCCTCACCCTGCTTACCAGAGAAGAGTGCTCTCTGCTCTGGCACTTTTAATTCAGGCGTCAGTCCTGTAAATAATCAATTCTTCAGCCAGCAAGGGAAACATAAAGCTTTGCTAGGACCCAGGAAGAAGAGGCATATGGTGTGTTTGTCTTGAATACTTCAGTGTGCAAAATTGCTTCCCACTTAGGGAGTCTATGTTGTGCTCTCAACGGAATTCACTTCCACCATCTGGAACAATAGCTTGGACTCTGTGTCGAAAGGAAATCCCCATGTGACTTGAGGGATGTATCTAAAGATTTTTTGGTGGTGGGAGGGAGAGGAGGAATTAAGATTCTAAGTACACATTTTGAACAAGACTTGCTATTTGTGAGTGTGTGTTTCAACACAGGACTTCCAATTATTTATTAGAATCCCAAACTCAACCTATGTAAGGGCCACTTCTCTGACTTGGCTTATTATAGGGGAAATTGATGGCCACTGGCAGTCAGCCATATCATGACACCAGTCTGGAGAATTTTATGGGTTGCCTACTGTAGGTAATGGGACAGAAAAGCTAGTTTCATATTGAAACTTCACTTAGACTCAAGTAGAGCAGAGAAGTGGAAATGGAAATGTCTTGTAGTATCTGGGTGGTATGATCTCGGCATGTGCACACTGGATGTCAGGAACCACTCTTAAATTGTTGTACTAAGTAAAGGGACAAAAACATTAAAAACAAAAAAAAAGTTTGAAGTCTGTGCAAGCACTGTTGTCTTTGTGATCCTGTGCTGAAGTCTCAGTGGGAGTGGGAGGTACTGAAAAGAAAACCACCCTGTTGACTCAGATTATAAAGGAAGGACTCCAAAACAATAGATACCAAACTGAGCCATCCCCAGGAATCATGCTGGGGAAAGGGAAACACTGAAAAGCCCTTGGTCCAGAACACCTAAGGACAGACCAGCCTCCAGTGAGGAGTTCCCACACACTGCCCTCATCCAGCCTCCAGTGAGGAGATTCCACACACTGCCCTCATCCAAGCCTCCAGTGAGGAGTTCCCACACACTGCCCTCATTCAGCCTCCAGTGAGGAGTTCCCACACACTGCCCTCATCCAAGCCTCCAGTGAGGAGTTCCCACACACTGCCCTCATCCAAGCCTCCAGTGAGGAGTTCCCACACACTGCCCTCATCCAAGCCTCCAGTGAGGAGTTCCCACACACTGCCCTCATCCAGCCTCCAGTGAGGAGTTCCCACACACTGCCCTCATCCAGCCTCCAGTGAGGAGTTCCCACACACTGCCCTCATCCAGTCTCTAGTGAAGAGTTCCCACACACTGCCCTCACCCTGCTTCTGATGAGGAAATGCCACATAGTTCCAGTCATCTTCCCCTGGGAGGTAAATGACCTCATTCATGTTCCTTAGCTTTTGTTTGTTTGTTTGTTTGTTTGTTTGTTTTTCTATACAATTGGAACACTGTTAGAGGGGGAGGGGAGAACAACAACGTAAATCTGCTATCCTTTACCATGTTCTGGTTCCTAGTTTCTTCTAAATACAGCAAAAGCTAGGCCCGCAGATCTAATTGCCCCTCAACACTGTGACTCAGAGCATTTGCACTAATAACTTAATAGGATGAAACAGACGCAGGGCTAAAGGTCAGGGTTGGTTCTTCTCCAACAAAGACATGGCCATGCCTGGGGAAATAGGCAAACAGTTGAGTTTTGGCTTCTCCAGGTGCAAAGCCAGGAAGTTGGATTAGATAATCTAAGAATAAATTATTTTTATGGCAGGACTTAAATTCTGTGATTTTATTATATAAATGCCCAGCATATTTACATCCACTCTGATTTTTTTCTCAACATAAAATGGAAATTAAGTATCAAGATTGACATTTTTCTTTTGTCATTAGTTCTTACATTCAAATTATATAATGTAGTTAACATGAAACAGCTACTGGCTTATCCATAAGTGCTGAATTTTATCAAGAGTCAATGCCTAGAGTGATTAGAAATTCTGGATGTTGTATTTCCCATGAAGTTCATGCATTAAAATCTATTTATTATTCATCTTTGCTTTGCCCTGATTAACCCACCTCATGTCTTATTATCATAATTGGTTCTAATTCTCTCATTCTTTCCTAGCTGAATAATCTTAATAATCATTTGGGGAGAACATTAAAGGAACTGGTATTTTCATAAGAAAAAGATAAATATGATACAATCAATCATTATTTTTCTGGAATACAAAGCATAGATAATGAGCAGCAAATTTTCATTTCCACAAAGGAGGGGGGAAAAGCTAAAACCAAAAGAAATGTTATAATTACCAAGAGAAAGTTGTGGTCATTTTGTTTTTCTCTCTAGAGTTTGATACTGAGAAAAATTACCAAAGCCTTTGTTCTGGGTATACCTTGAAAATATAAGAGATTTGTGTGAGGTGGTTTAGTTGAAGGGCCACTTGAAAATGAGATAGGAAACTGGTTTCTCTCAAGGTAGTAATGGTTCATTGTGATTGTTAATTTGGATTGAAAAACCATCTAGGTTAGTCAGGCACACTGTGTGACTCTGAGGGTCCTTCCAGAGATCATGTGGTACAGAAACATAGAGACAGTCCTGCCCTTTGTCGGAACATCAAACCAATTGTGTGGGGTCACAACTCAGCAGAGGTAGGGAGACAAAGGGAGCCTGTCAGCACCTGTGCATTCCACAGGCCCAGGCAGGTACATCTATTCCAGCCACCACCACCTGTGGACTCCTACCTTCTTCCATTTGCAATTTGTTGAGCTCATCAGTTTCCAGGTTCTCAGGCTTCCCATTGTACAAGTGGCCAATTTGTCTACAGAGGTGCAAGACCATACACATACACACACACACACACACACGCACACACACACACACACACATACACACACACACATATACACACACACACACATATACACACATACACACACACACACACACACACGCACACACACACACACACACACACACACACATACACACACACACATACACATATACACACATACACACACACACACACACACACACGCATACACATATTCTACTTGCTTTGCTCTTCTAGAAAGCCACCAAATAATGCAATTCTATTTGCAAAGATATCTGGAAATTATCACTTCACTAGCTCTAAGTCTTAAGCACCAAGACTCTCTGCATTCAAACTCATATGTAATCAAGAACACCTGTCCATCCATTTACTTCTACAAAAGCTGGGACCCTATTTTTGAGTAGGTGCCTGAAATAAGGATGTTAAACATAGTTCCCACCAGGCTATAACCAAGCTCTGTCATATGAATTGTGTAAATTTGCCCCAAGGAAATCTGGAGCAGCGCTATTTCTGTTACAACGTCTCCACGGTGAAGGTTCAGAAACTTCTCAGTGCCTTGATTGGGGCTGCAGAAACACTAGGAGAGGATTACAACTGCTGCCTGCAACCAGAGCATGAGCTAAGACTTTATAAGAGTTCAGTAATTAGTAATTTTAATAACGACTGGACATTAACATATTTGCATATTCTCTCACACCAAAACCAAATTCTCAGAAAAGTCTACTTGTCTGGCGCTCCATAATTCATCAGTGTATGGGTGAGGATTTAAATTTGAGTTCAGATAAATCTTTTTTACATCTGAAAGCAGTAGAGATGGACATATTTGTGGGCAGTATTTTTAAAGTAATCTCTGCATAAGAGGTTTTAGCTGCAAGTTTCACCACATTCAAGTATTTGACCCTGTTAAAATGGATAAAATGTTAAACTGTTAGAATTTTGAAGTTGTGGAAAATATGAATGTCTTAATAAGTAATGTTGTGTAAAAAAAAAAGATAGGTACCTTCACTGTTCAAGGAAAGTATAGAATGTGTTAGTTCCTGCAGCACAGACACAGGAGGGAGGGAGAGATGTGCCCTTAGCATCTTTATGAATTTGGGTCCATTTTGTATTAAAAATTAACAAGTAAAAGGTGCTCAAGGGAGTATGGAAAACATTTGATGATCTGATAGCAGGAAAAGCCTCTCCTTCTCAAGAATGACTTAAAACTCAAAGGACAGAGTGTGAAAGGTTGATAGATTCACCTCTTCTAATTTAGGAAATCTTAATAAATTAAGACTGACAAAGCTGCTTCAAGCAAGTGTAAAGGGAATGCATTCACTGGAAAGAGGATTGAGGTTTGTCAGGGTCATTTTTGTGTAAAATGTGGAAATGCTATGGATTGATATGAACCCCTATGTCGCCTCCCCCTGCCCCCCCTCCCCGCCCCAACCATGCTACACAATCCAACAGAAATGTGCACAGTGACCAAGAAGAGGAAGTTCACACTAAACATAAAGGTGAAAAGAGTTCTTACATGTAAGGAAAGTATTGAAACTTCCTTGTAATATAAGAAAACAGGGTCAGAGAAGTGGCTCAGTGGGCAAGGTGTGTGCCAAACCAGCCTGGTAATCTCTAGAACTCAAAGGGGGGGAGTCGAGACTCACCTTGTTCAGGTGGTTCTCTAACCCCCACAAGGAGACCCCGGCTGTGTGCACCCACCAACTCACACAAACACAGGCCCATGCATATACAAAATAAATAATAGAAAAACAAAATTCTTTTTTCACATTTTATTTTTAATTTATTTTTTACACTCAATATTCCATTCCCTGCCTCCCCATCCACCCTCCGACCGTTCTACATTCCACAACTCCTCCCCACCCCACCCAACTCCACGTGGATGCCCCCACCCCGCACCCCACTTGACCTCTAAACTCCCTGGAGCCTCCAGTCTCTTGAGGGTTAGTGCATCATCTCTGAATGAACATAGACCAGGCAGTCTTCTACTGTATGTGTGTTGGGGTCTCACATCAGCTGGTGCATGCTACCTGGTTGGTGGTCCAGTGTTTGAGAGATCACGGGTGTTCAGATTGAGACTGCTGGTCCTCCTACAGGATTGCCCTTCTCTGCAGCTTCATTCAACCTTCCCTAGTTCAACAACAGGGGTCAGCTGCTTCTGTCCGTATCTGCATCTGACTCTTCTAGCTGCTTGTTGGGTCTTTCAGAGGGCAGTCATGCTAGGTCCCTTTTTGTGAGTGCTCCATAGCCTCAGTAATAGTGTCAGGCCTTGGAACCTCCCCTTGAGCTGGATCCCACTTTGGGCTGCTGCTGGACCTTCTTTTCCTCAGGCTCCTCTTCATTTCAATCCCTGTAATTTCTTCAGACAGAAACAATTATGGGTCAGAGGTGTGACTGTGAGATGGCAACCTCATCCCTCACTTGATGTCTTGTCTTCCTGCTGGAGGTGGGCTCTATAAGTTCCCTCTCCCTACTGTCAGGCATTTCATCTAAGGTTCCTCCCTTTGAGTCCTGAGAGTCTCTCAGTTCCCAGGTCGCTGGTGCATTCTGGGGGGTCCCCCCAACTTCCTATTCCTGACATTGACTGTTTACATTCTTTCTACTGGCCCTGGTTTCAGTCCTTTTCCCTCACCCAATACCAGATCAGCTTCCCCCCCTTCTCCTCCCCCCCACTCCCCACAAACCCCTTCCACTTTCCCTCCCAGGTCCCTCTCTCCCTCCTACCTTGTGATTGCTTTCTTCTCTCTCCCAAGTGGGACTGAGGCATCCTCACTTAGGCACTTCAGCTTGTTGAGCTTTTTGAGTTCTGTTGACTGTATCTTGGGTATTCTGTACATTTCTTTTTTTTTTTTTTTTGGCTAATATCCACTTATTAGTGAGTAAATTCACAACTGTGGAATCTCGAATGACTGAGAAGCATCTAAAGAAATGTTCAAAGTTCTTATTGATCAGAGAAATGCAAATCAAAACCTTAAACCTGAGATTCCATCTTACAACACTGAGAATGACTAAGATCAAAACCTCAGGTGACAGCACATGTTGGCGAGGATGTGGAGAGAGAGGAACACTCCTCCATTGCTGGTAGGATTGCAAACTGATACAACCACTTTGGAAATCAATCTAGAGATTCCTCAGAAAATTGGAAATAGATCTACCCAAAGACCCAGCTATACCACTCTTGGGAATATACCCAAAAGATGCCCCACAATGCCACAGGGGCACATGTTCCACTATGATCATAGCAACCTTATTTGTGATAGCCAGAAGCTGGAAACAACCTAGATGTCCCACAACAGAAGAATGGACACAGAAAATGTGGTTAATTTACACAATGAAATACTACTCACCTATTAAGAACAAGGACATCCTGAGTTTTGCAGGCAAATGATGGAACTAGAAAATATCTTGAGTGAGGTAACTCAGACCCAAAAAACACAATTCTTAAAGAAAAATACCATCTTTGAAATAGCATAAAGATGTGAATTTTTTGTATTAGATTGGCAACATTAAGAAGTCTTATTTAAACATGTTTAAATACTTATTAAAATGTGTGGATATATCATAGTGAAAAGAATGTGGAGAAACAATTTATCCGGCAGAGAATGGATGTAATTTACATACCAAATGACTGGGTGATAAATATCTAGAAGCAAATTAAAGAAAGGCATCTACTCTTCTTTCTTGTGACAATTTCACACAGAATACCATTCTTTTAATACAATCCCAAATGTGTAAAATTGTATATGCATATTACACATTTTAAATATTCATATTTTTACATTTTTGTAATAGAAAAAGGTTGGAAGCAATGTAAGTGCCTATTAGTAATGAACTGGCCCACTATCTTATGGTTCATTCATAAGGCAGTGTTCACTTTCTGTCAGGTTTGTAAAAGATTTTGTTGTTGTTATTTATTATCAGATGCATAAATGTGCATTGTTTTATGCTTATAAGTGCAGGTAGTCAGAAGATACCATTGGATCCTTTGGTGGTGGAGTTACATATAGTTTTGAGTTGCCCAACATGGCTACTGGGAACAGAACTTGGGTCTTCTAGAAGAGCAACAAGCTCTTTTAACCCCTGCGCCATTTCACAGTTCTTTATTTGGAACATATGAGCATGTGTGAGCACACGTGTTCATTAATTATGCACTATGTCTTTCTAGGTTTACATCATGTTTTCCCCTTCTTGCTTGCTTCTCCAAACAGTTTATTGCATTAGTGCTGACATTTTAAAAACAACACACTTGTGTAAAATGCACAGAGAAAATCACCACTATGTCACAATGATAAAGCAGAAAAAACAAACTAGAAGCATTTTAGCTTTCAAAGATCCACCCCCAGTAACATACATTCTCTGGCACGTCTGTTACTTCTTAATCTCCCAACACAATGTGGTCTAAGTATGCAAATATCTGAGTCTGTGTGGGACAGATCCACTCAAACCACTACATCTCACTCTTTGGATCCCATCAGTCACACGGCATTTTTCTTTTAAATGCTAAACTTGGGGTTAAAAACAGAGCGAGCTGGGTTTGTGGTTCAACAAACGAGGGAAGAACTCAAGGGGTGTTTGCTTTACTGAATACTTTCCAGTAGAGAGATGTCATCTGCTAGCAAGGTTGGCAAGAGTCATCAAACAAGGTGTCTGTGTTAGGGACAAGGCACAGAAAATGTCAGCTAGGTGATGTCTAGGCACCCACCCCTTACTGGCAGTGGAGGGATAATCATTATTATTTTTTAAGAGTATGGGCACTGATAGGTTTCCCATATGCAAGAACATGTGATCAATACTAACAGGGATTATGGGAGAGAGAGAGAGAGAGAGAGAGAGAGAGAGAGAGAGAGAGAGAGAGAGAGAGAGAGAGAGCACATGACATTGGTTGGGAGACTTCTGTGTGGGGAGGTAGTGGATGTAGATAAGATTGAGTATATTGTACTCATGGATAGAATTTTAAGAGAATAAAGAAAATAATATTTTAAAATAGGTGTCTAGTTTCTGCTTTGATTTTTTTCCTGAAGAATATCATATGGGCTCCTCTTTGCCCTGGAAATTCCTAATAAGGGTTCACCCTCTAGAGACATGTCATAGTACTGGGTTCTTTCCCCAGGTCCAAAGCTGGCCTAACCAGCACCATTCTTCCCTAAAGCCCCAAGGCTATGAGAAGGACTCATTCAACAATTTTTTCCTTCAGTTTATGTCATAAGTGCTTCATTTGGTTGTTCCTATAGCCATTGAAGGAAGTGGTTTATTATCTGCAGTCAGGTAGGGGTACATTCTGAGAAACGTGTCACTAAGTAATTCTATCACTAATGAATGTTATAGAGTGCACTTGTAAAAGCCAAGACGGATATATATATATATATATATATATATATATATATATATACACACACACATATACACACACACACACACACACATATATGTGTCTGCCCTTCTGGTCTGACTTCTGACAGTTCCTCATCCCATTCCTCCTCCCCTGTTTCCAAGAGGATGTTCTCATACCCCACATCCCCCACCCCCACCCTCACTCCTCTGGTCCTCCCCACTCCTTGGGGCCTCAAGTCTCTCTTGGGGGTTAGGTGTATTTTCTCTCACGGAGGCCAGACCTCTGCTTTATATGTGCCAGGGCCCTTGTACCAACTAGTGTACGCTGCCTGGTTGTTGGCTCAATGTCTAAAAGATCTTGGGGGTCCTGGTTAGTTGACTGCTGGTATTACTATGGGGTCACCCTCCTTCTCAGCTTCTTCCAGCCTTTCCCTAATTCAACCACAGGGGTCCCTGACTTCAGTCCATTGGTTGTGTATAAATATCTGCTCTGTCTCAGTCATTTGCTTGTTGGGCCTCTCTGAGGGCAGTCATGCTAGGCTCCTGTCTGGGAGGTGAAAGACTCTCAGGGCTAAAACAGAAGGACCTTAGATGAAATGTCCAAGATTGGGGAGAGGGAAGATGACTATATTTTAGGCAATGCCATCTTAGGGGACCGAACACTCTTGCCTATGTAGTCAATGGATAACTAAATATTGTCCTATAGCACAGACCAAATAAGACACAACACAATTCCTACCTTTGGTGGCATCAAGGTAGCAGTCTTTGTTACAAGTTTTCTTTCCTCTCACTGTGAAATCCTGGTTATATGTTCTCAGCTTTCATTGTTTGTTATGCAAATGGCACATAGCTTGCATAACACACACACACACATGCAAGCACTGGGCATTGGGGGTTGGTTAGTATCCTTGTGTTCTCCAAATCACCATCATTTATTTCTATCATGGTGGTTATGTGAAAGGGAAAAATTACTAAGAAGGAATCTTATTCCCCAGCTAGAGAAGTTTGGAGTGTGGGGAGATAGAAGTTTAAAAATTTCATATAAAACTCTCAGGATATTTTGCAACAATAGATGTTGTCTGTCATTCATATGCCTGTGTAAAAGTAAAATTCTCTACGGAATAGTCTGCTTTCAAATACATAACAAATAAATCCTTTCTTAGACTGTGTATTATCATATATGTGAGTAGGGAGAACAAAGACATCTAAAAGGATGCATTCTGCATTTCTTCTTGCTATTGTATTTTCTGCTGTGTTCTGCACTCAGGGAAGTAAAATAATCCCCAAAGATAGTGCTTCACTTGGGAATACCACTTCCAGTGGAAGAGTAGTGTCAAATTAATCCTAGATATACACTTTCAAAGCTAGAGCAATTTTTTCTGCATTTGTTAAAATCTCCAAATATTTGTTGCTTAATGCAGCCTTCACTAAATCTCTGATCATCAATGAATTTAAGCCTAGCAGTATGCTAATGCAGAACTGTGTTCTGCTTGATAGAGGATTCTAAAATAAAACAAAACAAAAAAAGACAAAACACCCTCTCCTCTTTTTTCCTACACTTTAGTGAGCTGGGATGAAGAACCAGGCAGGTAAGTACCCTTTCTTCTTTCCTCAGGAAAGACCCAACCCCAGACTCCACATCAGTTTTACCTTCTCTGATGAAGGGACCCAGAAGCTATGAGCCCAGTGAATTTCCCACCACCTATGAAGAAGGAACCACACTTCCTCCAGATCAAATAACCCAGAGCAACAGGAACAACATTCTAGACTTGTGGCTGGAAAGAGATTTCTGACAAAGATGTATATCTGAGCTGCAGAAGTGAAGAAATACTTTATCCAAATTCTTTTTTTTTCCCCGATTTTTTGAGATAGGGTTTCTCTGTATAGCCCTGGCTGTCCTGGAACTTACTTTGTAGACCAGGCTGGCTTCGAATTCAGAAATCCAACTGCCTCTGCCTCCCAAGTGCTGGGATTAAAGGTGTGTGCCACTAGGCCCGGCTCCAAATTCTTCCCACAACCTTCCTGCCTTTCAGTCCCTCTTCCTTGAGACAATTCTGGCCACTTATGATTCCATTTTAATGCATCAACATAATTATACCCTCATATTTCAGATCATGACTCAGCTGAATCTCTTGTTAAGCCCAACATTTACATAGAGGTAACATATTCAGAGTCTGTCTGTGACACAAGGAACGTGTTAGTAGGAGATACTGTAAAGAGGTGGCAGTAACTGATCCTGGCATGCTTTCTAGAGGGAACAAAAACAGAGAACAACTAATGGGGCTGAAGGAATGGCTCTGTGATTAAGAACACTTGCTGTTCTTGCTGCGAACTGACTTGGGTCCCAGCTCTCATGTCAGCAGGTCCACAGTTTTCATCTGGCCTCTGGGACATCAGCACACACATGACATACATCACACACACTCACACACACACACACAGACACACACAGACACCCACACACATATGGGTGCTCACACACACAGGCACACACAGAAATACACATAATTAAATAATAAGTCTTGGGGTTGGGGATTTAGCTCAGTAGTAGAGCGCTTGCCTAGCATGCGCAAGGCCCTGGGTTCGGTCCTCAGCTCTGGAAAAAAAAAAAAAAGACAAAAAATAATAAGTCTTTAAATAAAGAGTAGACCAGCTAAAATCACAATCTTCCAACTTATTTGCCTACGACGCCCCTCTGATTTTTCATCAGGATCAGCTTTTTGGTTGCTGTTGAATATTTCACTAGGTGGAAAACCCAAGCCCCTACTGATTTCTCGTACCAATCACAGGACCGAGTGTCGGATAATGCTTCCATGCTATTTTGTTGTTATCAAATGCCATGCATGAATAATCAGGCAATGATGCTTTAAATTTAAGGATAAACAGCCTGCTACATCTTGATAGGAAACTCACTGCAGCCATAATCAGTCTCTGCTAAATTTAGCTACACACAACTAATGACCAGTGCAAAGCTTCATTACCCCAAGGGCAGGTCAGTGCTGACAGTTATGACCTCCAGTAATGGCAATCTGCTTTGCCTCTGTCCTTTAGAGAGTGTGATCACAGTCATATGCATGGAGGTAGCAGTAGAAATATTTTAGACGTGGCCATTTAGCTTGTAAACAAAGTGGCTATAAGTGAATGTGTGCACAGCTAAAAGCTCTAATGAGCTGGAGTTTACCAGTACAGTGTTGTCTCTGACTGTGGACACAGTGTTTGATAGCCTGAGAAGTAAAATCCACCCATTGTGTTAACTACAGAAATAAATTTGAAGAGGTTACACATTGGGTGACCCTAACACTTTAATAATATGATCAGGTGGTGACATCAGAAGTTATTACTAAGATTCAAGATAGAAGCAAAAATCCACTCATAGCTCAGGGCCACCAGCTCTGTGTTAGATACTTTTGTAGCAGTTACGACAAAAGCCCTGTTACAAAGCACTAGAAAGTGTGCATTTGAGCTACTAGTTTAATGATGAGCTGTATCCTGATGACAAGGAGTGATTGCCAATGGGAGTATGAGGCAGGATGCATGAGCAGTCAGGAAGCAGAGAGCAATGAATGACAGAGCCCAGCTTGTTTTCTTCACTCTGATATACCAATCCATGGGATGGTGCCGTCCTCATCTAGCTTAGGTCTTCTGTCCTGTGTTAAACATTCTGGAAACACCTTCATAAATGTATATTTTCATAAGGATTTTAAATGCAATTGATACCCATCATAGTTATTATAAGGAAGTATAAGAGACATTTTGGAACCTGACTAGGGTTTACAGAGCCAAGGGAACTCACTGGGAGTCTCAATCTGAGGTGTGGCTCATCAGAATTGCACTGGAATTATGCTGCCATTGCTCTCCATTGCTTGCCGTGCCATAGTTGTTGTCATGCACCTGTAATTTTACATCCCTGCTCCCTCCTGGATGACACTGATTTTATTTGCTGTCCCCTTGATTGGATGCTCTTGTCTCATGTAAGAAGTTACTACTGGCTGAGCAGTGGTGGCGCACACCTTTAATCCCAGCACTTGGGAGGCAGGGGCAGGCAGATTTCTGAGTTTGAGGCAAGCCTGTCTACAGAGTGAGTTCCAGGACAGCCAGGGTTACTCAGAGAGACCCTGTCTGGAAAAACAAACAAACAAACAAACAAACATTAAAAACAAAAAAACAAAAAAGAAAGAAAAAAGAAAAAAAAGTTACTACTATCTCATTCCATCCTATACCTCAGATTCCCCCTCCTCTTACTCTTCCTTCTTCCTTCCTTAATCCTTCACTCATTCCCTTCTCCTTCTCCTTCCTTTCCTTCTTCCTCTTCTCCTTCTTTTCCTCTTGCTCTCTTTTCTTCTCCTTATTCTTCCTCTTCTCTCTTCTTCCTATTCTTTCTTCTTCCTCATCTCTCTCCTCCTTCTTCAGCATTTATTTTCCTCTGTTGATGCACTTCACCCTCCAGGCTCAGCTATATGTCTTCTTCAAATCTCCCTCATGCCTGAACTGAGCACACAACATCTTCTCGGACAAGAAACTCGTATCAAAGTACTTTGAAGTCCTTTGACCACGACAGACATGTCTGCCTGAACGATCTAGGCCCATTTATTGCCATCCAGGTCCACTCATGCTTGTTTTAATTGGTGACAGCCATAGTGGCAAGAATGTGAGATACAAAAATGTTCCATTATGTATAAGAAGCAAATCAAAAGGATGTAGCAAGTCCTCCAACAACCTTCTTATGTAGTCTATACAATAAAACCATGAAACAAAGTAATAGTAATTGCTTAGGGTGTGAAAGTCTACTTGGATGTACTGTGCTGTGGGAACAACAGCATCCCTAGAGGGTAAATAAGAAAACCCCAAGTAACAGTATTCAGCCGGTCATTTCCCTGTAGAGGCATGCCCAAACAGGCATGTTTCCAAGGACCAGCCCATTGGAAATACATTGATTGTAGATATATTTTTCAACAGAACCATATACTAAGTATCTTTCTTATGATCCAATGGCTTCTAAAGAGCCTTTAGATTAAGTCAACTGCATCAGTTTGATTGAGGGTGACTATTTCCCATTATACTGAAGAACATTAAAAGAAAGAAAATGTCAACTCATATGTTGTAAGACTAATCCAGAATTGAGACCAACATTCAACTATATGAGAAATGTAGTAAGCTGAGACTGAAAATGGCCAATTGTTAGTCTGTTACTAATTTCTCCCTATCCATGGGAGCAGTAGATTGGACATTTCTTGTATATGTTAACATTCAGCACAGACATGGGTAAGGACAACTAGCATATTATTTGATGTACTTGAAAGATCCAGTGGCACCAGTCACCTTTCAGTCTGTGTGACTGACTCCAAAGGTGTGCAACATACTTGTAGGCGTGTGTGCACACTTAGATATTATTATAGAAATCCGCTAATTCTATAGACTTTTCATAGTGAGTGGGGACTATACAAGAGAATGGTGGAGGTACGAGATAATGCCTTATTTAGATATGAAGAAGTACCTTTTTCTTCTAAAATGAGGCATTATCTGTTAGTAGTTAATTTATTAAATGCCTTTAGTGGTCAACTTAAATCCCTATGTCATATGTTGGGGAAAGGCTCCTCATTTTTTTTTTTGAAAATAAAATGTAAATTTGGAGTCAAGTAAGTGTGGTGGCATGTCACCTTAGCAACTTAAGTGGTGGGATAAGAAGATTTTAAGGGTGACCTATGCTGTATGGTGAATTCAAAACTAGCCAGAGTTACATGAGGTGATGTTTCAAAACCAGAAACAAAGTAACAGACATTGAAGATGGTCTTATGAACCTATGCCCCAGAGTAAGGAAGTTACCACAGAGTACCAATGCCTGCATACCTGAGCCTAGAGCGGTTAAGTTATGGATTTAGCCCAGGTGCCTGGCAGCAGATGAATGGGTAAAGAAAATAGATGTGTATGTGCAAGCAAGGAATTCTTTTCAGCCAGGAAGAAGAATGAAATTATGCTGTTTCTGAGGAAATGAGTGTAAGCAGAGGCTATCATGGTAAGCCCAAGAAGCCAGCTGCAGAAGTTTTTCTCTCATCTGTGGAAACAAACAAGCAATCAAGCAAAACGGAATAACTAACCTGGACATGGACAACAGAACATGGAGGAGGAGAAGGGGAGGGGGTGAGAGAATAGTAAAGATGGCACAATCATTGAAAGCTTAGTACATGCATTATGAGAATGTCAGGGCTTCCTATTAATTTATGAACATAATATATATTCATAATTCTAAGGACCAGTTAGAGGGTGAGAGGATGTAAGGCTCTATTCATTGTTCCAACACATGTTGTTATGTATTTTTCCCTTTGAAGTAGGAAGACAAAAGATACTGACTGAGGAAAAATCTACCTGAGATTCGGCAGTAAGGACTTTAGTAGTTTGGAAATATGATGCAAGCCCTTTTCTTGCTTTTTTTTTTTTTTCTCCCTTCACTGGTCTCTTGAAGATGTTGTGGATTCATCCATCTGTCTACCAAACACTGGCTACTTATTTTTCAGTCTCTATATGTCATATTTGTTGAGCTTAGGTTTAACCTAGCACAGTCTTCTCACTTTGTCTTTGGGGATCTTGGAAATGTGGAAGAACTCTAATCAGGGACAATCAGGGAGCTAAAGGCTCCAATGCAAACTCCTTGGCTAAAAACCAGTTGGTAGTGAACTATTTACCATTGGGATTGGTGAAAACAGCGAGCTGCAGACTTGTTTACAACATTCTTCAGGACTCCGATGAAAACAATTTGCAAAAAGAGTAAGTATTGCCTCACAGCCTGGGCCAGATCTTGAGATATGGACATTAAATATGAGAAATTGCTTGAGGTTGGCTGAGTTTCACTCTGGTCGATAATTCCAGAAAGTACACTACATCTTCATTCTCTGGAAATTGGCTTCTGTGAACCTCCTCCATGGGGTGGGAAGCTGAGGGGGGGTGCAAGTGGGGTTGGTGGAGGTGGGGGCCCACTTAAGTCTGAAACTGTCATATGCAAGACTTTGGCATCTTTCAGTCAGGAAGACCATTTGGAATAGAAATTGTTTGATTGTGGGGGTGGTTATGAGATTCTTTCAGCTTTAAAGCAGCAATTCTCCAGTTCATTAATTCTTCATTCAAAGTTCCTCATTGTTTAAACACTAGCTGTTTGTCTCCTGCTCAGAGTTGCTGATTTGGAAAGAATCCTGCTACATTCATTAACCACAGAGGCTTCCCAGGGCCTTGCTGCATTATCGTATTAAATGACTAGCTGTTTTTATGTCCCGTCATAATAAAACAGAAATCTCAAGATCTATTTCCTACCATCAAAAAACTGCACTGATTATAAGAACCAATCCAGGGGGGTGGTCCCAAAAATCTGCTTTTGCCAAATTGGCAGTGGGTGTGCAAACTTTTAGGACCGCTGCAATATAGCTTAAAGATGCAATCAGGACAACCAATATTGTAGAGGTGCACAGTACACAGATTACAAGAGTAATTGGCACAAGAAGAATCTGGAAAGGTGGAATGATCTGTAGCCTGTGCAAAAGCTTGGCTATGCCTTGAAGCATTTAAAGTGAATTGCAGGAGCAAGGAACTCCATAGCAACAAATTGCACATGCATTTGATTGCCTTAATTGGTCTTCTTTTCCCCAGGCTCCACCTATCAGCACAGTCTCCACTGACGTCCAAGTATTCATCCTTATATTTTTAATAGAAACTTCTAGAGGTTACCCAGGCATGAAGAGATTAAGCCTAAGGTTTTAAGCTTCATTCCCAGTGTCCTCAGCTTTCTTTCTTTCTGTAGCTCCAACTGACAAGCATTTTCTACTCTAAACCCTATTGCCAAATCCCACCCCGATCTCTGGAGAAAGATGCATAGACTACTTTTTGTATCTAATACATAGGAAATTTCTTTCTCAGTCCTGTGAGTAACTGCAGGAACACACATGATACTTTTTGCCTAGATTCCTTTTCATGTTTTTCCTCCATCAAAGTTTATGTTCCACCTATCATTCTGTGGTCAGCAGAGGAGACATAGACAGGTAATGTTGGGAGTCTCAGGGAAATGGTAAAACAAAATATCCCATTTCAATCTGGAGACTGGTGACACTTATGAGGAAAGAGGGCAGGGATGGGCATTACCTTCCAGTTCCCATAAACCCAAACACTGGAAAAAACTAAAGAGAACAAATCTGTGCTCCCCATCCCATTACTACTCCACCTACCAGGGAAAAGACAGCTCATGTTATACAACAAGCTGAAAGTTAAACTTTATATCCAGAGCTGGGGCAGACTTTTTCCTAGGACGTTGACTCTTCTCAGTGATC
Source organism: Mus caroli (assembly GCF_978045245.1). Taxonomy (NCBI): domain Eukaryota; kingdom Metazoa; phylum Chordata; class Mammalia; order Rodentia; family Muridae; genus Mus; species Mus caroli. The sequence continues at coordinate 8,935,251 of NW_028227264.1, forward strand.
ATGTATAGTCCCTAAATATGATTTACTCCTTTAAAATTGCATGCAATCTCCACTTCTCCCTCCTCCATGAAGACAGTGTACAACACACAAACACTACACACATGTGTGTTTATATATGTATGTATATATATATATAGATATGTATGCTGTCTTCACATACATATACACATATATGTATATACATATATACACATATATACATATACATATTGTGATGGTTTGTATATGCTTGGCTTAGGGTGTGGCACCACTAGGAGGTGTGGCCTTATTGGAGTAGCTGTGTCACTGTGGATGTGGATTTTAATACCCTAGTCCTAGCTGGAAGCCAGTCTTCCATAGCAGCTTTCAGATGAAGATGTAGAATTCTCAGCTCCTCCTGAACTATGCCAGCCTGGACACTGCCATGCCCCTGCCTTGATGATAATGAAATGAACTTCTGAACCGGTAAACCAACCTTAATTAAATGTTGTCCTTATAAGAGTTGCCTTGGTTATGGTGTCTGTTCACAGCAGTAAAACCCATACATACATACATACATACATACATACACACATATACATATATACATATCCTCTGTGTGTGTGTGTGTGTGTGTGTGTGTGTGTGTGTGTGTGTGTGTGACTTGTTGATTCCCTCCTATGATGCCTGGAAGTACTGAGGTCATATGCCTTTCATCCTGCTAACCATCTGCAGTTTATCACTAATTCACATATTAATCCACTACAAGATAGAGAGGGTGTTCTTTGCCCCTGCACTTGCTCAAAGGGAATGTTTAGGACAATGGTAATTACTCTAGGTTACAGTTAGTAACATACTGACTTACTTAACCTGTATAACTATTTGAGGATTTTGGAGATGCTGACAAATATTTTGCAATGGGAGTAGCCACTGCTCCCTGAATTGGCATCTGTGCAGCACATGTCTCCTATCTTCCATTTGGACATAAGGGTCAGAAGAAGCTCTTTCATTTCTAGGTCCTCTGGCTAGCAAGTCAGGCATTCTGAGGACTCCCGCAATGCTTCCTGACCTTTTTATAAGCTGGGGCAAACATAGCTTGAATATGTAAGGTTTAATGAACAGAGGTGTAGCATCTTTGAACATGAAAACTCAAGAGCAGTGATTACTAAGGGGACAGATTTGTGGGAATCCGAAGGAGTTGACTTTGGATAAGCGCAGGAATTGGGAGCATGGCAATTGCTCATCAAAGGATGAAGGAGGAGATCAATGGTGAGTAGAAGCTTTCTGCTTGTGCAGCTGCAGCCTCCCATGATTCAAGTGGTCTCATAGCTCTCCACCAGGTACAGACATCTCTCCTAATGTAAATATAAATTTCAACTCAACAAAAGGGAGTTTTGTGGTTCATTTTAGGAGACTGCCGGAGAGGTGAAGAGGGTTTTCTTTTCTTCTCTTCTTTTTCTTTCCTTTTTTTATGTTGGCAAGTTTTCAGTTTGCTCTCCTTCAAAGTGATCAATATGTCAGGGCAGCATATTCTGAATCTCTCCAGTGTCGATCCATGTTTAAGAACTCATGAATGAATGCACATATTCAGTTAGGGGAAGTTCAGTCTTGTTAACAAATGTCATCAGTTTCTGAAAGCCAGAAACACGTTGTCAACTTGCTAGTTTCTCACGGAAGCATAGCTGTCAAGTTCCAGAACCTCCACTGTGAGGCACATGGCTCTTGATCTGCTCGTGCCTCAGGTAAGCCACAGTCAGTTTCACTTAGGTCTGAGACTTGCTTTCCTAGCTGACCAGACACCTGCTTCCAGAGCTGGTTCTCTTTGAGATAGTACCCACTTCCGCTCAAATCCCTGATGATTCTCACATCTTGCCTCCGAGAGCCTCATCTCGCTCCCAATCCACCACAGAATGGTTCATAATTTAACTTTCCAGGGGAAATCTCCAGAAACAAACTGGCTTAAATTACTCATTGTAGTCATATATAGCAGATACTATTCCTGTATGTTAGACATAAATACAATTGGACTTAGAAAACAAAAAAGTTAATTTAGTAAGCTCATATACTCCATAAGGGTTAAAATGTATATATAAACTCATGTCTTCTTCTTAGTACCTATTACTCTATTTTTTAACTTTAATGTTGTTATTATTGTTGTTATTATTTCTCTGTGTGTTCCTATGTGCCAAGAGTGTGCCTGTGCATATAAAGGCCAGAGATTGATGTCTGTGTCTGGTACCTGCTTCTGCCATTCTCTCTTTTGTTTTTGTAGCAGGTCTGTAGCTCTGGCTGTCCTGGAAATAACTCTGTAGACCAGGCTAGCCAGAAACCCATTTGTATATGCGACCATAGCCAACTTCCACCTTATTTTTTAGGGCTTCTCACTGAACCTGGAGCTTACCAACTCACCTATCCTGGCCTATCATATGAACTCTGTCTCTGTCTCCCCAGTATTATAGGCACATGATGTCACCCCTAGATTTTTTTAAGTTGATAGGAATCCAAAGCCAGGATGTTGTGATAGCTCAAAATACTTTATTAACTGAGATCTTCCTAGCCCTTTTTGCATATAAAAATGTTGAAGTTTAATATATATATATATATTTCTTGCCATATATGCACATATATATGTTTATACATATACATATATATATGTGTATGCATATATGTGTATGTATACATATATGCACACATATTCATGCACACATATTCATGCACACATACACACACATCATACACATACACATACACACACATATAGAAGTGCATACCTAAATGACTTTTTACAAATCCAGCAAACTCCAGTCATACCACCCAGCATTTCACTTTCAACTGTCATTCCTGGCAACTTAGTCATTCTGTGCTCCACTGCTGTGTTACCTTGTTCAGAGGTTATATATTCCCTGAATTCTAGGTACGTAGAATAATGTTTTTTCCTTTATACTTGTTTGCAAGAATATTCTGGCCAATACCATTTAGTGTTCATTTGCCAAAGATTCCTCTCAAGCAGACCTTATACCAGGCATTGTGATGAGAACTGGAATCCTAGCTAATTGGGCACTAGAGAGTCTCTGGTCTCAAGAGACTTATAGTTTAGTAGAGGACAAAGATGACATATAAATTATGATAAATATAATGAAAGAAGAATGTAGACTGTGAAGAAGACAAAGAGCTGAAGAAAATGTAACCTCATCAGCGAAGGAAGTCAAACTTAGAGACTTAGCTCAGAGAAGCAAGAACAAGGTTTAGTCCACTTTCTCATTTGTCAGATTAGTGTGTGGCATTTCAGATAGAACTTACTTGACTGGACATTTCACTAGTTTGCAAATAGGCTACAGAATTAATACGAAGTCTTATGTTTATGGCTTCCTTCTCTCTTAACTCTTACTGCATTCACATAATATGAGAGACTTGACACCCAGAATCGAGCCAGAATGAATCAAGTCATGCAGGGTTCTGAATGATGGAGCTCTCCAAATCTGTACGCCGAAACCCTCATCTTCAGACGTGTGGTATCAGGATGCAGAATTCTGAACAAGTGGTTAGATCATGATGTTGGCATTGTCACAACTAGGATTAACCACTATTAAAAGGAGGTCAGAGAAAGATACAAAACTCAATAATGCGAACATCATAAAACCACGTTTTTAGAGAAGTCATCATTCCTTGAACTACACGATCTCACTTTTGTACACACTGTTTCCAAGGCTTCAAGATTCCCAACCTCCAAAGCTTTGCTTGGATTAGCCTACATGGTCACTTTCCTGAGTTAAAGACTCAGGCCCACAGCTTGCCCAGGCTGCCTTTGTACACTGGCAGTACTCCACTGCTGAGGTCCTGTGGGTGGTTATGTTCTGCAGGTTCACCAGCCTCAGCCAGAGCAGCAGTTTGCATGGTCTCCTAGATTGTCCTAAATAACCTTTGGACCTAGGTGGAGTCTCTGCATGCACTGTGCACTTTGGCAAGGTTGCTGACATATGGATGTTGGCAACAGTCACAGCATGAACCTTCCTGAGCAGGGCCCAGGCAGCACCTGGAACAAGTGAGTCATAGTTGGGTTGAGAGAAGTATTGAGCCAAAATTTGTGGGATAAATTACTGAGATGGTAGAGGGCAGCATGACCTGTGTGAACCTTAGGCTTTACCCTCAAAGTCCTGTTTTGGGACTCTGATAGGAAAGGAAGCTTAGTATCTTGGAAGTGTTTCTGGGTCAGGGTCATTCTTCTAAAGTCTCCATGAATGTCCCCCACTTCCTTCCACACGTATTAATCTCCTTACCAGACCATCTGTTGGCAGCATCCTTGGTTTTTTATCTTGCAAACACTTGCTTATTTGTTACGCAGCTAGTCCAAGAGAATTCATGTCTTTGTCTTCTGCTTGTCTTTTAATGATGAATTCTTTATGTAAATTGCTTCTCTGTTCTTGTGTTTTATTACACGCAGTTAAAAAGAAGCCATGCAGCACTTTGAACGCTTTGCTGCTTAGATGTTTCTTCTCAAGAAATTCTAGTTCATCACTCTTAAGTGCTGTCTTCCATGAAGTCCTGGGACACGGACTTAATTCAATCAACATTCTTACCACTTTGGAAACACGATGACCTTCTCCCTGGTTTCTGATGTCTCTTTTCTCATTCTTATTAAAGACTTCACCTAAAGGGTTTACTGACTATATTCTGGAACATTCTGATCATGGCTTTCCATGAAGCTCTTTTATTCTGAGCCTTGCCAGAACCTCCATCAGTGCTCCAACAATTGCCATCCAGGTTGTGCCTAGAGTGTCTGGTCCTTTAAAATATTTTTTAGCACTCACTCACAGCCCAGTTAGACCTCTTTCCACATCTTTGCTTGCATTTGTTATTGAATTAGTTATACTCCCTAAGATCAATTGGAGATCTTCCTCCAGTGCTTGTGGTATAATAGAGATTTATTGGCACATAGTTCAGAAAGCTGGGAAGGACAGTGTCAAGAGTTGGGCATCTACCAAAGACCTTCTGACTATATCATCTCATCACAGCAGGAGAAGGAGAGGAGAAGAGGGAGAGCGGAGAAGAGGAAGGGGAGAGGAAATGGGATAAGAAGAGAAAGACAGAGACAGAGAAACAGAGACAGAGAATATCTACCTTCCAAAAACCCCTTTAGTAAAGTAATAAGCTCATTCATGAGGATAGACTCCTAATGGCCTATTCACCTATTAAATGATGCAGTTAATGTTAAAAGGGAATCAAAGCTCATTACAAGCTTTGGAGAAAAGAAGCACTTAATCCATAGTAACTCCTCTTACCTTTCTTCATGCGGGACATCAGATGATAACATTTTATAATGAAAAGTAAGTCTTTCTTGGTACATTGGTCTTTTACTTTCCAGCTTTTCAGACTGTAAGAAATCATATGGCTTATGGTTGTCTGTTACAGTCATTTAACTGGAGGAAAACACGACACCAGGACCAAGATCAGGACACCTACTTAACAAGGTACACAGGGCTCGATGATGGGTAAACTGTTTGTCCAAACAAGGGTTTGGACACGTCTAGTCGGCACAGTGACCATCTGTAACACCAGAACTTGGGAGGTGGAAACAGAAGTTTACTAGAAGCTGACCAACGAGGTCATTCAATCACAAACACTAGGTTCAAGACTGTCAGTATGTAAGGGATCCCGTGATAAGGGAAACACACAATATCAATACTTTATACATGCAAACACATATGGATGGCAACACACATGTGAACACTTATACATATACACACAAAACATGTGCAATGATATAATAAATGCATAAATATAAAAGTTTTGGAACTATGTTGTATTTAGAAACTTTGAGTGTAGAGAAATGTTCAAGAAAATCCTACATTACAATAAGTGGACTACTATGGCTTGTATATGGTTTGTACACAAAACTCATGTTAGGTTTAGCTTCAAAATGAAATAGTTCTGAAGACTTATGAAATTATTAACAGGTAGAGTTTATTGTAAGATTACTGGATCATGTTTTCCATCAGGAGGGAATTAATCCTGGTGTTGCAGAATGAGTTGCATCTTGCAGGGATAGATTAGTTCCAGTGAGAGGAGTCTGTTATAAGAGAAAAGCTAGGCTCTTGCAACAGTCTTGCTCCCATTTTCACATATGGTATTTCATTCCTGCATATACACTAGTTTGTTTTATGTTGCTGTGATAAGTACTATGACCAAAGGCATCTTGGGGAGATGATGGGACTTAATTCCATTTACAGAAATAGTCTACCATAAAGAGAACCCAAGGCATGAACTAGAGGCAAAGGCTTGAAGCAAAAACTGAAGACCAATATAGCTTACTTATTTGCTTGCTTGATTTGCTCAGTTACCTTTCTTATGTAGCCCAGGGCCACCTGTCCAGAGACAGCACCACCAACAGATAGCTAGATGTTCACACAGCAACTAGCAGCTAACAAGATGATTTATAGACATGACCACAGGTTAATCTAATCTGGGCAATTCTTAGTTGAGATTCCTTATTCTGAAGTGACTAGTCATGTCAAATTGACATAACTGAACAGCACATATACCCTCTGTCACATGATGCTGTCTAGACTATACAGCTGTCACCAGTCAGAGCTGAGCTGATACTGTCTCTGTGCTCTTAAACCACAGAGAAAGAGGATAGTAAATCTTTTATTTATATCATATCCAGAATTGAGTGATTTATTACATCAACTTAGGCTACTAAAAGGCAATTCTTATGAGAGCTGAGAAGGGAGAAAATGGGAGGTACAGTGAGAGGTTTAGTCTTCTTAGAGAATGTCTAAGTGGTGCTGGACACAATGTGGAGGAAATGCTGACCACAATGGCCATTCTAATGAGGACTCAGGTGGGAATGAGGAACATGTTATCAATAACTTAAGGAAACATCATTTTGGTTATGATGTGATGCACCTTAGCTCAGTTATTCTCAGACCCTAGTCTTTGTCTTATGTGAAAAGTAGAAATTGTGAATAATGAGATCAGGTACTTGACTGGTGAAAACTTGATTTCTCCCGAGTCCGTATAATAAGATTCAAGAAGAATCCAACTTAAGAATGAATTGCTAATCAAAAGAGAAGCAAAGGATGAAAATGTCTCGGCCTATCCTCAGTGGATAAAATGAGAATGCCTGATAAAAACAAACACAACGATGGCCAAATGACTCTAAGATCAGCCTGCCATGAATAGGCCAGCTTGATAGAAGTGGATGTTATGCATCAAGGTGATTTTGGAGGCATTTTGAAAGGCATTTTGGAGGCCACTTTGGATGTCCTTCCCACATTGGGTCCAGAGTATAGGAACCTAGACACACATCAATTTCAAATTTTAATTCTCATATTTTGTCACATGCTCATGGCTGCAGCAAGGAAGACCCTAGTAGACACAAGTGTAACCTGAGCCATGGTAACTGCCCTGTAAATATAGCTTTGGCAGCACCCAGGCACATCTTTACCAACTCAGAAAGAACACAGAGCAAAGAGAAGCATGGCTTCGTCTACCTAGAATTTAAAGGTAAAGCGACTCAGATCAGCCACATTGCTGATTTGAAATTTTGGCCTGTGAAAACCATGACCATGTGACATAGGCACAAAGCTACCCTAGAGACAAAGCTGCTCAGGGCTGTGGTGGCAGAGGTACTGTTTCAAATGTATACAAGAGGCAGAATCTCCACTCCAGTGTGTCTTAAGGAGACAACCTCTGCCAGTGAGGACCTGTATAACCATTGAGTCCAATCTTTATGGTTGAGTGAGATTCACTTTACTGATTTCAGGTTTATCTGTAGCCTGGATCTCATTCTTCACCCCCATTTTCCCCAATTTTGGAATGGAAACAGGTGACCTATACCTGCCCACCTCACTGCAGTATATGGGATTAGTGACTTTGACTTTTCCAGTTTAGCTGGGGGTACACTGCACTGTGAGTCTCACACACACCTGATTTACATGGTATCTAGGTGAGATTTTGGGGCCTGGGATTTAAAGTTAATGTTTGGATAAAAGAATTTTTGAGACTATTGGAGTGTAGAAATGATATCTTTCATGCAAATAAGGCATAAAGGTTAGAGGTCTGATCTAAAACTATTTATCATCATCCTATTAAGATCCATGTTAAAGTCCTACTGTTAGGGTGACATTTTACAAAGTGGACTTTTAGGAGGTCCTTGCGCTCCAAATAGGGTTATTATCCTTATAAAAGCTTCCCAAAGGAACTATTTTTTTTCCTTCTACAAATTGATAAGAATGTAACAAAGGATCCTTTGTGAGCCAGAAAGAAGCCCTCACCAAATTGGACTCATTACCTTCTAAATTGCACATTTAAAGACACATTTCTTTGTTTATATGCTATTCCCTATTAAGGATTTTTCCCTCTTCCCTCTCATTCTCTCTCTCTACCCCCTTCTCCTTCTTATCCATTATGATATTAACAACTTTTGTCCACTGTGTCACCCCCCTGATGCTCTACCTTGTCACAGGTTCATGGAAATGGGGCCAAGTGGCAATGGTCTGAAACCATGAGACCAGTAAGTCTCATACGTTGGTGTATTTTGTCATAGCAACTGCAAGCACCCCCTCCCTCGTGATTCTAGTTCTGAAAAGTAGGCCTCATCTCTCTTCAAAGTTCGAACACCTTCCCAAAGCACACCAGACCAGCAAACCTTTAACTGATGGGGAAACAGGAATGACACTTTAGAAACAGAAGTATAGTGTCTTTTATTTTTTAAATAATGACTTCATCTCAAAATCAAAGGCATCACAAAGTCAGAAAATGTATTAATTTATTAACAACAAAGAAAGTATAAAGAAGGAAAGAGAATGCTATTTTGAAGTGGTTGAGTATTTACTGTTTAATTTATTGTAAATTTCCAATAAACTTTTGCAAATTGGAAGAAAAAAAAACAAAGACCCCCCAAAACACCCCCCAAACCAAGAAAACCAAAAATAATCCCACAAAAACAAAACAAACAAAAAATCACCACCAGCAATAGCAACAACAACAACAACTCAACTTCTTGATATGTTACTGGTCTGAAGGGGTTGGAGAGTTCACTAGTTAGTTCAGAGTACCGACTGACTGCTCTTCTAGCAGACCCAGGTTCAATTCCCAATCCCCCGGTCATGGTGGGGATCTATAATGCCCTGTGACTTCTGTAGACACTGTACATGCAGGCAAAATACCCATACACATAAAAAAATACATCACAAAACACAAGCCTAAAATATATTGTAACAAAATCACAGTATTTTGCATGTGGAAACATCTCCCCTTTAAGATTTAGAGCAAGAAAAAAAAGGCATTTGCCCCCACTATTGATTGAACTACAAGCCCAATGAAGCTGAATTGCACATGGAAAATGAAAGTTGTAAAAATGATGGAAAAAAAGCTCCATCACTTACACACAACATAATAAATTATGGAAAAATCAAACCCTGCACACATTCTAAGAATATAGGAATTCGGTAAATTTGTTGAATGCAAAATACAGTTTTAAAGGTCTATTGGTTATCAACACATGAGCCAAGCTGAAAGCTGCAGTTTAAATTAAAAGGTCGGTTCTAAATGGCATAAAAACAAAAAAAAAAGAAGCTTCTTGTAAAAATTAATTGAAGGAAATAACTTCTACAAATCAATAAGAGGAAAATGGCCTAAAATATTGACAGGAACCTCAAGGACACATTTATTTCTCAAAAGGAGCCTCTGCAGCATAGAACGGATCTTATGAAAACTGGTTCAGTCTCATTAGCAAACTGCATGAAAATGAGCCACAGTCCACTTTTCATAACAGATTTGCAGAGCGTGGGTGCTGTTGAGCATATGGAAGAGCTCGTGTACCTATGTATGACCATTAGTGTGTCATCCTTCTGAGAAAACAGCATCGAGTGCCTGACAACATTGATCTTGTGCCGTGAAGGCAACTTGGTCATTTCACCCTGGATGCCCATCCCAGAGACACATTTGGACTTATACAAACATCCATCTACCATAGAATGTCAAAGAACAAGGAATAATGGCATTGATTACTGTGTACCATGGGAATAGTTCATTCCAAATACTTATAGAAATGTAGATAAATGCCAGGAACATAATATTGAACAGAAAAGAAAAAATGAAGATGAACATACGGCATGTTTCCATTTGCATGAAGTTTTAAAACTTAACCAAAGACTTTATTGGATTTAAGCATACCCAGCTTACTCTGTGACCCGATGAAGGAAAACAAGCAAATTATAGAGAATAATTTGAAATAGTAGTTTTAGTTAAGGAGAAGGGTGGGTTGAGATTGGACAGGGGTGCAAAGACAACTGGAAGATATCAGGGATGGTTTTTACAGTCTCCATGTTGTATCCAGGCAGGGATTGTCCAACTACTATAAAATGAAAGAGCTGGACTACAGCATCTTTAACTGGTTATGAACAGCTACTTGAATAGTCTGGGCTTATGATATTAATCCAACTTCCTATATTTTGTTATAGGGATTTACTCTAACCCTTCTCTCATTGTTTATGCTTGTGTGTCCTGTCCTATGGTCCTTCAATCCTTGCTGGCCATCTTTGGGGGGGGTATCATCTTTATCATGTACTTTATATTAATCTTTACCTTTTAGGTACACATTTTCTGCCAGAGGTTCCTTAGGGACAATATACCTCCTAATAAAGGGTCTCCTATTAATAATTTTTTTTACCACCACCTCAAAGTACCAATGCCAACCTATAAAACGTTAACCCCATTTATCCCATTTTCTTCCAACCTTGTGAATTATTGGCATAGATTTTCCTTTTCCATAGATAGTGTTGCTATTGGTCAAAGCATTGGAACCACCCACACTTTTTTACCCAGACTTCTTTTGTTTTTGTTCTTCTTTTGTAGTTCTGTGCATCCATTGGGAATCCCCATTCCTTCAGCCTCAAAAGATTTGTTCCTGGAGAGCTAATCTTCTAGTAGAGAATTATCTCTTTACCTTCCTTATTAAAAAGAATTTCAACTGATAAAGGATTTTGAGTAGGAAGTGTTCTTTTAATTGACATTTTAAGGACTGGATGCATTTTTGTGGTGGTTTATTCCTGTTGATTTGATAAAACACGAGCCAAATGCAACTTAGGGGAAGAAAGCATTTAGTTATAATTTCAGATTACCATCCATCATTGAACGAAGTCAAGATTCAAGCAGCTAGATATGTCACATACAGTCAAAAGTGGAAAGGAACAAAGTCATTCATGTTACTTGCTTCCTAGGCTTAACAGTACGACCTTTCTGTATTCAGACTGTTTGTGATCCAGCCCACTAAATGGTCCCAAGAACATCCAGGATGGGTATTCCTACTCGAATCAACAACCAACACTATACCCCCCACAGACATGTTTATAGACCAAACTGATCTAGATCGTTCCCCAGTTTAAGCTTTCTTCCCTGGTGATTCTAGGTCGTGTCATTATGACACTTATCAGCATATGCAGTGCAGTGTGGCAATCTAAAATATGTATACATGTAATGATCAAATTAAAATAATTAGCATGTCCACCTTTTTGGACAGTTACAACTTCTTATGCTGAAAACCTTTAAATTTATATCACATAATTCTTTATCATGTGTGTGTGTGTGTGTGTGTAAACTATAGTTGTTATAGTGCTCTATAGAACACTGGAACTCATTGCTTATATTTTTCTATTTGATAGGTGTTAGCTTTTTCTTTTAATGTTTAGAAATGTCATTCATTCATCACCAGCCTTTATATCTCTATTCAAAACCAGCTTTAAGACTTACTGTTTGTCTTTGAACTCAATGCTTGCTTCCTTTTTCTCTAGTTCTGTCTACTATTTTGTCGGTGATTATATTTTATCTGTGTTATATCCTCGAGCTTTCTTCTTCAAAGGTTTCCAGCATAAGAAGTGGTAACTGTCCAAGGAGGTGGACATGCTAATTTCTTCAGTTAATTTCTTCTATCCATATCAAACTCTTTCACCAACACCTTTTTTTGAGCTCATGTGCTCATTAGTCACACTTTGGAAAAATCTCTGATGAACTCAAACCTTTCGATCTGTGGTTCTAAGAAACTACCAATCATTTGTAAAATGTGGAGGTGAGATTCCTGTGGCCCTTTTACCGTGCACTCTGAATCCAACTTGGATTTCTCTTCCTCAACATTCCTTGATGTAGATCACCTGGGGAATGCTCCTCCAGTGACTTCACCTGAGTGTGTCCTTTGATTGGCTGATGACACCATTGTGTCACCCATACCTGGCAAACAGGCACAATTCTCTAGCCCACTGCCTGCCATTGTTCTTGAATTCCTTCACTTTAAAGTTATCCTCCTTGCTTATTACTGAGATTGTCCCTGGAAGCCAAACCAGATTGTTTAACACATTGGTATTCATAACACATTAACATTCACTTTAGTAGTCATAACACATTAGTATTCATAACAATCACAGCAAAGACAGTAGTTACCATGACACACGTGCTCCCACGAAGCAGTGAATTAACTGCCAGTTAGCTCTTCCAAATGGGTGTACTTCACAGGTCTGGAAAGCTCATAGCTTCCTGTAAAATCTCAGCCAGGATTCAGTCTTTCTTCACCTCTTCCTTCTGCCTCATTGTTTTCAGTGTCAGGCAGATGCTCATTTGATTGATATCTGCTACATGTGTCCAAAAGTGTTTAAGAAAAATAAACTTCAGTCCTACCTCAGAACATTGACTAATGAAACAGTGCTAACTCTTTTTTTATTTAAAATAGCAGAAAAACCAGATGAAATCAATCAAAACAAACAAACAACAGTGATGAGATGCTGCTATTTGTGTGGTAAGACAGGAACTCTGACTGCACATGTCACAGTATCTTCTGCATCCCATGTCACAGTATCTTCTGCATCCCCCGACCCTTCTCCCAACCCTGCCAAAGACTCAGTTGTTTTGGTTTCTGTATTCATTAATAAAAGTATTCCACAAATGTTTAAATATGCTATCAGTTTCTTTACTTCATTTTTAAAAGTAGACATTAAATTCTCATATGCCTCTGTAGGCTAGATAGACAGCTGCTACACTGTGAAAACTCAGATGTGGAAACATGTGTAATTGCTGTTTTAATGTGGGATGGCACTCTTGTACAAGGGAATTCACCTTCTTCAAATTCTGTAGCTGAGGCCACAATGCTGTTTCAACCCTGAGGTTGTGTCCTCCAGTCACTGGAAGTGTTCTTTGAGATCTCTTCAAGTGCAGATTATGTTTTTTGTTTTTTGTTTTTTGTTTTTGTTTTTTTTTTTTTTATTTTAGAGTTTTTGTTAGTTGCGTTTTCATTGCTCCCTGACTCTTCTCTCAGAACAGTGTCTGCCTCTATTGCTACTAGTTCTGACAACCCTTTCTGTGCATTTTTAGAAGGGTCACTAAGTCAACTCTGTTTGCATAGCTCTCCTCCATGCATCTCTGCTTCTAAAGATACACACACCTGATTAGATCAACTAGCTTGCACTCAATAGTTAACTTCTGTCTTCGTTTCCATTGGAAGAGAGCAATGTAGGAGAGTGTAGCACAAAGAGGGCAAGTGTCTTTGCACAAAGAGGATGTCCAAGGGGCAAGCATCAAACTCTGTCTAATGGAGTGGAGACAGCAGAGTAGACTTTTCTTATTTCACCATGCATGTATTCCTATAACATTGGATGGGTGTCCCTGAAGGTGCACACGGGATGGATGGCTTTTGCAGACACTACCTCTTACTAATACATTTTATCCTAGCACCTCTCCAGAACTAATGTTCTCTAAGTGAATGTTACATTGCCTATGCAGTGATGCATAAAGAAAAGTTGGAATTTGATCAGTTACATTTTCAAATGTAGCTGGTCACATGCTTCTTTGTTTCATAATTGTGCTAAATTATGTCAACTGATTTTTAATGTGAAACCAAACTCAAGTTCTGGGAATGAACCCAATTTTTATGATAAATTATCTTTTTTGCATATTTCTGAATTTGATTTGCTAATATTTTGTTTGAGATTTTTGCATTTGTAGATTTTTCCCCCTTGTTATGTCTCTGAGTCTTGGTATATATTATGTGATACTAAAGTAGACTTGAGAAATAGTTCTTTTTGTATTTTCTAAAGGAGTTTATATGCATTATTTTTTTACTGAAGTATCTAAGGAATTCATGACAAAAGCCATATGGGAATTTTGTTGCATTGATTTTAATCATATCAAGACTTTATTAAACATGTATTTGTTGATATTTTACGATAAGCTATGTTTAAGTAGTGTTTCAATTTTACTTAAAATTTCACAATTGTTTATTGTATATTTTATTATATAAATTATGTTTCTTGGATTAGTATGTTTATAAGTTTTTGTTTCTTTCATCTCTTGATCAATTTCTGGTTGTTTTTCTATTTTTATTAAACTTCTTAAAGAAGTGAGAATTGGTTCTATTGATTTTTCTCTATTGGTATACACTTCAAAATTATTATTTTTGAATTTAAATTTCTGTCATCTTTGTTCCTCTAGAGAACCCTGACTGATACATGGAAAGATGAAATGGGACAATATAGTTGAGTGTGGGAGACCTTGTCAAGTTTGCAGACTTGCACACTTCAGTTGATGCCTCCTCGAAATGAAGCAAGAATCAGAAGACTGTCAGGTCACTAGTTCTGAGAAATTAAGGCTTTCCTCCTCATTCTTCATCTGGTCGACAGAATAGTGTATGCCAGTCTCTCTAATCATGTTAACCTGTTCTCTGATTTACTCCCCTCCTCTCTCTAAATCACTTGCTCTCCTAGTCCATAAAGCTATGACTACTCCATGAACAGCCCATGGAAGCTGGCACCTGGCTCGCATCCCTCCCCCATGACAGATTCTCAGCTCTTTGACTTCCTCTTGACTGGCTGCTCTGCCCTGCTTTGCACTAGATCACATGAGTGGGTGAAGCTGGTGAGTCTATCGAAAGGTGCCCATTCTTTCTTCCATGGATTCTTGGCATCTTAGAAATTCACTAAAGCAGCCCCAGGGGAATTCAATAAAACATGAAGCTTATGTCGGGTCATTTGGAGTTGTGGTACCTGAAGTCCTGACTGCCTAGAGAATACTCTGTTATGTTGAGCAGGTGTTGTCTGTGTTTGTTGCCTTCACTAGCTGCCTACTTGTTAGTGGGTGTTTTGGGAAGCGTTAACCTGCCCCAAGCTACATAACCTAAACTGGGCAACTCGATATTTAACCTACGAATCTGAGACTTTAGATCTCACCAGTTCAAATTACAGTACAAACTCATTCCCAGTGATCAAAATTCCATTTTTTAACTAGTAAAATCTGAACTTATAGTGGTTGTTTTGAAAACTTTCTCTGCCTTCTTATATTGAATTTACAGATAGAAAACAAGATATTTTCCATATAAACAGCTGCTACATAAAACTTTTATAGTATTGTAAATTTAACTTAAATGAAGAATTTTGTATTAAACTTGTATCTTGTTAATAATTTAAATCAGTGTTTCCTTAAAAGAGATCTTCAGCAAATGTCCAACTTGCTGCATTCATCGTGGACCTGTTAATCAGCCATTTTTGATAGTTTTTTGAGTTATAGTAGATCACAAACTTTTAGCTAATGAAATAAACATAAGGAGAAAGTGCCAAAATTGAAAATCAAAGTAGAAGCAAATGAAATGAAAAACAATTTTATACACAAATGAGTAAGTGGAAAAAATAAACATATGTGAGTTCTAATTAGATGTTGCCTTCTATACTGCAAATCTATGATTACATTTTTGCAGGAATCTGAAGTACTTAATATCAGGCATTTTTTAATGAATACGAAATAAGATTTTGAAGTTTCTTTTCCCCTTCCACACAAATCCTACCAAATCTAGAGAGACAGCAAGAGGCCCATAAACTCGGTCAACCAACTTATATCAATCTGCATAAACCAAACCTGGAAAAAAAACTCATCATCACTCCAGACAGTGATAGCTCCTCCATCAACTCCAGACAAGGGGACAGAGGGAGGCTGCTGCATCCAGGAACTGGGGCCAAGAACTAATCAGATGTAGGCTAGAGATGTTGGCACTTCATATTGAATTTCAAATGCTTACTTTGATTTGAGTTTGAGCTCCAGGGGCCAGATTCTCTCAGATGGCTCCAGGCTATGTTGGCTTCCCTGTCTTTGCTGGTACTCAGCACCGTTGCCATCACCCCAGGCCGATGCCCAAGCAAGCTGGAAAACCTGGGGAAATTAAAAAATAAAATCAAGATGTTTTCTGAGTTAATACTGCTAAACATACAATCCCACAGAAGACTGGTAGCCACAGTTTTCCCCAACATTCAAGCCCTTCTTCCATAATGCAGTTGTAGTTAGAAAAGAGTGACACCATGTTCCCATTTCGTAGCACTGCCACAGTCTTCTTAGGGATGAGGTAGATTCAGTTCACTCCAGTGGATTAGAACAGTGCCCTGTGCACCAGATAAGGAAGTAGGTGGGTATTTTCTAGCCTATTACCTCTCTGCTGGCAGGGATGTTCTGGCTCAGCAAAACCTCAGAAGCCACTTCTTAATGATGTCAGAGTCTCCTCATTCTGTGTTCCTAAATAAGAAGTCCTCACTCACATCTGACTCACATGAACTGACAACATTCTTGCACATCTGCACATGTATACACTTGCACACTCACACATTCACACACTAACAGCCTTCTCACCCACTGTCACACAGACATGCATCTACACACCCACCTAGTCACATATACCAACATTCTCACACACTCACACATAATTGACAATATTCTCACACTCTCACACAGACATACATTTATACACTCACACACTTGTGTATCTTCAAGTACTGACACATGCATATACAAACATACTCTCACATATTTATTCATATTCACAGCCATATACTCAAACATAATGAAAAATAGACACTTACACACCCTCACATATACATCCACACTTGCGTAAACATACTCATTCACACAACACTCCTTTGTATTAACACACACATATTCATACTCCCACAGATTTGCACACTAATGAGTGTAAGCACAGTAAAATGCTTACACACTCAAGCTACCCTAACACACATTCACCCACTCTTGCATGCATTATATTCAGATACACTAAGAAACTCACATATTCACAGTCACACACACACAATCAAACACCCCCCCCCACAGTCACCGGCAATTCAATTACTCTTAATATTATACTGACACACAGATATATTGTCACCCTATTAAGTACATAGACTAACATGCACACTTGAAATTTTACACACTATCAGTCAGTCTCTGAGTTATACACATGAACTCACACACACATATTTGTGAATGCACTTGCACACTCACATGACATGGAGATGGATGACTGTGCTACTTGCAACCTCCAAATTGAGAAACAGAATTAGGCAGGACCCAGAGAGTTCAATGAGTAGCCAGGCTGTTAAAAAATAATCTTTCAGGTGAGTGAGAGGCTCTGTCTCAAGGCAATTTGGCATAGAAAAAGAGAGGACAGTGCCAAGATCCTCTCTGCTCTGGCTTTTTACACATTCATGGACGTATACACCCCCCCCCACACACAAACACACACACATATGCATGTAGAACACATAGAAAAAGAAAAATTATTGCTTTTATTCAACAAATATGAGTTTTGTGTCACTTACTGTTCAATACTTGGGAAAGTACTAAACATAAAATGGACAAGTACTGTCTTGAATGTCAGAAGGTCACTATCTAGTCTCTACTAACATAAAACTGTGATTGAATTGCAGTGGTATTGCCATTTATGGGATGTCATAGAAACATGAATGGGTAAGGATGTGGAAGACTGATATCACAAGCTACAGTAGACTGGCTTGCCTTCATATATCCTGGGACATGCTACACCTCCTTAGTATGAGCAACCTTCAATATTCTTCTAGAAGATAGCAATGACCTTGCTCTCGTATAAATGAATTAGAGGGATGGTCATAACCACAGAAAGAAATATAATTTCATCTTCAGAAGCCAGAGCTGAAGTAAAAACACTCACCAGAAGGCTGTGACACCTCTGCTTTATTTCCAGTTCGTCATGGTATATAGACAAAGCATAAAGAGACAAAAAAGATTCATAGACACCATGAAAAGCTATTGTTCCTTTATTGTTCAGATCATCAAGAGGATGGATGGAATTATAACAAGGATGCAAGGATGAGGTATTAATCTTGACGATGACTGGTAAAGTTTTTAATCAGTTCACCACGGAGGCATTGGTCACAGTTTCTAGGATGCATAGACATTTCAGCAGCTTTCTTTAGTTAATATACATCTAGAAAATAAGGCCAATTATTGTTTTCAAGGGGGAGAACTTGAATAAGATAAATCTTGATTCAAGGTCTGGAGAAGAAATAGGTCTACAATGGTGAGTTTTGTTTTGTTTTGTTTTTTTTTTTTTTTTTTTGACTTCATATTGACAATCTCAATCATCTTCCTGTAGTTCACTTCAGAGCTGAGAGAACTGAATGTCTGAGTATTTATGTCCTTTTGAACTCAGTGTTATTTGCCACCAAAGTCTTTTCCCCACTCCATGTAGCAATAATTGTATTTATACCAATTACATTTCCTGAGCATACTGGCAGGAGAGGTGAAACTGTGTGCTACTAAAGTTAACTAAGTCCAAGGCTAACCAAGATCCTGGAATCTCAAACCTCAGTTAGAGCTTTGAGGGTCTTAGAGGGATGTTGACCGCATTGCGGTCTTGGAGGGATGTTGAGTGGAATGCTACAGATGTTTTTATTCCAAATTTCTAAGTCCCAGAATGAAAATCTCTCATTTCCCTATCTACTTCTAATATCCACATAAGTAGAACTGCCATATTTTATCATCCAAGTTGGGATATTGTTGTGGATCGTTTTAATTCCAACTTGACACTATATAAAATCATGTAAGAAGAGAGTTTTAATTAAGGAATTTTCAAGTTCAGGTGGACCTCCAGGCATATTTATGAGGAATTGTCTTGATTATTAATTGATGGAGGATGATCTACCCTATTGTAAAGGGCACCATTCTGTAGACAGGGAACCCTGACCTATTTAATACAAGAGAAATCTAGATGAAGCAACCAAGCAAGAATCCATAAATTTAATCTCTCTGCTCTTCTCTATGGATGGGACTGGCTGCTTCAAGTTCCTGCCCCACTATGATGGACTGTAATCTGAAATTGTAAGGAAAGTAAATCTATGGACTGTATTCTGGAATTGTAAGGAAAATAAATCTAAGTTTCTTCTTTAAGTTGCATTTAGTCAGGATATCTTATCACAGCGACAGAAACAAAATTAGATCAGATATTTTGAAATAATCAAAGGCTTCTTACTTCTTATGCCTCCAAAGTATAGACCAGTCCTTCCACACAGATCGGGCAAACTTCATGAAGTTGAATGTCTACTTATGTGGTAATCACTCCACTCTACCCTCCAGCTAATATGACTGTTGAAACATCTACATTTGGATCAGAATAATCTGCATCGCTCATTAGCAGCTCTTCTTGGTATATTCGTTAGCCTATTACCCTCCATCCTAGAAAAATTTATTTAAACCATAAATTAGTTTTCTCGGCTACTATAATAAAATAGCACAAATCAGATAGGTTTAATCCATGACATGCTTTCATAGTTCTGGAGGCTGGAGGTATGATTTAAAGACATAAAGTCAGGCCAGTCCCTCTTAAGAGTATAGGCAACAATGTTCTGTGCATTTATTTCTCTTAGCTGCGGGATTGCTAGCAATCCTTGGTATCCCTTGGATTGTAAAAGCATACTCTAAGTCAAATTTCATTCTCACATGGCCATCTCCCTGTACTGTGTCTCTTCTCCATTATAAAAGCACTAGTCATATTGGAGTAGCATCCAGTTGCATGTTCTTAACCTAGATACATCACCTAAGACAAATCACAAATAAGATCACATTCTTAGGTAGTTGGGATTATGACCTCCACATGCATTTTGAAGGTACATAATGTACCCCAAGGACACAGTTAAGTGTAGGTTTTCAGTTTTGGTACTGTTGTTACTTCCAGAACAAACAGACCACTAGAGGAACCTACAAGAGATTTCTAAAAGAGGACGATGAAGACCTATAAAACACAGAGGGAGTTCCACCCATCATGGAGGTATATGAACAAGGTTCAAACTATCATGTAGGAATATGGGGGCAGGATCATGTGCAGGGAGAGATAGGAGAGAAGCCTAGAGGGCCAAGAGAATAAATGGAAATATGCACCTGATGGGGGGCTCTGCAGAATCTCTAGGAAGTTTCAATGAGGGTGATCTTAACAGAGATGCTCAATGTTGGGGACATGGACCCTGAAAAGAACACCTACAGTAGCCAGATCTGACCCCCAGTGGAGAGATGGGGACACCAACCCACCCACAAACCTTTATACCCAAAATTGCTCCTGTCTAAAAGCAATGTAGGGACAAAAATGGAGCAAAGACTGAAGTCACTGCTGACCAGTGACTGGCCCAACTTGGGATCCATCCTATGAGCAGGCACCAATCCTTGACACTATTACTAATGCCATGTTGTGCTTTCAGACAGGAGCCTAGCATGGATATCCTCTGATAGGCTCTATACAGCAGCTGACTGAGACAGATGCAGATACCCACAGCCAAGCATTGGATGGAGGTCAGGGATTGCTATGGAACTGTCAGTTCAGTGATTGAAGGAACTGCAGGGGATGGCAACCCCACAGGAAGACCAACTAACCTGGATCCCTGGAAACTCCCAGAGACTGAGTCACCAACCAAAGAACATACATGGGCTATTCCAAAGCCCCAGCACATATGTGACAGAGGGTTGCTTTCTCTGGCCTCAGTAGGAGAGGATGTGCATAATTCTAAAGAGATTTGATGCCTAGGATGGGAGGATACCTGGGGAAAGACACCCTCTCAGAGGTGAAGGGGTTAGGGATGAGAAGAGAACTCTTCAAGGGGAGACCGGAGACCAGCATTTGGGATGTAAATAAATAATCAATTATTTTTAAAAAATAATACAATATACTTTTTTGTGAATTATCTTTTTGTGGAAGATTTTGCCTCTCTTGAGTAAAGCATATGTAAATTCAGTTAACAAAATCTTTTTCCATAAGTTTTGGTTACTGTGTTAGAAAAAAGCGTTATCATATTTCTTTGAAAATATTTCTTAGAAAGGCCAGTGATCAAATGTTGGTAGTTGTTAGCTCTGGTGATACACAAGGATCTGGAGTCAGGACACTTCCCTTCACAGGGAATAGCTAGATATATTCTCTCATGTGTCTGGTAAATTATTCATATTGTTTCCTTCTGAAAAGCAACACTGCTGTTCACTTCTTATCAGATTCACTTTGTCCTTGCTTTTATTCTTCTGACAAACACCTGAAAGAAACCATTGCCATGTCTCTGAGGCACCATTAGCATCTCCATTTCATCACTTCATGGGATATGTTACCTTAAATAAGTTAATTATTAGCTAGAGTAGAGTATACAGTATGATATAAAATCGCAGATGAAATGTATTAAAAAGCAAACGAGGGAGAAAATATTCATGCCTTCCAGGGACAAGTTTATGTTTATAGAGTATTCCACACTTTATTGTTCAAGCTTATCCCATTAAGATGCCTTGAGGCTACTCCTGCAATTTATAGAATAATGTTCCTCAAGGTCAATTGTTTGTTCACTGCAGGTGGCATAGAGAACACACTCTTAAGTGTCATTATGAAAATACTCAGTTGTGAGATCTCTGCTGATCCATGCGTTTTATTGGGGGAAGTCATATTACAGCAACGTCTATGGAGAGTTTGTAATAAACTGAAGTGTTTTCAGACCACATTAAAATGGAATCCTCTTTTCTTCTCTTTTCTTTTTTCTTTCTTTCTTTTTTGGCAAATTATGTACACCCTTTTGAAAAAAATCTTTACTTAATGACAGTGAGTACTGCTTATATGTGATTCATGCACACCTTCAATGGTAGTGGTCACTTCATCTTCTGTGAATTGGAAGAAATATACTAGTTTGTGTTTTTATGTATCTCTATGCAGGTATCCCAACATGCAGCCAATATGTTGAATGAAGGGATACAGTGTTTCATACTTTGTTCTTCAACTTTATTCCACTAAGATACTTTAGGCATATTCTTATACTTAATAGGAATTTAGTTTAATTAGTATTGGGTGTGAAAGAAGCAGATTTAGGGAAATTAACAAATGATATAAGTGATGATATAATTTCAGCTACTGCTATGACAGAATCAAAAAGATGTGATCATGCTAGAATGGAATACCCAAACACCACAACAGCCACTGGTCTTTGCATGCCTTTTGCATGCATTTTACCTGACTCCTATTATAGCTTCTTTAATCATAGCTAGCTTAACCATTGAAAAGATGCTATTTTACATCTATAGATATTCTGGGTCATTTTATGACTTCTGTTCTAATACAGTTTGATTGTGTAATTTGGCTAATTAGTCAAAATATTAGACAGTACTTCAGTATTATTAGTAGATTTTTTTGTATTACATTTCAGTTATGTATTTATTGTCTCCGAAGTCAGAACTGATAGAAAACTTTAAACCAAATGAGATCACAACAAATGACAGGTGACTTCTAGGACATCTTTGCCATTTGTTTAGCAGAGTAACAGTTAATAGTGATATCACCAATTCTTCACATAGAAACTAAAGAGCAAACATTCCATTTTGTTATTTTCTTTTATATGGTCTCATGATCTCTAGTAAAGGATTAGTCCTCAGAATTATTATTGCATTAAGATCTATTGATGGTGATTAGGGGAATTAGTGGGGATCCTATACATAGAAGTGATTTTATTTGTACATGTTTCATAGCATTATGGGTGACTTTTAGCTTTGCCCTCTTTTTATTATGGTAAAATATCTTCTTTCCTACATTAGAGGATGATTGGTCATCAATCAATTGATCACTAAAAAGAAATCTAATCCCAATTTTAGTATATCTTGAGCTTAGGGAATTGTTGCATGTAGTTATAATATATCAACAGCCAATAGCTTAAGTACATTATAGGCACCGTTGCAGTGGTTCCCTGGACAAGGTATAGCAGCCCCTCTTGTAGAAACTGAAGTAGCAAAAGGACTTAAACCAAACCAGTCTGGTTTTAGAGAATGCTTCTTTTACTCTGTGTGTGTGTGTGTGTGTGTGTGTTTGTGTGTTCCTCTTTATGTAGATACACTTGCACGTACATGTAGAATCCAGAGGCTGAGCAGCTGATTTCACATATCTCTCTATATTCTCTATATTCTCTATATTCTTCTATTTTGAGACATGCTCTTTCATCAACCTGCAGTTCACCACATTGGCTATCCAGGATTCCCATGCCTCTGTTCCCTTCCCTATTCCCCTAGCACTGGGATTATAGGTGTGTGTAATATGCTTTTTTTTTTTTTTACATGAATGCTGTGGATCCAATCTCGGGTTCTCATGAGCATTTCTCTTGCACAAGTAAATCTTTCTGAAGGCTGGTTTGAACCAGGTAGCAGTAACAGAGATTCAATGAGAACCCGAGCAATGGATATAAACATACAATCCCATTCCACTGAAAGAAGAAGAGAGCAATAATGGAAGTGTTAGGAGCATCAGAGGATTCCTGAGGTCAGCACTTCGCTGACTCCCTAGTTTGACCCACATTCAGCCGCAAAATTACAAGCCTCCCTCATAGCCTTTTACATATCTAGTCTATTTCAGTCTAAACAGAAAACACATGAAAGCAGAGCAAGGGCCGTGGATAAGGAATGTGAAGAAGTTTCAGTGAGGATGTGGCCATGCCAGGATCCTGGCTCTTAGCCCAAGAGCTATTACACATTACAATACTCCCAGAAGTGAAAGACTAGATAAGAAGAAACTAGGTAGGATGTTGCTTAAACAACAACAACAAAAAAAAGACAACTGGGACAAAAACTAAACTCACTAAAGACCAAAATATGAAACTCTTTAAGGATAAGACACAGTCTTCTTTCCAACACTACAAGTGTTGATGAAAAGAAAGATGCTGACAAGAATAATGTTGACGGGTTATTTACTAAGCCCTGAATGAACTCACCGTGACAGTAAACAGGGATTATTATTGCTCTTTCTTTAGATAGAAAACCAAAGGCTTACTGAAGCAAAACCATTTCCATAAAGACTGCCAGCCATTCTTTCAGCATCAGGGTTCAAAGTCAGCTCTTTGTTCCTCCCAACACACGACGTTCTCATTGATAAATTATTCTCCCTTTGAGTACTAGTGAGGAAATCATTCCATCCTTAGAAGAGGTGATGTTAGTAAAAAGCTATGTTTCCTGTATAACTCACCTGGCTTCAGAATTCTCTGAGGAGCTACCATGAACAGCCTCAGGGATAAATTTCTTGGGATTGCTGGACAGGGTCCATTAGTCTCTTGTTCTCTGTGTACCACACTCCACAGTGATCTAGTTGCTCTGTATATTCCCAAATGCCCAGGCCAAAAGACTCAAAAAAATATCCACTCAAGCCTACTGAAAAAAAATCATTTTCATTTATTTTCTTTCAGGAATTAATTCAATTCCTACAGGATTCAAAATAAATAAATGATGAAGAGACCACAGCATCTGACAAATTAAACATTCATTAGGACCAAGGAAGCCAACATGAGTAAGGGTAGAGTTTGGTTTCCCAGGAGATTTCTGCAAGAAATCGGTACTTAGGTTGTTCCTTCAAGATATCTTATAGGTTATACAAGCTGGGTTCTTTATAAATAATAATGTGATTGCCTTGGTGAGTCTGGAAAATGCAGTCACAGACTCTCTGTGTACAAATACTGTTTGCCAAACCTCTGGAAGAACCTAAAAACAAACAAACAAACAAACCAAAATACTTCGAGATTAATGCACATTCCAAATGACCTCCTTTCCACCATAAGGCTTGTTTTATTACTCTATATTTATTTGTGACAAA
Source organism: Mus caroli (assembly GCF_978045245.1). Classification (NCBI taxonomy): domain Eukaryota; kingdom Metazoa; phylum Chordata; class Mammalia; order Rodentia; family Muridae; genus Mus; species Mus caroli. The sequence goes on from NW_028227264.1 coordinate 8,960,125, forward strand.
ACAAACAAGCAAGCAAACAAACAAAAACTCCATAACCTGCAGTTTAGGAACTGCTAACCCAAATTTATACATGGCAGACTTCTTGAAATACTTGTTTATCCAAAGGTTTGATGTTAAGTGATATGGTTTGTCTATGACCACTGCTACAGTTCATATCTGGAAATGCTAACCTCCACGGTGCAATGGTAGCTAACAGGTACTTAGGATGTGGGAGTGAAACATGCATGAATGAGATTAGTACCCTCATTAGAAAGCCCTCAGAGATCCACACTGGCCTTTCCATCACATAGGATGGCACCATCTGTGAATCAGAAAGCTGGCCCTCAAATCTGCCAGAGTCTTGAGCCTGAACATACAGCTCCAGACAGTGATAAGTGGTAAGCCCTGGCACACATGCCATTGTGTCTGAGCCCTCTGAATGGACTAAGACAACAGGTAGTCTTAGAGACCACATTATGTCTAAATGCAAGCAATAAGAGGAACAATGACCTTACCTGGCTCAGTGCACAATACTCATATGCACATTTTTCCCTTGCAATGAGAATGTATGGGAACCCTGTGGTAGGTGTGCAAAGGTGCCAACCCTCCTCCCAGGAAGACTTGGTTGCAGAGCACATGGAGCCATCAGCAAACAGTCAACAGTGCTCAGCATTTTCAGGCTGTGTTCCAGAGCATCCTTATATAAGCCTAGGAACTTCCCTGGGACTCCCAATTGTGGGGCTGGCAAGGTCAGAGTCAAAAAGTCCCAGGCATTTCCACTGCACATAGCATGACCCTAACAGGAACTATTCACTCAAACATTCATCCTGGGCAATGTCTCTGCTGGGTTTCTTTTTCTGTGACCGGCACAGCTTTGGGGTTGACCTAGAAGAGATAACATGGAATGAAGAAACAAGACATACATGCAGAAATACCAGAAACAGATGGGCAGCTCATGATCACAGAGATGCACCAGCAGCCAAGTAACACACGATGTTTATTATACAGCTGAACAAGGACGCAGGTTCACTAATCTCAGCAGAGGGTCTCTGTGTGGGAACAGTTTCAGGCTGCAGTCATCCAAGAGGAGCAAGCTATGTTTGGTACTGTCTGAACACACTTTTAACATCTCTACTTGGACCAAGGAAAGGCCATGCCATTCTCCAGAGCCTGATCCAGGGAAGGTTCTGCTGCTGATCTGGGTCACTGGGGTCCTTGACATAGCAATGTTTATGTCAACAATATGCATGCACTCAAGACCTCATCTATTCCTTCTAACCTTTTATGGCTAATGATCACAAATAAATACATTTGACCCAAGTCCCATCTGAGTATCTACAAGAAATATCTGCCAGGGCTGTGGAAAGTTCATGGTATCAGTTGACTATAGGTATTGACTGTGTATCAGTTAACTGTGGGCAGTTAATTGATTCCATCATCTAATTTCCTGGGACAAAAGATCTTTCAAATTTGAACTCACCATTACTTTGCTCAGTCTGTGACCTCCAAGTTTCTTCTCTCAGGTTAACATTTTAAAAAGGAGCCAGGCGTGGTGACACATGCCTTTAATCCCAGCACTCGGGAGGCAGAGGTAGGCAGATTTCTGAGTTCGAGGCCAGCCTGGTCTACAAAGTAAGTTCCAGGACAGCCAGGGCTATGCAGAGAAACCCTGTCTCGAAAACAAAACAAAACAAAATAAAATGAAACAAGGGAAGTAAAGAGATTTGGAATGTGAGATCTACAGAGATCAAGGGTTGGAAGAAGAGAAAGGGGGAATGAAGTCAGAATAGCCCAATCCAGACTGATCATAAGCAGTCAACTTAGGTCAACCAGTAAGCCAGGACAGACGTTCTTCAATGTGACTACCTACAGGAGATACCTGGAGAGCTTTCAAAGTATTATATGGATCACAGGCCCTGTCTCCAACAGAGGTGTTTTAAAATATAAATATTTTCTGTGAGGTTGTGATATAATGAGTGGAAGCCATGAATTGGGGGAAAGTAGCCAGATTTGTATTCAGGCTACAAAGAACTGTGAATGGAGGCCAATCCTACTTTTTTTCAAGGTGAACTTAGCTTTACTTGGGTTTGTGAATCACTCATTCAGGCTGCTTCACAACATAGAACGTGAGCAAGAGGAAACAACACAAGTGTTCCTTTCTTCCTTATTGGGGCCCTAAAGTAGCTTGGGCATTACAGCACTAGACCTGACCTTTTGTTAATGACACAGGTGGGCATCCTGAAGCAGAATACAGGGATTTCATCACTGATACCTTCCCCTTGTGTGTTCTGTAAAGACCTGGGACTAGAGTACTAGTATCCTTCACACACACACACACACACACACACACACACCACACAGGTCAATCAATAAGTCAATCAAACAAACAAACAAAAATCCAAAACACACAACCCAACCAAATCAAACAAAACTGAATAAAACGCCACAGAGAAATCTAGAAAACTAAAAATAATTCGGGAATGTGTTACTATACAAAAAGTACGTAGTTTTTGTTTTAGGAAAACATTAGTTTCCATAGCAATTTTGTAATTAGTTTATCTATTTGACCTCCAAACAAATGACTTTTGCCCATCTATTGTCCATTTCCCTCCTTCCTTGTTTACACCAAAATTTGGCACTTCTTTGAACAGGTACCTCCTTCAATAGTCTTCCTGAAAGCACAAAAAGGTGGAAGTTGACTAACGTGAATGTAATACCCTTTTCCTCAAGTGGTAGCATGAGAAACAGTGGATGCTGAACTTCAGCTGTGGTTCAGAGTAGAATAGTACAAGTAGCATGATGAAGACTTAGAAGCAAAGTCTCTATTCACCATGAAGCCTGAGCCCCTCTACTCTACCAGGTAACTGGCTGCACCCCAAAGGTCGAGAGCTATGGCCTTAGTCATACTTATCTGAGTACTCTCAGACAAAGCACAGTTTAGAGAGAGTCTCAGTAGTTATTTACCCACCCACCTCATGAATTTATTGTAAGTAGTTGTGGCCAAAGCATTCTTGGTTGATACACAGCCAAAGCTCCAAAGAAATCAAAGACAATTACACTATTCCTAGTGCCTTAGAATCAAGATGTTTTAGTTGCTTCAGTGAAATTCAACTTTAGCCCCGAGGCCAAAGAAAAATTCCCCCCAGAGGCTCACACAAAAGAGATACTGCTAGAGTAAGAAATAATTCCAGCAATATTTCTCCAAGAGATACAAGGGATGTGTTTTGTGAATCCTTCTATTTATCTCCATTCAAAATACAAGAGCAGAATCCAGCAAAAATGATCCTAGGGAGTTGACAAAGGACAAAATTTAGGTTACTAAAAAAACGATGTCCTGCATAAAACAAAGATGAAGAAGCAAATCTAAATATTGGTTAACATATTAGCATGAGTGTCTCGGAATTTATTTGGCTTGACTTTTCCAGGTTTTGATATAAACGAGAATGACTAACTTATTAACATTTACCCAGTGTGTACCAGACAGTGCACAATAGCCTTGCTTTCTTTAATTTCATCACTGAGATAGAAATCAGTGTTAAGTGCAGCTTATTACAGTTGGGCTTTGGTATTGTTTTGCATACCCTCATTTGCATACCAGGCTATGTGCACACTTGTTCAGACAACCTTTAAAACGTGTTCCAAAGATTGTTGCCTTTTAAAGCGCAACCATTACTCAGAAGACCTCGGTCAGAGGTTCGTCACAAAGTCAGTGAGAGCAGCCATGGGTGTAGAAAGGCTGAGCCCTGCCATTCAGGGGCAGCAAAGGGAATATGGCCTCTGTGCTGACCTAGTCATGTCACAAGACCCAGACTTTGACCTGGTCATTAGGTCTCACTAAGAAACAACACCACTTCTTTTAGCAATGTAGCTCTGGGCTGACATGGCTCAGGAAAGAATTTTTACTAAACCTCTACCTCCCTAAGTCTCTAGCCAATATTTTCTTGTGTTTCAACTGATCACCAAGCATCACACCTCACACATGCATTTCTTTGAGTTTTAAGCCAGCCATTTTAATTATCCTCTTCTTCATCTTGGATTTTCTCTGAATCAATACCCATGCATCCCTCTGCTAGTCCCATCTCAGAATAATTACTTTTTGTTAAGTAATTATTTACTTGTTATCTCGATGCCTTTATCCTTATATCCCTTTAGACCTGCCCATCAGTCATGAATTCCTCTTCACAATCCATCACTATTCACTGTGTCTTCCCTACTAATGACAAACATGTTTATATAGTCCCTGTTCTAAAACAAATCCCTTCTTTGATCCTCCTTCCATCTCATCTCTTCCCCTTAGTGGAGAACTTCTGAAAATAACAGGCGGGGCTCAAAGATATAGCAGCCTCTGCTTTGAAAATAGCCTCCACTTTACACTCTTGTGTATTTTGAAAGAATGGCTTCAGTGAATTTGTTATCCCAAGGAATCGCATCTTAAATTTTCATCTTTCTCTCTGTATCTTCTGATGTTGCTGATCCCTTTCTGCTTCTGAAATTTCCTTTGCCTTTGGTCAATGAGAACACCCTAGTTTTGCAGTTCAGGCTGTAACTTGTACTTTTCACAATCTTAAGAACTGTCAACGCGGAGAAAACTCTTGGACATACGCATGTGCACATGTGTGTATGCACACCTGTGAGTGCGTGTCAATGCTGCCATATGCCTACTCTGATGAAGATGACTGGCTCATAGACAAAGGCTGACTCAGTGGAGTAAGGAGAGCAAAGCATATGTTGATTTGGCTCTTTTTAAAATAAAAGAATTCCAGTAACACCAGTTCTATTCCCAGCCCCTGTTTCAGCACACAATGGTGATTTCATTAACCTTAACTTCTACATGAATTACATCACTATGTATTCACCTTTGGCCTGATTTCTCATTAAAATTCAGATCAGAATATGCCTAATTTCTATTATAATGATTATCCAGACACTCCTTCAAATACTTTCTATTCAAAGCTAAGCATATTCCTTCACCCATAAAATCCAGAACCCAACACAATACCTTGTTAGACATTTACACATATTGTCATTGAATTTATATATATTCAATGATGCATTTGCATATGTATGAAGAGTTAAGTTTGAATAACTGTGTATCATCTTAACAGAACTAATTTTTGAAGCACATTTGTACATGAGAAATGTAGCCAGTTAAGTTTTAAAGCTGGGTGGAAATTTTACCATTGAGTTATATTGAGTGACAAAAACCTGAGGCATATCTGGTTCATTGTATTATTTCTCAAATACACAATTTTTCACACCCCTTAGCAGCACAATTTTCTCTTACTGGTCAAGATCTATATTGTTAATATTCTTTTTTAAAAAGATGGCTCTTAGATTATCAAAAAGAATTCACAGCTGTCATGTATCTGTGTGGGCTTGAAGGCACAGTTCAACTTAATAGCCTCTTCAACTTGTCAGGTGGCTGTTTTCTTTGGTTTCAAGTAATAACTTAAAAGGCATGGACTTCTTAGTGTATGTGTAAAAGATAGAAGTGTGCTCTCTCCCTCCCCCTTCCTCTGTGTGTATGTGTGGTGTGTGTGTGTGTGTGGTGTGTGTGTGTGTGTATGTATGTGGGGTTTGTGTGTGTATGTGGGGTATGTGTGTGTGTGTGTGTGTGTGAGAGAGAGAGTGAATGAATGAATCAATGAATAAATGGAAAAATCATGGAAGACAGGAAAAGTATTGTTCTGTTTATGTTACCTAACCTACCAACACACTCCCTTATTATATACAACCTAAAAAGTGGATCTAGTATGTTGTGTGAACAGATTTGAAGGTGGAAATTGATCTTCTTTTAGCTGCACAAATCCTCTATTATCACCCAATAATGACACAACAGAAAGACAAGCATATAAACACTAAGTAAAAAACTTGTGCTAAGTTCATGTCCCAGGATTTATTTGTGAGCCTACAAGACCTTAAACGCTGGTGTGTAGATATGCATATTTATAAAGCTGGTAACAATGGCATATTACCATTTCCTAACCTTCGGGACTCTCCATTTTATGTATGTATCAAAATAACAATAACTTTTAGTGGCAACATTTTCCCCTGCACTTGTCCTCTATACAATGGCTGTATAAGAAAGGACCTAGCATCATCTACATTCATTCAGAATCATGGTTTAAAATGAATTCCAAAGCTGATGTTGTGGTGTATACCTATAACCCCAGCAGTTGTCAGGCACTTGTAAATTTGAGGTCAATCTGGTCTAAATAGTGAGTTCTAGGCCAGCAGGGCTACATAGCAAGACCCTGTCTTGATTAACAAACAAACAAATAGAATAAATTTGTTAGTCTGAACATTGGAGTTGCTAACTTCTATGCTCTCTGAGTTTGATGATGTTGAGTATTTTTTTCTTTTTTTTTTTATTTGTGTCCTCTAATTTATTCATAAAAGATTTTTTCCATTTTTTAATTAGGTATTTTCCTCATTTACATTTACAATGCTATCCCAAAAGTCCCCCATACCCACCCCTCCATGCCCCTACCCACCCACTCCCCCTTTTTGGCCCTGGCGTTCCCCTCTACTGGGGCATATAAAGTTTGTAAGTCCAATGGGCCTCTCTTTCCAGTGATGGCTGACTAGGCCATCTTTTGATACATATGCAGCTAGAGACAAGAGCTCCACTGGTTAGTTCATATTGTTGTTCCACCTATAGGGTTGCAGGTCCCTTTAGTTCCTTGGGTGCTTTCTCTAGCTCCTCCATTGGGGGCCCTGTGATCCATTCAATAGCTGACTGTGAGCATCCACTTCTGTGTTTGCTAGGCCCCGGCATAGCCTCACAAGAGACAGCTATATCTGGGTCCTTTCAGCAAAATCTTGCTAGTGTATGCAATGGTGTCAGCGTTTGGAAGCTGATCATGGGATGGATCTCTGGATATGGCAATCACTAGATGGTCCATCCTTTCGTCACAGCTCCAAATTTTGTCTCTGTAACTCCTTCCATGGGTGTTTTGTTCCCAATTCTAAGAAGGGGCAAAGTGTCCACACTTTGGTCTTTGTTCTTCTTGAGTTTCATGCGTTTAGCAAATTGTATCTTATATCTTGGGTATCCTAAGTTTCTGGGCTAATATCCACTTATCAGTGAGAACATATTGTGTGAGTTCCTTTGTGATTGGGTTACCTCACTCAGGATGATGCCCTCCAGTTCCATCCATTTGCCTAGGAATTTCATAAATTCATTTTTTAATAGCTGAGTAGTACTCCATTGTGTAAATGTACCACATTTTCTGTATCCATTCCTCTGTCGAGTGGCACCTGGGTTCTTTCCAGCTTCTGGCTATTATAAATTAGGCTGCTATGAACATAGTGGAGCATGTGTCCTTCTTACCGGTTGGGACATCTTCTGGATATATGCCCAGGAGAGGTATTGCTGGATCCTCCGGTAGTACTATGTCCAATTTTCTGAGGAAACACCAGACTGATTTCCAGAGTGGTTGTACAAGCTTGCAATCCCACCGACAATGGAGGAGTGTTCCTCTTTCTCCACATCCTTGCCAGCATCTGCTGTCACCTGAATTTTTGATCTTAGCCATTCTGACTGGTGTGAGGTGGAATCTCAGGGTTGTTTTGATTTGCATTTCCCTGATGATTAAGGATGTTGAACATTTTTTTCAGGTGCTTCTCTGCCATTCGATATTCCTCAGGTGAGAATTCTTTGTTCAGTTCTGAGTCCCATTTTTAATGGGGTATTTGATTTTCTGGAGTCCACCTTCTTGAGTTCTTTATATATATTGGATATTAGTCCCCTATCCGATTTGGGATAGGTAAAGATCCTTTCCCAATCTGTTGGTGGTCTTTTTGTCTTATTGACGGTGTCTTTTGCCTTGCAGAAGCTTTGCAACTTTATGAGGTCCCATTTATCGATTCTCGATCTTACACCGCAAGCCTTTGCTGTTCTATTCAGGAATTTTTCCCCTGTACCCATATCTTCGAGGCTTTTCCCTACTTTATCCTCTATAAGTTTCAGTGTCTCTGGTTTTATGTGGAGTTCCTTAATCCACTTAGATTTGACCTTAGTACAAGGAGATAGAAATGGATCAATTTGCATTCTTCTACATGATAACAGCCAGTTGTGCCAGCACCATTTGTTGAAGATGTTGACTATTCTTCTAACTCCCCACTAAATATTAGTAGATGAAACCCGTACTACTAATATAAAGAATGGATAATACAAAAGCCAAATGTCATGTCAATGACTCAGGGGTGAGCAGAGATAAAGAATGACTTCTCATGCTTACCACACTAAAAGAAAAAGAAAGAGGGCAGTGAACATTGTTTAATGTTTATGTGCATGGTGTTATCCAAAGGGATACATAAAAATTAATTTGTTTTACTCTCTGGACTCATCAATATGGATAATACTATTATTCTTATTATACAATGGCACAGAGCAACCTGATGGCTGGTAATCAGAGCCAGATTTTAAATTGATGTGAAAAATGACTCAATATTTAGCATTTTTTGTATAAATGCATCTTTCTCAAATAAAACCATGCAGTATTTTAATTTAATAGCAATATCATACATATTTAATTCACCTTTAAATATCATCTTTTTATAACCCTGCTTAAAGCTTCAGCAACTTAGCTCAAACTATCTTAAAACGCTGGAAGTCCAGGATGCTAAAATTTAATTTTTGTCTTTAATGATCTATTCTACTAAACAAAAACCAAACCAAAACAAAACAAAATAAAAAACACAGAAAGTATCTCAAAAGTTCTGATAATTACTTAAACTATCACAAGCCATAGCTAGTTTGCGCCATGACTTTGTCATTAATTCAGGCTGTCCCACAGTTTATTCCCAAGATGACATGAAAACACAGTGTTCTGAACCAACTGATTCTGGCATTGGAAATTGGGAGACTAGTGGTCTCCCAAGGTTTCACAGTTATGACATAGAAAACATAAATACATTTTCCACATCACATTCTACCATGTGGATTTGGGAGCTGCACACAGGAAGAAAGTAAAAATATTTAATATGATAAGCCAAAATAAAGGACAGTCAAAAAGGCCCTGCGGTTTGACTCTGTGCTCCAACAGTCATGGAGTGCAAACCTCAGCCCAGTGCTACAGTGTTGAGAGGGGCCTTCAAAGGATGATTCCCCAGGCTTTGTGACTGGCCTAGCACACGGTGATTGCTGATGCACCACTTCCTTTCTTGTGCATGCACCGATCATCTTAAGCCATATGATACCATGAGATGACACAGGAAGAAGGCCTTCACCACATGCAAATCTTTGATCTATGACTTGCCTACCTCTAGAATGTGCAAGTCAGACACCTTTCTGTTCATTCTAAGTGGTCCACTTTCTGGCAGTCCATCACAGCCTCATAAAATTAACTGGGGCAGATTTCACAAGGGCTTCATTCTAAAGCTCAGTATACCCTACGCTGTCTGGTTCCCTTAAAGGCTTTAGTGTACGTAGTCCCTTTGGGATCTAGCATCATTTTCCATTTTATCCATCATTCCGATTGATTTTCTAATATTTAGAACCATAACAACTCTAACTAGCTTAGAGAAAGACAACACACGTGTGTATATTTTACTTACTGTATCTCTTAAGTATATTTGAAAATGCTCTTAAATTTTTGCTGAAATCTTATCCAACTATACCAACTACTGAAAATTCACCTGCTGAAGGGGAAGATGGGGGGAAAATAGCTTAATCTGACCAGGACAGTAACAGAGTTGGGTTTTCATAGTTCTGCTCCTATGCAGGCTATAGTCATGAGATAAAGCTTCTGGAAGGTCAAAGGAACCCTGCCTGCAGTGTGGGCTTTGGATTGGTTTTGTTTAGTTTCTTTTCATTTCGTTTGGTATTCTTTGGGTTCAGTTGGTTGGTTGGTTGTTTTTGTTTGGTTTGTTTTATTTTTTGGTTTTGTTTAACATTTCCATCTGCAGCTTCTAAGTGGAATTGTTTTCTGGCTTGTGCATGCACCTTTCCAAATAGATGTGGCCTCTTAGCATCCAGGGTCTCTGGGGCATGGCTATAAGCCAGACTTAACTATGGACACCAAAAGAAACTTAAATATGAACAAAAGGCTCTACTCCCTGTGCCTCCTTCTCCCTCTCCCTCTTTCTCTCCCTCTCCCTCCCTCCCCCTACTCCTTTCCTCCTTCTCCCTCTCCCCCTCCCCCTCCCTTTCCTCCTTGCCTCCTAAGAGGATTTACTATTGACAAAGAGGAAAACATAAAACCCATAAGTCATACTACCAGTGGCCAACTATTCTAATCAATTATTGTCAGTAAGAAAACAGTCACAGAATGCAAAGGCTTCCATTCAGATGAACAGAGACTGACATGATGTATAATCGCTTGGTGGGAACAATTTGATCAGAACAAACACCGCAGAGAGAGAAAGCACAATCTACATGCTATTGAACAGACAGGTGGTCCTTCATTATCAGGAGTTCAATGTCTAGCATGCAATACTGGTTTTTCATTTAGTGTATTTATTCAATGACAGCAAATGAGTGCTCAGTATTTGAGCAGGAAGGAAAATAGAAAAAATTACTGTGGCAATATGAATAAGTATTCAAAAAAACTCACTGCATGTATAATTTGGCTGAGCTGCCACTGATAGTCTGAAATAGTTGGGAAAAATCATTTGCTAGCTAATTGTATAGACCCTACTGTGTTTTCTCAGGATGTGGTCATTTCCACAGTCAGCCATAGATACACAGAATCAATGTATTTCACGGGGCATTGGTCATGAATTTGTAGGAAAAAAAAGATAATAGAAAAGATCTATTCAACCAGAGGATTTTTGCTGTAGACGTTTTTCTTTGGGCCATGAGCAGATAATAACTTAAGATTAATTTTATCATCATCATCATCATCATCATAATTTTATTGTTTTATTGCTAGTAGAAGTGGTCAAGGTGCTAAAAGAGTCCAATGTTGGGAAGGCTGAGATTCCATTGTGCTGGAGGAAGGACTTCTCCAGGGATCATAGAGACCATAGAAAAAGAAAGGCTTGGAGGTGCATCACCCTATTTTCAAACTAGTGAAGATGACTGAAGAAGAGGCAGAGAAATAAAACAATAATCTGGGATCAAAGGTCATATTCTTTGTGCTTTGAAAAAGTCCTAAGTGCCTCTCAGGAGCAGAGCTGATATCAGCAAGGTCTGGGCTGAGCTATAGGACAGAAGGTCCAGCAAGTTGTTCAAAAGGCAAAGAAAATGTTGGCAGCAAAGGCAATCAGCTGTCCACTGGCTCCAGCACAGTTCTCAATGACTCCTTGAAGCAAGACCATTTCCTACACGTGTAATATTTCTTCCCCCTTAATTGGGAGAATCCAGCCACAGAAGCTGGGTGGAGTGTGCCAAAGATAAAGAACAATTATAAAAACGTCACCATGCCTCCATTCTCCACTGAACTCTCCCCCAAAGGTCATGTGGACTGTGAGAAATTTCAGCTAGGAAGAGTCATGAATAAATTTTATGAAGAGACAAGAAGAGAACTTCCTGTCTCCTTACCCGAGGTTTAATTACATCTTGACTTTCCTGTTCCTTTAGAAGAGTCACTGTTCGGCTATTAGTTCCCATGTGGTCTGCTCAAGACTTTACCTCACTAGGTCATTTTATCTTTAAATCCTTCCATATGTCTCCAGGTTAACTAGAACTGTCCCAACTCTGCAAGCATGAAAAACGAAGCTCCAAGTTTGATATTTTGCCCAAGGATACATTGTGCAATGAGGACGAGAGCAATGATAGCAATTGGCCCCACCTGGTTCAAAGTCCGGATTCTTAAACCAACCTATGCATTATTGGTATGAAGAAACTATTCTTAATGCATAAGTCAGTAAAAATGTTTATGAGGAAGTTATTTCGTGAAATAACATGCAGAACATCCAGATTTTGTTGGTAAAATGTGTTTCTCTTTATTTTTACATTTAATACATACAAAGCATTATGAAATACTTTTAAATTATTGATAAACACCATGGACTCACTTTGACTTGTACTTGTTTGAGAAGTACTTCTTCTACTCAATTCAACCTTAAATTTGTTATGCATTATTTCTTCTTTTTAATTAATTAATTAATTAATTAATTTTTGCAGTCCAGACTTTATCCACCTCCTGGTCCACCTTGACTGTTCCACATTCCATACCTCCTCCCACCCCCAGCCCCAGTCTCCTCAAGGATGTCCCCACCACCACCAGCACCACCACAACCAGACGTCCCCACACCCTGGGGCCTACAGACTCTTGAGGGTTAGGTGCATCTTCTCTGACTGGACCCAGACCTGACAGTCCTCTGCTGTATATGTGTAAGGGCCTCATATCAGCTGGTGTATGCTGCCTGGTTGGTGGCTCAGTGTCTGAGAGATCTCGGAGTCCAGGTCACTTGAGACTGTTGGTCTTCCTTTAGGGTCACCCTCCTCTTTAGCTTCTCCCAGCTATTATTTCTAACACAGAAAAAAAGCATCTTTTCTTTGTATCAATTGACTTTTTTCTCCATCTTATTTCTTTAGGTTTAATTGGGTGATTGGTATCTCTAAATGTTGATCTCTGTTTTTTTTTTTTTTATCACCTAATTAGGCTTTAATTGGCAATCTGTCCTCCTACAGATGCATATAGCAAACGAATAAAATTGGTATAAGATAATTTTAAGGTACCATTCACATAAAAAGATATCCAATCCTGTTAGAACTTATAAATATTGATACATTAATTATACTCTGTCAAAATGTTACATTGACACACAGGAGAAGCACATGCTTTGTTTGTTTTTTGTCCTGCTTGGGGTTGAACCCAGGGTTCAAAAGAAGAAACTAGAAGAACACATGCTGCAAGGTTCTCATTTTGCTAGGTGGGAAGATTATTCTGCGGGGTGGTCCCACAGTTGTGCTTTCCTTATATACACGTCTTGCTTCAATTTTTCTCCTCATTTTTGTTAACTTCTCTTCTAAAAGTTAAAAATACTGATTGCAGAAATATAAAGGGAGGTAATGATAGCATATAGAGAAATTGGCGAGCTTTCTACCACTGAGCTATATACTGAACCTTTATTTTATATTTTAAATAATTAATTCAATGCCTTGATTTTATTAGGCTCAGTAACATTATCTTACCCACGCTGGCAAACATCTATGGCATTTGTCTTCAGCTGTGGCTGTTCACTGGGATTACCCTGAGAGTTGAATTCAATGACATTGGATTCAAATCTTCTATTCAGGAATTCACAGTCTTCTTGGGGTCTAGGCTTGGCATAAGACTTTTCTAAATGTTCCTAATGAGATGCTTTCAACAAATAAACAAGTGAATGTGAACAGTCTGTTTTCCTGGATTAAAGTGAAGTCAAAATTAAAAACTTAAATCTAGTTTTTGTTTTTCTGATACCTACTTTTTTCATTTATACTTAACTATTAAACTATTAAATAGCAAGTCATAGTGTAATTTCCTGACCCTGATCGATTGCATTAATGACTCAAGGTAAGTCAATCTACCTTCTTCCCAGGTGACAGCTGTCTTTAAACTAAGGTCTCCACAGCACATCACTTCAGCATCCACACTGATCCATTCAGGTGATGGACATGGACAGTAGAAGCAGTACATTCCAGAGGTTTTAACATTGTTCCTGTTGATTGCAACTACTCCACCAACACTACTGGTAGTCAGCCAGACTTCCCAGACTTACAGTCTTACTGAAGAATGGCTGGCACTAACTGAATATTTTAAAAGTGGTTTTAATAGAACATTCTAAGTACTTAGCTTATTTTCTGCCTGGGGGTTGGGGATTTTTCATTTAGATCTATTATCTAACATTTAAGACTAATGAATTTACCTTAAGATTTTTGTGTTCTTATGGTTAACTCAATTACCTGTTTATTTACTATATACTATTGGATCCCTTTAATACATTCAAAACTGGGTTGTAGCTAGACATCAGGAGAACCACATGACCTATTAAAGAAAAGAGGTGCTGCGTTTCTCATATTTCCATTTCGAAAACAGACGATCTAAAGTGATCAAGTTAAAAATATGGAAGATATCGTCTCACAACTCAGTTCATAGTCTATTTGTTCTCTCCTTTGGGTCCTGAGGTGAAGCAGTATAGTATGGCAGAGAGCAAACTCTTTATATTTTCATAGCTGAAAAGCAAAATTATAAGCAAAGAAAGGGCTAGGAGTCTGCAAGTCCTTTCAAAGTCATGCCATTTGTTACCTAGCTTCTTTCCAATAGACCCCAGGCCCTAAAGGTCCCCCGCATCTCCAAATAATATCACAGGCTAGGAATTAACCACTTCATGCATATGGTTTTTTAGACACTTCAGCAAATAGTAAAATAATTTTCTGTAGTAAGAATGTCTATCAGACAATGAGCAAGGTACTTTAAGACAGGTATTGGAGATTAGAAGCATAGAGTTTTAAGTAAGATTATCCAAGAGTGTAATGTCTTCTTCTAGGAGACATTTACACTGACATTTAAAAGGGGGTGGGACAATCCAGTCAAGCAGTGTGAAAAGCTGGGCTGCATGGAAGGAATTCTAGGAGAGCAGACACGGTATCACTGTAGTAGCCAAGGGTTTGGTGAGTTTCCAGTCCATGGAGCAGCCCTAAGATCACAGTTGACCCATGGAGTAGGAATACAGCAGGAGAGAGGCTGGGAGGCAGGACAGGCATGATAAATGTGGACTATGGGGGGGGGGGATTTAGATTATATGTAAAGTGTCTTTCTAGTCTGTGAATGTATTTGTGAAGGTTAACTTTCTGGGTCAACTTGACTAGGTCATAGCATGCTTTCATAGTCCATAAACTATTATTCTGAGTATTTCTCGGACTAAACGGACATTTCAGCCAGATAACTGAGCAAAATAGATTGTCTCCTCAGTGCAGGTGAGCTTCATTTAATCGGGTGATGCCCCAAATAGATAAAAAAAAAAAAAGGTCAGAGTCTTCCTCACAGCTGAAAAGAGATTCTTGTCATTATAGCTCATGAATTGGAATACTGATTTCCCCCCTCGAATTTTTGTGTTGACCAGAATAAGTAGCTCTTTGCAGGCATGAAACCTGCTGGCTTTCAGACAGTAACTATGCCAATGGCCTGGTTCCATAATCATGAAAGCTAATTCCTTATAGCTACCCTTTATACCATCCCATCCCCTACATGTATGCATATTTGTGTGTGTGTGTGTGTGGGGGGGGTCTGTTCCTCTAAGTGAAGAAGTAACAAAATTCTAGGCCTTTAGGTCGAGGCTTGGGAATGTAACCTTTGTGACTCATTGCTCCAAGGTATGCTAATCATACCTTGATAGCGACATTCCTTCCTCCACCTACCTGCTTCCTGGGTTCAAAGAGTGTTCATTCAAAGAAAGTCACCCTGACCAACGCCGGAAACTGCCATGCAAATGTGCTATTGTTAGGGGCTCTTAGAAACTGAGAGTTAACCAAAACAATTACCAGGTATTCTCTGTGACTCTTGTGACTTTACACTTCCTTGTGACTCTTAACTGGTATCTTTGGTATTTTTCCAACAACGCCCTCCCCACTTCCTTAAGTTGTGGTTTCTTCCTTTAAATACCCCCTTATACAGCTACTCGGGGCGCCATGGTCCTCTACCCCTGCGTGGTGTATGACCATGGGCCCGAGAACGCTCTCGAATAAAAATCCTCTTGCAGTTGCAGCAAGACTGTTTCTTGTGTGATTTGGGGTGTCGCCTCTCCTGAGTCAGAACGTGGGGGAGTCCTCACGTTGTGGGTCTTTCATAAGAAGTTGAATAGCCCAATAAAATTAGGATGTTTTTCACATATAAACATCATACTTGGTTCTAATGTATGAAGATAAATAGCCAGCTCACAGGTCTGCCATTTTTCCCTCTTGTTCTTGACAATAATATGGCTCCAGGGGAAGAGTCTCCTTAACAGCCAAGATCCTTGAGTAAAGCTGATGTCTGGATTAGAGCATGACCAACATATAATGCTTTCAACAATACTCTTACCCACATAAGGCAGTAATGTTGCTACATAACATATATTGGAATGCCAGGTGACTGATATAGAGCAATCAGATGGTTGCTGTGTTTCTAGTAAGACAAGCTGATTGACGACTAATATGAGTAGTGCCAATAAAGATAAAGACAAGAAGAGAGCCTGAAAATGGCCTGCAAATTTGGATAGTAAATTCTCATGTATTAACTTGGCTAGACAATAGTCTTCAGTGTTTTGCTTAAATACTTTGCTGGGTATTTCTCTGGTGGTATTTGTTGTTGGGATTAGTATCAATCATCAGTTGGTTTTAAGTAAAGCAGACTACTGAGCATGATGAAGGCATGCTTCATCCACTCAGAGGAAGGTCTGTGAGGGGCACTGGGCTCTGCACAGACAGTCTGGTCTCCAGTCGAGCTGAAGTCTGAACCCTGGAGTGGTGATAATTGACCTACATGGCACAGTAGGTGTTCCCTCATGTCTCCTGGAACTCTGGCTCCTGTTGAAGTTACCGCCCCCACAACCCCCACAGGAGAAGAGTGGTTAGTAGTCACGTAGACAAAGTCCCAAGCTCTGACCTTCAGCCTAGACGCCTCCCAGTTACCTAGCAACAGTAAAGAGAACAGCCCACCATAAGAGGGGCTGCTTGTCCCCACCTCACTATCCCCTCTCTTCTCATCCTCTTCTCGCTCTCACTCTCTCCCTCTTACTCTCTCTTTCTTACTTTCTAGCCTTTCCTCTTTCTCTCTCTCTTTCCCCTTTCTCTCCTCTTGGCCATGGCCAGTCTCTCTCTTTCTACCTTCTCTCCCCTGTCTTTCTACAATAAAGCTCTAAATCCATAGACTGTCTCTGTTCATCAAGACACACTGCGTTTGAACTATGGGATAGGCTTTCTCCTAATGAGCCGTTTCTAATCTCGCTATGGAAGGCCTTCCTGTGCTCCAGTCAAGGCCCAGACTAAGGACTCTCGCTTGTGTGCGAACCTCTCTTCCTGCCCTCTCTCCCATAACCCTGAGGCTGAGGGTGTCTCCCTGGGGCTGCCCCTTGTCCACCCCCAACCGAGTGGGGTCAGTGGCTTAGATGCCCACTTAGAGCCGAGTGGAAAGCATCTGGCAGCCCTCCCATGTCTGCCTGCCTAGAGCATAGGTGGAACTCTGGCCGGACGTGGGCTATCCTCCCTCACTCCTCTTTCCCCTATACCCCCTTTTAGTTCCCACAGGTCTACAAAGCTATACTATGAGGCTCCACAGACAAGAAGGAATGTTACCTCAAAACTACATTGTAGAAAGCCATCCTGAATTTCTAACTCCGTGGTCTGATCTAGGAGCTTCAGATTTTCCCTCACCTATGGTTACAGTCAATTCTTTGAATAAGCATGTCTCCTTGCCTTCCAGTCACATGTTTCCCAGTAATGGGATATGTTCTTTGAGAAATGGTTTATTACTTGATGTATTTATTACTTGGCAGGCAAACACCATTGAGGGTAACTTCCACAAACCTAGAAGGTTTAGGTCAATCACCCAGTGAAGTTAACACAAGATGTGCAATGCCAGTAATATGGCAAAATCTTGCATCATAAATTTTGTGAGTAGAAGAAGTGGTCTCTAAGAAGAACCAAAAAGTTAAGCCAGCTAAATACATAAACTAAAAACAGAAACAGAGAAGTCAAGTCAGCCAGATCTTGAAGCAGATACTAAGAGCCCAGAACACAGAAAGAATACTTGTATTCATATGATCATTGTCAAATATTGTGTACTGTATGTGGATGTACCTAATATAATTCCTTCATGATGAAAATAGAGTAGGTTCATTCACACGAGCATCCACAAAACATGGTAATGGCTTTATACTGAGATATCACAATGACAACCATGTCCCTAAGTGATAGGAAATTTTCGGCTCAGTCCCTCTGGCTCAACATACTCTCCAAATATACACACTGCTGGACTGATAGGCCCCTGCTCTCACATTCTAGTTCACCATCCATTCTAGTCGAAAACTAAGATTCTACACATGGAGAATGAGAGTTTGTATGCTTTGTCCTTCCATGGGAATCTCTGGCACTCCCCTTTACCCCATCCATCATGCCCCAGCTGAGAATGGACTTGTGTTTTCCTTAGAAATTCCTTCACTGAGAGGGTAACTGACTGGAGACAAATATGTAAGAACCATTTCTGTGGCTAACATGGAAATTAAGTCCAGCCTAGTCATTGGGAATAGGTTCAATTTCTAGTCCCATCAGATTATGGTACTCCTATCAAAGGGATATATAACAGGAACAGACCTCTTCTCTCTCATACCTCTTTCTCTTGAGTAGGCTTGTGTTTTAAACCTGGTGGTTCAGTCATCATAACCCTAAATTGGACTCAATATTATTTGAATGGCAGGGATTGATTCATAGATGTCAATTATTTCTGAGCAAGCTTGATTGATATCTTTCAAAATCATGGAAAAGCAAAGAGGAGTAGGTATTATTTAAAAAAAAGAGGAAATAAGCAGATTCATTTCCATGGTGTATTAATTTGATTTCTTGATGTTGTAACAAAACACCCTGAAAAAATTTACTTGGGGGAGAAAACAAGTGTTTATTTGGCTCACAATTCTGGCCAATCATTACAGGGAAGTCAAGGCAACCAGAGCTTGAAGCAGCTAGTCAGAGTCCAGAATATAGAAAGAATACTTGCATGCATACTTCCTAGTGCTAAGCCAATTTTCTCTACTTGTATACAATTCAGGACCCAAAGCCAGGGAATGGTGCCACCCACAGTGGACAGGTCCACATAGCTCAATTAACATTACTGAGATGATTCCCCACAGACAATCCCTAGACCAGCCTAATATAGAGAGTCCCTCATTGTGACTCTTTCCTCTTGATTCTATACTGTGTCAAGTTGAAAATGGAGACTAACTATCACACTTGCAGTGTAGAAACTCTTGAAGTGAGTTCATAGGCTCTGGAAAGGCAAGGCACAGACAGTCTACTGATAAAATCTCTTCACTTTGCTTAATCTGTATGGCATAGAAGTGATTGTGCTAAAGAAATAACACAAAAAGAGTACACTTCAACAAATCTTTACCACACATACTTTTAGTGACATAGTGTCTGTGCTTTTAGGAAGAAAGACTATTTTAATCCCCTAAAGCTGTGAACACCTGGGATATTTGGAGTTTCTCCATTGGAATTGTATCCAAAGCCAATTTACCAATCATGCATGTATATCTGTTTCATTGCATATATTCACAAGTTTTTTTTTCTAACCCTACTTACTTAATCTGTTTTTTGAGGTGTTAGGCTTTAAATAAGTTGAAGGTATTTCCAAAACTAGAATTCAGTATTAAAGGATCAACATTGGATATTGTAATAGAATTTATTTTTAAAAATGTATATTGGATTCAGAAGAGAACCACAAAGACATTCTGAGAAAAGTTAGAAAAACTGAGATAAGCCTGAGACAAGTAGGTTCCAGGAAGTTTGTCTTAGGGCAGCTCAAGCTGCTCTCACTAAAAATGCAGCCTATAGTTCTTATTCTTACCACTTCCTTAGGAAAGACAGAGCAAAAGAAAAATTCATTTATTTCCCAGAAAAAGGAGCATGAACACGAACCTGATTTCCATAAGAATGTAGAATGTCTTATTTTATAGAATTGGTCAATGTGAAATGAGATGAGATGAAATACAGATGAGTGTTCAAAGCCATGGATTGGTGCCTCCCATAGTGGATAGGTGCTATTCATACAGATCTTGAAAGAAGAAAGCAGGGCACAATAGATGAAGCAGGACTGCCCCAGTCTCTACATACAGAGACAATATCAAAAGCATGGATAACAGACTAGGACCACAGACTCACCAGTTGTGGCATACTTGGCATTGTGTCAGAATTGGGGCTAGAGTGTTCTTCTAAGCCTAGACCTACAACCTAAGAGAAAGGGGAAGAGAAAAGGAAAGAAATGTTGTACATAATGGCATATGTAAAGATGGTTTGTTAATAGTCTATTGAAGGTTGATGTTGCTGTGCTAGCTGAAGAAAAGAAGTAGGGGGGAGAGAGAGAGAGAGAGAGAGAGAGAGAGAGAGAGAGAGAGAGAGAGAGAGAGAGAGAGAGAGAGAGAGAGAGAGTGAATTCTGGAAAACACTGAGGAAACTGGCAGGCAAACAGCATTTGCCACTTGAGCTGTGGAGAAACTGTTCAAAACTCTAGAAGCAAGTCTGTCTTGAGAGATAATTCTGTCTCATGTTTCTGTAGAGAGGCACCACAGTCATCTGCCCTAGATTGTAATTTTTAAGGTATTTGTAAAGCAAATAGCTTTAGTAGGTAGAGAAGATGTCTTCCCATGGAGTGAAAGACAGAACTTTTTCACGGTGTCTACGATACTAAAAGTCTTGCTGGCACAAGAGTTAAGCGAATTTGCTAACAGTCCTTATAAAGAATTGATTTCTTCAGCTCATGATCACCATGGTCATGGAGACTATCAGAGCATTGAGATTCTTGGGTGAGGAAGTGAAGAGCCAAGGTGGCACAAAACCTCGAAGGCCAGCTGTACTGTGAATAGTAGATACATCCGTTGTCTCTGATCCAGGAGTCTGCAGTCTTTTTTATGGGGTGTATGAACCTGGTAGTTTTCCTTTTCAGATTACAGGAGGGATACAATGTTTGTCCCTTCCTGGCTCTTGTTCAGTCTATAAGTCCTGAAAAGAGAACCACAGAGTCTCTTTATAAACTCTTAGAGCAACATTTTATTCATGAGGGGGCTGGGAAAACAGACATACACCTATGGGAGAAATATAAAGCATGAGGAGAAATAAAAATCTAGCAAGCACAGAACTAAAACCCTATTAAAATGACTTACAAAAGGAAAAGAAAAGTTTGCAGAAAAGTAAGGACAGAAAGAGAAAAGTGAGAGCTTATGGGTATGGGTATGCATATGCATGTTTAGATTTCCATCCGTGTGTTTATGGCTAATGCCATCTTCATTAGTAGATGGACAAGTTAGGAGCACACATATTTAAGCATAAAACTCTATTTGTTGTTGAAATTTGTGTTGCGCATGTTTATGTGTGCATTTGTATGCATGTGCACATGCATGTGTATAGACCTGAGCTCATCTGTGCAGTTGTGTGTGGAGGCCAGAGGTGATTTCAGGGTGTTTTCCTCAATTGCATCTATATCTTACTTTTTGGAGCAGTGTTAGGCTAAACTGGCTTGCCAGGGAATATGTGGGATCCAGTATCTCTATAAGCATGCATTACAGATAAGTACTTCTAGACCTGACATTTTCCAAGTGGAAGGCTGGGATTTGAACTCAGTTCCTCATATTTTCATAGTACTTACCCACAGATCAAATCCCAATGCCCCAGAATCTGAATCCTGAAACAGATATTTCTCAGGCAAAACATTGACCACCACCCATCCACCCCAGAGAGCCGAGGGTAAAGAAGGTGATGTTGGGGTTGGTCTGGTGCTGCTATGTACTCAAATGCTAAATACTGGCCCCTAATATTTGATTGCCCTCAGGTGACTGAATTCCCATGTATACTAACAAGCCTTTGATCTATAAACCTTAAAAGTGGTTACGGCCAATTAATGGGGAGAATAGAGGTAATTGAACTTCAATTACTGGGCTGGGGGTTGCAGGTAAGGACCATGAGGAGAGGAAAGTAAAAGGAGAAGGAGAAGGAGAGAAGAGGCAAGAAGAGAGAGGGAAGGAGAAACGAGAAGGAGAGAGGAACAGGTCACCAGGATGAAATGAACCAGGAGTACACAGCTGGAGAAATGCCCCCTGAGGACACACGGATGGAGCAGAAATAACAGGTGATACTCAAACAGAAAATAACAAGGGACATATGGCTGGGATGTAAGTTAGAATAGCTCACAACCTGCCCAATTTAGGTTTATAGCTTGTAAATAAAATACTAGGATTTTGTGTCTTTTATACAGGATAGCTGGAATAAATAATTCATTTATAAGTTGGTTTTCTCTTTTTCTCTTT
Source organism: Mus caroli (assembly GCF_978045245.1). NCBI lineage: Eukaryota > Metazoa > Chordata > Mammalia > Rodentia > Muridae > Mus > Mus caroli. Next base: position 8,982,028 of record NW_028227264.1, read on the forward strand.
GGTGACCCTTCAGCAAAAATGATGCTATATAAAACTGGATTCATCTAATTCTATTTCATTGCTTTTCTTCTGAAAGGGAAATGGAAACACAGCAGAAGACCCCACTCTGGCTCCAGCATCATCAGTTTCCATTCACAGTGTTTCCTGTATTCCCCGCTATTTAGACCTGCCTGTGTTCTGACCTTCCTTTGAGTTTAGTTCTAATAAGTTTGTATTTTTATCTCATGGTCAGTCTCAAAAAACCTTCTGGAGAATTCCACAGCTTTCATCCACCTCATGAAAATTTCAACCATTTTAAATCTCCTTCCATGCTCAGCATCTAAAGACCATGAAAAGCTGACAACTCACAGACAGACATAGCACACTGCTCTTGGACTTGGGGCTTTGTTAGGAAAATGTTGTATATTAGCTTTAATGGGCACAGAGGATAAATTGATGAGGGGGTGGTAGTGTTTTATATGTGTTTTGCTTTGCTTTACTTTGCTTTGCTGATCTTTAGAGTCCATCTTCATGGCATTCGCTAAGGGAGCAAATCCTGAACATCTCTATAGCATCACTGGCCTTGGAAGGGGCTCCTCGAAGTGGAGAGGAATAGCATGCTTCAAACACAGTCTGGGAGCTGTGCATTCCAAGACACCCCAACCTGGGCCTTACACATGATCACCGGGGTTGCCATGACTCCTGGCCTTGCATCTATCTCCCTTTCCTGTTAATAGTAGGTCCAGGAGCTAGCCAGAAGAAGACTGGTGCGTGTTTATCCTCAAAATAATCATAGCTGGTCAAGAACGAGGTCTCACTCCTTCCTCTTTCATCCTTGTGCTTGAGAACATTGATGGCTTATATGTGTCCTAAGACGACAGGCTCTGCATGATAGCGTTTCTAAGTGTAAGACCTTGCTCACACATCACACAAACAATCTGATTCCTAACAGTAGGCTTGCTCAGAAATGACTGTTTTCTTTGATGTTTCAACTCTCTCCTTTTCCTGTAACTTTGTGTTGTATCCAATTCTCTAGGAAAACACACTTTTCTAAAAAGGGGATGGGAATGAAGAACCATTTTGCTTACTTGCCCCATAAAAAGTAAACTTAAAATAATGTTGCAGTGCAGTGCAGCAGAGTAGAAGTCTTCAGGAGCAGTTTCTCTCTCCTACTCATATTGACTCTCCCAGGAACCCATGATTACCGCAGCCTTGTGCACTGGCTTTGCGGGCAGAGCAAACCCAGAGTATCTTTCCATTGCAGTCAAGACCGTTCTTGCTGCCATCTTACCTTCTCTTAGAAAGTCTCCAACCCTTCCTCCCCTTTCTCTGTTTTAACACCGTTTCCTCATGCTTTAGAATTTCTGCTCCCCTCCCTCAGTTACCATGTGATACAGTGGGACCTAAAGTTTCCTCACTAATAAAGCATTTCCTGGCCCATGTTACTAGCTTGCCATTATCCTAGCATTATTATGTCCTTTGATGATGTTCCACTGATGAGGGGACATCTTCCACTGATGAGGGGACATCTAGAAATCTGACACTGCAGCTTTGCAATGCAGACTGTCTTTAAACGACATAAATGGAATGCTTTTTAATACCTTCTAACTCTTAATGCTCAATGTTTCCTTTAGTCATTCAACAAACAGATCAAGGAAGCTAGACCATTGTTAGCCACCAGAAACTAAAGAGTGCTCTTGTGCAGCCCCTGTTTTCCTTGGCTTACAGCCTGTCAGAAATTGAACTGGTGCTCTTGATTTGTTTCTGTTGTTACACATAATTGATTGTTGGTACTCCAGGCTCTGACGTCAAACCCATTAGTCTGTTTGAAGCTCTTCTTGCTTTTATACATGTTTTATCTTTCAATGGATATTTTATCGAAGGAAAATAAACTCTGCAAGGCTAAAACTGTTTCTTAAAGCTTTTGTGAGTGATGTCGGCCTTTTAATATGGATTTTAATGCTATAAGCTCTTTAAGAGCCAGGGCAGGGTGGAAATAAAGGAAGGCAGATCCATCATTGTGAGTGTCTAGGCTTTGTCACAAAAAGGGGGGAGGAAATCCTCATGGCTTTGGAATAGCCACTTAACCTTTTGAATTTCATTGCTTTTCTCTGTTAAATGATGGGGCAGAGTGACGTGTCTGTTCTCCCAGCCATCCTATTTGAAATGCTATGATTCTGAATCTGAAAGCAGGTCAGGTATGACACACCGCTCTGAATACCTTTCTCATGCACACTCACACAGAGAAGGGGAAATGTGCAACCAGCAGAGTGTGGGAGGTTTACAAGATGGAGAAGTCGGAAACTGCCCTAAGACTCCTGACCATGGGCAGCCTTTGGAGATGGCCAGACCTGTTTATGGGTACCATGGGTGTGGAAACTCCTCCCATTCTTCACTGCAGCTCCTCTTTCAACAAGATGGAGACTGATGCTATTAGACAACTATGAGTCTGTTGTAGATACTCTATCTGGGACCATAGGTCCCAATTTACTACTAAAATTGGCCTAAAAAATTATTTGCTGACACAGGCATTTCAGTTATATTTATTATTCAAATCCAAGTGGAGTGGGGGGGTGTTGTGGAATAACATACATTATAGAAGTGGACCTTCTCTGTACCCTGTGGGGAGCTGCTAATGCTAATGTACTAATGTGGCAGTCTACAGAGATCCTGGAAAGTAACTTTGAGTTAAAAATTGTGATAACTGTTAGATATGGGATGTTAAAATATATTTTATAAGTGTCTCTCTCTCTCTCTCTCTGACTCTCTCTCTCTGACTCTCTCTCTCTCTCTCTCTCTCTCTCTCTCTCTCTCTCTCTCTCTCTCTCTCTCTCTCTCTCTCTCTCGTGTGTGTGTGTGTTTACACACAGGCATGTGGGTATGTGTTCCAGCTGAATCAACAGAAGCTGGTGTAGGTGCTGGGAGCTGAACTGAGCCCCTCTGGAAGAGCAGTATTTATACTTGCAAGTTTCCAAAAGAGACCCATTCCCTTGCCTATGTGATCTGACATTTACTGATACCATTACCTTTCCCATAGATGACAAAACAGGGTTGTGGCCTGCTTCCTGTAATTTTAAATGCATGTTGCCATCTTGTCCTGTACACTATATTTCCATGGACAGTGGCCTTGGGGATGACTGCCACTCGTCATTTAATAATTCACTAAAACTCTGAAACATTAGATAGTGGCTTTGAGGGAAATTTTCTTCTTTTAAACAACCACTTGCTTACATTGTGGGTTTTGTTAGATATATAGACTTTAGACAAAGGCTCTTGTTTCTGTGTTGTATTTGTGTACCACCAAACTTCTTTGGCTTATTCCTTACTCTATAGTATGTAATGCTGTGAATGCAAGTCCCTACAAAAAAAAAAAAAACCCACATCTTCCAATGAACCTCCGGATGATTAGAACCCCAGTGACTGTGGAGGGGTTGGAATGGTACAGGTCCCCAACCTGGTTACAATTTATTTTGGGCAGTCTTTAGTACATTAAATAGCCATTTCTTGCCAGGACCTAACAACCTTGTGACAAACACATAAAAGTTTTACAAATGTATTAACTTAACAAAACACTATTTTCCATTAAACAAAGTTCTAAGAATGCTACCAGATAATAACCGAGTCCCATAGTTGAAATCTCCCCATGCTACTATAACTCACCTATTGAATGTCTTCACAATTTACTTTAAAAAGCACCTTACTTTATAACTTTACTTCTTTGGCTACTACAAAAGCTTCATCAAGCTTTTACTACACTGAAATATGAAATCTGGGGTAAGCAGAATCTATGTTTGGAAGTCATGATCACTAATGTTTGGTTCCATGATAAACTATGTCTTATCCCCTTTGTGTTTCTATGTTAACGATAACGTGATTGTGCTTCAAGCCTTTAGCTCTTTACTTAAAAGACTCAATGGCAGGATTCCATTTTTCTTTTCTCCTTGACATCTTTATGATATGCATTATGGTAATTCAAGACACGTATATAATGCATACTAATGAAGTTAGTATATGCAATACGTGCATATAATGTGTACAATCAAGTTAGGATACTAAGCATTTCCATCTAGTCAAGGCTTCATCTTTTTTTAAAAAATGGAACACAGGTTTTTCCAAATCAGCAAGTTCACTTTTATTAAACTTTAACTGAATGTGAAATTACTCAGCAAATTTTCCAGACACTTATAAATGCTCCTATAAAATGGGACACGTGATTTAACTTGTGGCAACCACAAATCTAAAGGCTTTGGTATAGATGCATATGTATGTGTGTGTGGTATAAAACTTAAGTTAAATATATTATTATCTCACACCTATTTTTCTCAGCATCTGAGAACAATCTAAAATACTGCAAGGACTAGAAATGTTCAGAAATTATTCATATTGATTGACAGCAATTTTCCGTGGTGCTATACTAACCAAGTTAAAGAGCATATTGGACAGAAATAAAGTGGTTATTAGGTGTCTAAAAACTTATTGTGTCATAGTAAAATGATCTAAGATGTTTATGAATATTTATGAGTAAATAAATCTGAGCTAAACAAATGTGCTTGTATACTTCCAAATTTTGCTATACAAAATCAACACCATATTACTTTATTGTCTGAGTTATTTTAGCATTTTCTTATCTCTAATTTTTATTTTTGTGCAAAGCCATTTCTTTCTCTAAGTCTCACCCTCTCGTGAACGTTCTAAGGAATTGTTAGGTGCTCATATAAATCATCTTGTAGACTAAGGCCATACATATTAATAAATTAGTTGCAGTAGAATTTGGCACTTAAAAATTGTATCTTTTTATGTAAGCTTGCTGAGTCACAAGTTCTTCAGCGCAAAAGGCCAGTGAAGTCGTAGGAACTCGATTGTAAGATACTGGTTAAGGGTTAAGACCAATGTATAATATCTTCTTGAGGCATACTTTTTTAATTTCATTTCCATCTCCTCTTTCAAAACCAGGAACTCAATAACTATCATGCACCTTCTTTAATGAATTAACAAGTTTGGAACACATCAGGGATTCTCAGTCTGTTTGGTGAGTGTATTATCAAGGTAGAAGGTGCAATGGTGAATTTCCCTGAAGGACAGGATTCTGTGTTTAACAGATCAGGAATATCTTCGCACATCAGAAAAGCTTGATTCATGGAGAAATTTGGCTTCTGAAGAATTTGATGAGGTAGCCCTATTTGAAGGGTTGTTACCCTCCCATGACTGCAAAAATGTGTCATATCTTCCACCCCAAATTTGCTTATAGCAAGTTTGGTGAAAACTGTTTGTTTTTATTTGTCTAGGGATTTAGAGAGAGAGAGAGAGAGAGAGAGAGAGAGAGAGAGAACAGATATATGAAGAAATTAGCTCCTATAATTATGAAGGCTGGGAAATTGCATGGAAGACTGTGCACACTGGAGACATTGGCATGCTCAGGGTGACTGATTTCAACTTTCAAAGCCCCCCAAAAGAGAGTTCAATAGTACAGCCACCAGCTTCAGCAGAAACACCAAATGTGGGGGAGGTGCTAGCATAAGTCCTGAAGCTCAGCAGAGATACACTCCAGTTCCTGGAGAAAGAAATCGTCTGAATAATTCAAAGAAAATATTATTTAAATGGAGTATTTAAAAGACCCGAATTGGGACTAGTTAGGTATGAATTAATGGCTTTAAGTGTAGAAAATTAAAGAAATAATATGAATATTCTTATTAAAGTTTTAAAAATTAGAATGATAGGTGAAGTATTAGATGACTAATAGTAATAAATGTAACTTACATATGTCAAGTAAAAGCAGATACATAAACTGTATCCATCAAATGACAATCCATTGTTATTTGTAATTTCAACCTAGGATATTTAAGTGATCATGTAGATTTGCACTGTAAAAAACAAATTGTAACGACATCACACAAGTTGCACTTGCCATTTTTGATGCCTATGATTAATAGTAGCTCAGCAATTTTAATGAGTAATCAACGTTAAGTGATTTGACTCAGTAATGGATCACAAACTGAACTTTCCACTGAAGGGAATTATACCAACACAAGTCACCTGGAGACTACTCCATATAAAGTACCCTGAACTATGAACAATATAACTCTGATCACAAATGCCAAGATACGATTTTAAATAACTTAAATCATCTGTGCCCATTTTCTCTGGACCTAAAATATTGACTCATATGGGCATTGCATTTATTTTCTCATTTGGCATAAACTATTCATGATGTGTACGTTTTTCAATAGTGAGTGCTCCATAAAGATGCTGTATTTAGAAGCTGGGGTGAGGAGGATGGAATAGGGGGTTGCAGGGCCTGGGCAGGGGGAGAGGGAAAGGGGATAACATTTAAAATGTAAATAAGGAAAATATCGAATACAAAAAAAGAAAAAATAAAAATGGGGTACAGAACTATCCAATAAGTTCTCAAGATATGGTGAACAAATAACTGGTGAACAAAAAAATGCTGTATTTAATTTATTCACCACCTGAAATAATGTGAATATCACATACTGAGAACACGCACCTTTGTTCTGGGGAGATGCCGGCTTAGAAGGAGGCAATACACAATTCAGTCATTTTGCAGTGAAGCATGACTCAGACTCACTTTAGAAAGTGTTTTTTTCCCTCAGAATAGGAATGATAGAAAAGTCTTAGAGCAATTAATAGTTTATTTTTATTTTTAAATAGGGCTTAGATTTCTTGTAATAGCACTTACAGAATGGCATCCCTTCTAAAGACATGGAAGAATTCAGATGACATTCAGTGTGGATCAATTGAATTTAAAAAGTTGAATTATACAAGAAATAAAGCAGAATTTGGATTTTAAATAAAGATGTACACTTCAGAGATTTTCTCGATCCAGAGGTAGATTGATACATATAGCTATGCCTTTTGTACTCTTTCAAGCTACAAGTATAAAGTTATAAAGACAAATTTAGAGTAAGTAGGTTCCTGGGCAGGAGAGGAATTTCCCTGACTTAGCCTTTGAGGTGTTCAGACCAAGAGAAAAAGTTGAAAATTACAACAAAGAAGCCTCCCTGGGCTTCAGCTCAAACAACTGACAAACATGAGCTGTTGAGTGCGAAGACCAGCTATGCCTAAGATTGGCATCTTAGGACCTTCGTGGGTAACTCATTCACTTTAATGACTGACTTCCTCCATAAGCTCTTCCAATGTGATAATGAAAGACATTGAAAAAAAAAACTTTGCAAGCACTCTGTGTGTCTATTTTGCAATTCAAATGACATGGAAATTAAGACCTGTGTCCAGGTTTTCATCAGTGTTGGGTTGACATAGAACACAGTCTATCTTCCCATCTTACCGTTTCCTTGGAAACTGCAGTATTAAGATAAATTTGGAATGTTGTATCTGTTCTGTTGTATTCAGGCCTAATCTGTAAAACTACATTTGGGATGTGGGAACTAAAAGCTGCCAGGTCTCAGACTTACTTGACAAGATGAAGAAAACTGTCTGCAGGAGCTCCTTATGCCCTCAGTGGGAGGAGAAATAAAAACTGTGTATTGAGTCACTACTGGTCCTTTACAGGACGAGTCTGACCTGGGTAATCTCCTGCCTTATTCTAAAAGCATTGAGAGGTAGCATTAAAGCTCCTTGTGGGTCCCACCATCAATCCAGACCACTAACGATGACTACCTGTGTACAGAAGCACAGCTCAGTCTTCAGTCTTCATCACCTCTTCCACTCTGTTCCCGAAACGTGCAATGGTTCGATGACCACCAGAGCACAACCCACTGAATATTTATTGAATGTCTGCTATTTGGGAGGAGCAATGGACAATTTCCTAAGCAAAATCTCTGGAGGAAGATATTTCTTTCTATAGAAAGAATGCATACACAGCTGCATTTCACAGACAAACCTGCAGATTCATGACCTCTCTGCCATGGCACAGTAGCATATGGGAGAAAAAGTCACTTATGACTACAGGCTCTGCCAATCACTGGGAAATTTTTACTGCAGAAAACAATAACCAACATTTTTCATCAGGAGGTCTAGAAATTATCTATCAAAGGTTCGGGGATCTGAGACGACATTTTAAGTCATGCATTCAAATACTGACAACCAAGACAACTGATAGAGCATCTAGAAACGTCTGCCCTCCGAGCTTTCACAAGCCAATTGCTAATTGATTGCTTGGATCCAGCTCACAGTGGAGGAGAAGTAGATTTCTATTAGAGCCCACTGACAATTCTGATGCATGCATCCTATATTTTAGGTGGTTTTTTTTTCTTTTTTTCACAAAACTGAAATCCGTTTCTGTTAACATCTAAGGAAGACATAAAGGTGTCATGATTTGGCCCCACCCTATGGCCTTTAAGAGCAAAATACAAAATAGCTTTCCAGCCAACGACACAATAAAGAACTGACTATGCTTTTGGAAAACACAAAGAGTGATACTACACCACCCAGACAAGGCAATCAAGTTTGGCACCAGGAAGAAATGATGCAAATAAGAACAAAAGCAAATCTCTAAATCAGGTTGTCCAAGCATAGCCACTCTCCATTAACCTCCCTCAGGCTTTGTGAAACTGGCATCATTTTAGGTGTGTCAGTGACATTAATGAAGGGCTTATGATGTCTCCTCATGTGAGATCTGCTTTTAATGCATGGCCAAAACTTCACTCTTCACAATGTAACAAGACTGCTTAAACAATCTGGTAACTGTTGTGTTCAGTAAACATTTATTGAAGGCTCACTGTTATCTCCTAGACTAGACTATACACAAGCAACTCTAAGTAAGAACTCATATCAGTCCTCCTGGAGCTTCATTGCACAGCAACTTCTCTGTCCTCCTTCACCAGGTCCACATCACCAGGAACATCTAGGTTAATTCCAGTCCAACAAACTTCCAGTCATGTCCCCAGGGGCACAACTGGCTGTTAGAATGTCTGCACTGCTGACTGAGTTCCATTGTCCAGGTGAAGGCTGCTCCATCTGGAGTATTCAGATTAGGACAGACTTCCCAACACCTAATACATCAGAAACATCTAGGCACAACTAGATGGCCAAAAACTAGCATAAGAACACAACCAACAAAATCCATGGCTATATGACACTTTCAGAGCACAGCTATCCTATTACAAAAAGCCCTGAATATCCTAACACAACTGAACCACAAGAAAGTGACCTTAAATACAATTTCATAAAGATGATAGAGGCCTTTAAGAAGGAAACAAATAAATGCCTTGTAGAAATACAGGAAAATACAATTAAACAAGTGAAGGAAATAAATAAAACTGTTCAGGACCTGAAAACAGAAATAGAAGTAATAAAGAAAACACAAACTGAGGGAATCCTGGAGATGGAAAACCTGGAACAGAAACAACACAAACAAGCATCACCAAGAGAATATAAAAGATGAAAAAGGGAATCTCAGGGAATAGAAGATACATAGAAGAAATTGAGCCATCAGTAAAAATAAATGTTGAAGCTAAAATATACCTGACACAAAATATCCTGGAAATCCAGGAAACTATAAAAAGACCTAACCTAAGAATAATAGGAATAGAAGAAGGTGAAGAGTCACAGCTCCTAGGACCAGAAAACATTTTCAACAAAATCACTGAAGAAAAGTTTCTCCAACCTAAAGAAAGAGATGCCTATAAACATACAAGAAATTTACAAACAGCAATTAAATTGGACCAGAAAGGAAAATCCTCTTGCCATATAATAATCAAAAACATAAATCTGCAGAACAAAGAAAGAACATTAAAGGCTGGAAGGGAAAAAGGTCAGGTAACATTCAATGGCAGATCTATCAGAATTACTCCTGACTTCTCAACAGAGACTTATAAGCTAGAAGGACCTGGACAGATATCTTATAACCTCTGAGAAACTACAGGCGCCAACCTAGACTACTATATTCAGCAAAGCTCAATTATCATAGATGAAGAAAATAAGGTGTTCCAAGACAAAATCAAATTTAAGAAATAACTAACCACAAATCCATCCCAACAGAAAATAGTAGAAGAAAAACTCCAACACAAGGAAGTTAACTACCCAGGAAAACATAGGACATAAATAATTCCACACCAGGGAAAATAAAATAAGGGAATCTCATGCACGCGCGCGCACACACACACGCATGCACACTAACCCCATCACCATCACCAACAAAATAACAGGAATTAACAGTCATTGATCATTAGTATCTCATAATATCAGTGGACTCAATGCCCCATAAAAAGACACAGAATGGATGGGAAGCCAGGATCCAACATTTTATTACATAGAAGAAACACAATACCTCAGAGTAAAGGGCTTGAAATTTTTCCAAGCAAATGGACCCAAGAAGCAAGGTTGAGTAGCCATTCTAATATTTAATAAAATGGACTTGCAACCCAAATTATTGAAAAGAGATGGGGAAGGACACGTTATAGTCATGAAAGACAAAAATCTGTCAAGATGACATCTCAATTCTGAACATCTATGCCCCAAATACAAGGGCAACCCCATTCATAAAAGAAGCATCAGAAACCTTAAATCCCACATTGAACCACACATATTAACCCAAAAATTCACCCTGCCTACAATATGCACATGGATAAAGGTGGAGCAGAGATTGAGACCCATCCCATGTGAGAGAGACAACCACTGACACTATTAATGATACTCTTCTATGCTTGCAGACAGGAACCTAGCATAACTGTAGCCCAAGAGGCACCTTTCAACAGCAGATGGACACATGTTCAGAGATCCACAGCCAAAGAATAAATGGAGCCCAGGGAGTCTTGTATAAGCCTGGGGCATACAACTGAGGGAATCAGAGGAGTCAGGGATATCACAAGCAGGTTAGTCAACTAACCTGGGCCTGTAGTGGCTCACAGATGCTGAACCTTCAACCAAAAGTAATGAAGGGACTGAACCTAGGCCCCTTTACACATTTGAAGCAGACATGCAGCTTGGTTTTCATGTGAGTCCCCTAACAATGGAGCAGGGCCTGTGTCTGACTCTGTTTCCTGCCATTGGATCCCCTTCCCTTAAATGGACTTCCTGGTTGGGCCTCAATGGGAGATGACATGCCGAGTCCTGATGAGACAAGATGTTCCAGGGTGGAGTGATATCCACGGGAGGCTTCCCCTTCTGGGGAGGGGGTAATGGGGAAAGGGATTTGTTAAGTGTGGGACTGAGAGGAGAGGAGGGAAGGGTGCATGTCAAATGTAAAGTGAATAAATAAATGATTGAGAAAAAAGAAATAGTTTCATCCTCACGGTATTTCATTTGACAGAGAAAGGCAGACTAATAGAGAGAGAGAGAACTAACATTAATAAAATATGGCAAGTGCCATGACAAGAGTATGAGCAGGCTATGTAAGAGTCCTGAGATAACCTTGTCAGAGCAGGTATTGTGGCTTGAGTATGAAATGTACTTCATAAGCCTTGTGTTTTGAAGGTCTGGTCCTCAGCTGGTTGTGCTGTGGAGAAGTGACAACATCACAAAGGTACATCTTTATCAATGTTAGTTCTTTATCAATGCATTGATGAGTGCATAGTGAAAGGGCTCTTGGAACAAAAGCCTGGTTAAAAGAACTAGATTCCATCATGGAGCGATGGGAGGTTACTTTGAAGGGCATGTCTTGCTCCTTGTGTCTTTTCCTTCCTCTCTCTGTCTTCTGGCCATTATGAAGCTGAAGCTAGTAACATTTATCTAACATACCTTTGTTGGTGGCACTCTCCTCCCCCAACCCCTCCTCTTCCTCCTCTTCCTCTTTTTCCTTCTTCCTCCTTCTCCCCTTTCTTCTCTGTTTCAGACTTGGCACTGACCTAATAAAACTATGCTGTCAACTATCCTGTAGCCTCTGAAAATATAAGTCCCAAGCAAATCTTTCTTCTTTCAAGGCACTTCCTGCACTATATCTACCATCACACTGAAAGAGAGAGTACTTCCTCAGTGATTTAAGGGGTAAATTAGTGTCACTGAATGGAAGGAGATCAGGTGGGAAAGTGAAAACGGAGGTCCTCAAGTTCAGCTACTAGATGACTTAATGTCAAAATGGCACTATGGTTTGGATCTTAACTTTTTCCAAATGCCTTTGGGTAAGAAAGCCAAAGATTTCTCGCCCACAAGGCTTTTGGAAGGTATGAAATCTTTAGGACTTAAAAGCTAGTGGGCAGAAATTAGATCTTTTCAAGTATGGCCTTGCAACTGTTACTGGGAATATGGTTCGTTCTCTCACTTTTACTTCTCAGCTGCCATTAGGTATTTATGCCAGCCCCACTATGATGCTCTAACTCACAACTGGTCCACAGAGGTGGGTTCAAACAGGCATGTACCAGAACCTCACAGACATGGATCATTTGTCCTTTAATGTTTTATGTTCCTTTGTGGGTTTTGTCATAGAGACTGAAATTTTAGCAGTTCACCAAGAATGAGTGAAAACGTATGGTGTTGGAAAGTAAACACCATACATTTTCACACCCCTCAAAAACTGAAAGTAAGGACAGAATTGTCCTAGAATTAGAAAACAAAATCCCTTTAAACCAAAAGACATGCTGTAGAGGAAGCCACTGGCAAGCTGAGGGCCAGAAGCTAAGCAAAACTGATCTAGACTCTCCTCCAGAAGACAAAAAACGGACCCATAGGAGAAGGGGCAATTTATCGGAAAGTACTTTTAGCAAAAATTTATTGCACGTGAGGTTGTGTTTTATAGACTGTAATGGAAATGTGTTGGGAAATCTATTCTGCCCTAGGACAGTAAGAGGAATAGCTTATTTCTTTTTCATAAGGAATATAATATGATGAGTGGATGGGGAAATTTGAACAAAAGAAAGGAACTTAAAGCAGAAAAAAATTAGGTCATTTTATCAAAAAGAAGGAAACAACAGTCATGTCTGTAAGAGAGGATGTGCATCATCTTGTTGTTATGTAAGGCAAGATGAACGACAGTGGCTACAGAACTGTATAGCCACAGATCCCCAAAGCCTAAAAGGTAAGCAAAACTAGCACACTCTCCCTGGTCAATGGCTGTGCTCTATTGTCTGTTACATCTAGATGGTTAACATTCAGTTTCTGTTGGAAAATTTCCAGCCCATTTAGCATTTGTTCTAATCAGAAAACCTCACTTAACTACTCGGAAAATGGTAACCACTTTAACATCATAAAATATATCATATTTTCCCTTTAAATGTTTGGTAATAAATGAAAAGCTCTATAGCAGTTAGTTCAGTGTTACCCATGCAGGATGAATATGCTGAGCAATTACCTTGTTTCCATGACAACAGAATATCTGCTCATCCCTTCCTATGATACTGGGAAGCTACCAAATTAGCTCCGCTCAGTAAAAGCAACTTAGTGAACTGGGAGTGGAGGTATAGTTGTGGAGTTCTAAATTAGAGGCCCAGTGAACAAACAAACTACTGATATTTATTCATTAATTTATTCAGGAAATATCAAAATAAGTCATATGGCAAGAAATGCAATATCACAAGTAAGAAGTGTGAGGCAAAAACTGTAGGGAAAAGGGTATAAAATGATAATTAGGTTTGGTAATACCATTGCTTCTTCATGATCTCTTAGGAGGAGACCTTGAGGAAATCCAAGACTTTGAGTATATGATGCAAAACAACATCCAAGACACCTCCCACGGTGGACACCTACTTAAACCTTATACTCTGCCCACTGTCCTGAAACCACACATTTTTATTTGAACTCTCTAGAGAAAAATAAAATGGAGACCAGCAAGTGTCCCATTGACATCAATAAGACTTGCAAGAAACTATTCTGCCATTCTGGCTGCTCCAAGAAACTGCAATAGAAAAAAAAATGTATCAGGTACCCACAGTAAATACAGAATCTGGAAAAGGCTTCAGAGAGGGTATTCCAATTCAGCTGCAGGGACCTGTCAAGCTGAGCTTTGATGTTGGAAGAGAAAGATTCTTTCCTCCGGGAAAGTGAACATTTTAATAGCATTGTGCTTCCTGTTAGCACAGTTGATTACATGTTCTCATGGGAGTTGGTCTCCACGCAGTTGGAGAAGTGAGATGTGATTTAGAGAATTTTCTTGGTAGGAATCATAAGAGAGGACCTAAAAAGATAAGTGGAAAAAGAATGTATAGAAGTTTGAGGGAGGATAGGAGGAGCAGAAACTGTCACCCAAAATACCACATTTTGATTGATTTGTCATGCAATTACATCTAATTATAGGCAATGTTTTGGAACTTGGACCACAGGCTTGAAGATAAATTTGATACTTGGGAGAAATGCCATGACTGTATAATGAAGGTCTTTAGTCTATTTCTCTCTCTCTCTCTAATAAAATTATCTCTAAAGAATAACTAAATCAAGTGATTTTATATATATATATATATATATACATATATATATACACATACATACATATATATATATATATATACACATACATATATATATATAGTTTCTCATTGGAATGTGGAACAAAATAATCACAGGAAAGTTTAAAGGGATAGCCTTCCAAAATGGACAATGGAAATATGCAAAAATATTGCATTGTATAAACTACTCTGCTATTTAAGTGTTTACATTGAAAAAACATTGATAAATATTAAACATAAAAGGAAAAGTCCTCTGGAAAGATAAAAGCTATATGAACTTAAGACATGATCTAAATACAAAGGAATAAAAATATGATTGATAGTAAAACTGTAGAATCTGGTGTGGAGCTCCAAAGATTCAAAAGAGCTATTTGACTAACTTGAGAATTAAGTCCTTTTATTTCATAATTTATGTTTATATAGCTTATCAAAATTCACCAACATTTTCAGAACTGTACCTACATAGTTATATTCAAGGAAAATCTTTCAACTGCTGTTTATCTCATTAATAAATCTCAAATCTCATATTTTTCAGTTGAAATTCTTATTGCTTAATTTAGCACATGGTATAAGAAACCAATATATTTGGTAATATAATAATTTAAATCGAGTGATTTAATATAAGAATAATATAAGAACTCTGTACCTTGGCTTATTACTTTAAAATCACACACAAATATAGCCACAGAAACTAATATAATAATATTTGTCTGTAGAAATTAGTTCATTCATTTAAAAATTACTACTTTGGAGCTCATCAAAAGAAGATATCAAATAGATATTGATTTAGTTAGCAAACAAGGAATACAATTAATTGGCTTAGCCCACTTTTGAGATTGCTACATAATTTAGTCTTTCAGGTAAAAACCTGGTATCTTTATGTCTCTAATGACATTCGTTCCAGCCTAGACTAACTAAGCATGTTTTTTTTTTTTTCTTAACTCCCCACAAGCATGGGATTCATTCTTGTTTTCCACTTTTGCACTTGGCAACATTACATGGCTTTGCCAATCAACCTCCACCTCCTTTTTAGATTATAGTGGAGAAAACACTGTACAGTGATTACTTCATCTTTGTGCTAAACCTTACCTATTACTCCCCTAATCTAATGGTTAAGATGATGGGTGGGGGAGATTCAGCACTATGCTAATGAGCACAAGGATGACTAATAGCTGAAATGAGAAATAAGATGCAGACTACAGACATTCAAAGGATGAATGTACAGCACATTATTAGTTAAAGTCATAGGAGAGCTACAAAACCAAAAATAGTTGTTTGGTTTTTTGTGGTTGTTGTTTTATTTTTATTTTTTTTTAAGTTTTTCAATACAGGGTTTCTCTGTATAGCCCTGGCTGTCCTGGAACTCATTCTGTAGACCAGACTGGCCTCGAACTCAGAAATCCACCTGCCTCTGCCTCCCAACTGCTGGGATTAAAGGTGTGCGCTACCACTACCTGGTTTCAAAAATACCTTTTGACATAGAAAACAGCATTGAAGGGCTGGGGATGTGGCACAGTAATGGGGCTTCCTTCGAATATGCCAGGCCTTGAGTGTGTGTGTGTGTGTGCGTGCATGCACGCACACACACACACACACCAGAATCAGAAACTCAAAAAGGAATGACTAGAAACTGTCTAAGTAGAAAGATACAGGGAAACTACTCACATTCACTGAGCAGCTACCTTTGATCAGACCCAATGTTAGGGGAGTTCATACATAATATTTCATTTATTTCTTACATCAAAATCTTTTCATAATTTTACAGTGTATGAGGCCCAGCAGACTTTCAGAATTGCACAGAATCGTATTGCTTGCAGGTCTCTGAGCAGACATTCTAATTCAAGCTGATACTATTTCCATACCAGGCGAGAGGACTAGAGTGCAGGCGAAGGCTCCGAGGTAACATTATGCACAGGTGTACTTGACAGACAATGATTACAGCAATAATCTAGAACAGTCTAAGGGAGAAGTAAGCACGTATACACAGTCATTTTAAAGACATCCAAAGTCTGTGTTATGGCTAACGTGAAATCAGGCCTGAGTTGGCCAAACTTAACTATGTCAAACTTACCTAGGTCAATATATTTTGTGTGTGTGCTTACCTCCATATGTCTGTACATGGCTCATCTTTCAGGCACTCTGAGAAAGCTAGCTTTTTGTCTTCTGGGCACTCTGGGAAAGCCAGCTTTTCATTGTCACCAAGGGAGAACACTGATGATTTTACTGCATGCCTGACCCTTATATTCCACAAGTTCTCAACTGAACTCTCCTCAAAGGTCCCTCCATTAATGACTGAAATAGAGCTCTCTCGATTCATTCCCTCAAAACTAAGTCTCCTTCAGTGGTGTACGTCACCTCCTCCAAACCATTCATCACAGTCCTCGAGTTTAATCATTTGCTTACCTTCCTGTTACTTATGGGTGTCCTGACAAGCCGTCCTACACTGATGTCAATACCCATGTTGACTTAGTTTATCATAGTTTAGCTGGAGTCCAGGACATGGCCCCCACAGAAAAGCTAGCGAGTAGAAAATTATCGAATTAATTAAAGAATTAATAAACAAAAGACTTCTTTTGTTCTCTCTCAATATTGAGTTTAACTAACTGAAATCCACACTATTGTTTAGTATCTGCATGTAAATAGTGCATTTGTGACAAACACTTTTAGAAATGGCAGGTGTTCCTTCCCAGAGTGTGAGAACATATGGCTATTGCTACAACATAACAAAAAATTACAACACTGTGTGAAAAATCAAGGTATGTCTGCGTGAGGTGTGGCTGAGATCTTCATTACCAAAGTTGCTGGTAAATTCCCGTGGTTTGGTAGAGACACTTGCTTCAAGACCTGTAGTCTCTGTGTCCCTGGAGATGAGACACAGTAGAGCATCTCATTGTGATTATAGTGGTTTATTTGGACAGTGTACTTGCTAAGAGATGTTCCATTCTGTTTTCTGAAAGGGAAGTGAGTGAAATAGCTTCCTAATTGAAAAACAGTAATAAAGCCAGCATGATCCTTTAAGCTCATTTATTGAGAAAATGAGCAACCTCAAGGCCTATTTCCTCAGTTATAACTAACAATAGAGGCAAGGGAAAAAAAACCAATAGACTTTGTGGATGGTTGATGATGGTAACCAACTGGATTACAACTCCTAATAGTTAGCTGTTAATAGGTCACTCACCATAGTGCGACATGGTTATACTCAGTGGACAATTACTTTATCAGACACAATTGTGGGTGCTAAGCATGTTAGCTCATTTAATAATTACTAAATTACTCTCCATTTACAAAAGAGAGAATTAAAACTAAGGAAAGTGAAATGAGTGGTACATAATATTGGTTGTCAACTTGACATATGTTCCTGGGAAAAGGGACCCTCAGACAAGGAATCATTTTCATCAGATTGTCTCCATGGACATGTTCAAGAAAAAACAGTTGTGTGACTGGAAATTGATGAAATATGGACAAAGCTACTGTGGGCAGTGCCATCGCTGGAAAGGTGGGTGTATGCTGTATAAGGAAAATAGCTGAGTCAGCAGGTTAGTATAGTTCCTCCCCGGTCTCCACTGTACTTCCTGTCTCTAGGTTCCTTTATCCCTTGAGCTCCTAGCTTGTTTTCCCTCTGTGACAGACTAGAACCTGTCCGCTAGAATAATCTCACTCCTCACAAGTTGATTTTGGTCATGGTGCTTAGTATAGCAGCAGAAAGCAAATGAAAGTTTATTGACCAGCGACATCCACTCCTTAATCCAAACCATTACCTCACCAGTGTTTTAAATGGCATTAAGTGTACACTACATAATGCGAAATGGGAGTCAGTAGAAATACACAAGTGTATAAAGATCTTTGAGGTCTCCAAATTGATTTTAACAAGTTGTAAAAACAAAGTGGCTAATTAAGAAGAAAGTGTTAGGTTTGAACTAGACACAAACAGAAGAGATACAACAGGGAATCTTCCTGAATATGTGATGCCTGGCTTGAATTTCAGAAATTAAGGAGCACTTGGCTGTCACTAAGCACCTGACCAACTAGGAGGTGACAGATGGAAGAGTCTTACTTAGAAGAGTCCTAACAAAGTCACACAATAAGGAACCTTATAACAAATGGGAAAGGATGGTGCCAGGAAACAGAGAGCTACTAAAAACTTTATGTCTTCTTTGAGGCTGAATAAAGCTCCACTGTGTGTATGAACTTCCTGGCTATTGTGGATACTGTGAGAATAAACAGGGATTTGCAAGAATCTCTCTGCAATGTTGACCTGGGATCCTCTGCATATATACCCTGGATATAGAGGAACCTTATGGCAACTCAAATGCTAGTAGTTTGAGTAAACTACATGCGGCCTTCTACAAAGGCTAACTAGTTTAATTTTCTATCGGCAATATGTAAGAGGTTCTCTTCACGACATTCTCCCTAAATTCACCAGCATCTGTTTTCATGATAATAGCAACTCTGGCTTGAATAAATGAGATCTCAATATAGTCCAGGTCTGAACTTAACCTTTGGCTAAGGATGCTGTCTTTCTGATATGTTTATTCAATACTTGAAATATCTTTATCTCTCCCTCTACTTTAAAAGGACACTTTGCTGTCTATAGACATGTTAGCTCACACGTATTTGCTTTCAGGGCTTGTAGTGTATCACTTCTTGCTTTCTGGCCTTTGGGATTTCTTATAAGAAATCTCATGATATTCTGATGAATTTGCCTTTATGGTTGATATTGTTCTCCAGCAGATTTGAGTATTGCTTCTTTGTTCTGTAGCCAGAACAATATGCATTGGAGGAATTCTTCCTGGGACTCACCTATGTGTTTTCAAATACCACTTGTCCTTAGAATTCCTTGTTTAAAACTTTGATTGTAGGAAGTTCTACATTTGTTTCATTGAATGGTGTTTAGCTTGCCTTACCTTTAGTTTCTATTTCTGTCTCTTCTGTCTTACAGATTTTTAGGCTTGGCCTCCTGATTATATCTCCCAAATTCCTGAAAGGTGTGGTTATGTGTATATTTGTTTATTGATGTAATATTTCATCAACATTGAATTTCTTCTCTGATATACTTTATTCCATTTAATCTTGCCTATAATTGTATGATGCATTTTGATGTGAGGTTTTTCTTGACTTTTCCATTTCTCACATGTAGGGGTCTTCTTTCCAAATTCCAGTTTCCTTGCTGAATTTCTATCCACATTCCTTTTCTTTTTAAAAAAAAATCTGTTTCAACCTTTTGCATCTAGTTCTGGGATTGGTTTTTTCGTGGAATTCCCTTCCCTGTTTCCATCGTTCTTTAAAGTCTCTGATCATATTTACATCCCATTGCCTGGTGTTTCCATGTTTCTCGTATTTCTGTGCTGTGGTTTGCCCACTTGTTGATACGGATATCTCTTTTGATTCTTCTTGGTAAAGGTGAAAGTACTTTTAGTTGGAGGTATGTTTGCTATGGCAGTAATAATATCAAAGCAAACAAGATATGGAAATATAATCAACGTTGGTTAAGGCCAATTGCTTCACTGCCAAGGACCATAAAATAGAGACTTATATGACATGCAGAATGTACACTGAAGGCTATGGTTAGCTCATAGCAAGTGAGTGTCTACTATATGGCATGATTTCTTCAACTTAAGAACCGTTTTCTTTGTGTAGAAGAAGTCATACTAGACAGCTTGTGCTTTGCAAGCAGTGAATGAAGGAGATTCCTTCATGCTCCAGAAACACACCAATATGTATACTCTAGTGTGGCTAATGTTCTAGGTAAGGAATGCTTACTGGTTGTGTTGGGAGGTGGAGAAAGCAACCAGCTTTGGGATGTAAACTGAGAGGTCAGAGTCCCTGCTGTCAAATCTCTATGTATCAAATACTGCTGGGGAGATGGGGCTGTAGACAACCAGCAATTAACTGAGGCTTTAGAGTTTTCAGTTCCATTAGCAGGGAAACTCAGAGAAGATAAATGACTCCAGAGGTTTGGTTGCTTTCTAGCCCCAAACTTGAGGCTATCAAATTCTGATACAGTTTATCCTAGAGTGATAAGTTCGGCACCTATAAACCAAGATTGTAGCTTGCCACTATTTCCTTTACTATCCAAGTCGAGTATTCTGTTTCCCTAATTTATTAGTGTGACAGTGTCTCCCCATACCCACATAACTGTTCTGTGGCTGTCTCCCATCCAGAGGCTGTGTAGACTGTCCCTAGACTTGTGGACTTATGATTACTCCTGGTTTTCAGCCCACTATATGATCTCTCTCTCTCTTAAACACTAGCTCTCTTCCAACAATGACACCTTGACATACTTCGATAAGACATGGCAAGGAACAAAATAAATCTCCTCTCTGGCACTAGCCATTCTCAGAAGACACATTACTATATTACAAACATGGGTAATGGAATACAATTACCACTAGCAGTGAGCTAGGTTGGAGTAGAACCATGCCCGATCCTTATCATTACATACCCACCTTAACCTGTCCCCTGATTCTCTCCAAATTTCAGCTGCTTGGTCACCACATTCAGGATTTACAAGGCTTTTTCCAAAGATTCCCTTTGGAGTATAAGATATCTTTAGTCACTCGGCCACCTGTCATTCCCTGTGTCACAGAGTCAACTTCTTATTTGATACTTTGACCTGGAAGTCTTTTTTTTTTAATACGTATTTTCCTCAATTACATTTCCAATGCTATCCCAAAAGTCCCCCATACCCCCCCCACTTCCCTACCCACCCATTCCCATTCTTTTGGCCCTGGCATTCCCCTGTATTGGGGCATATAAAGTTTGCAAGTCCAATGGGCCTCTCTTTCCAGTGATGGCCGACTAGGCCATCTTTCGATACATATGCAGCTAGAGACAAGAGCTCTGGGGTACTGGTTAGTTCATCATGTTGTTCCAACTATAGGGTTGCAGATCCCATTAGCTCCTTGGGTACTTTCTCTAGCATCTCCATTGGGAGCCCCGTGATCCATCCAATAGCTGACAGTGAGCATCCACTTCTGTGTTTGTTTGGCCCTGGCATAGTTTCACAAGAGAGAGCTATATCTGGGTCCTTTCAGCAAAATCTTGCTAGTGTATGCAATGGTGTCAGCGTTTGGAAGCTGATTATGGGATGGATCCCTGGATATGGCAGTCACTAGATGGTCCATCCTTTCATCACAGCTCCAAACTTTGTCCCTGTAACTCCTTCCATGAGTGTTTTGTTCCCAATTCTAAGAAGGGGCACAGTGTCCATACTTTGGTCTTCATTCTTCTTGAGTTTCATGCGTTTAACAAATTGTATCTTATATCTTGGGTATCCTAAGTTTTGGGCTAATATCCACTTATCAGTGAATACATATTGTGAGTTCCTTCGTGATTGTGTTACCTCACTCAAGATGATGCCCTCCAGGTCCATCCATTTGTCTAGGAACTTCACATAAAACCAGAGACACTGAAACTTATAGAGGAGAAAGTGGGGAAAAGCCTTGAAGATATGGGCACAGGGGAAAAATTCTTGAATAGAACAGCAATGGCTTGTGCTGTAAGATGGAGAATTGACAAGTGAGACCCCATGAAACTGCAAAGCTTCTGCAAGGCAAAAGACACCATCAATAAGACAAAAAGACCACCAACAGATTGGGAAAGGATCTTTACCTATCCTAAATCAGATAAGGGACTAATATCCAATATATATAAAGAACTCAAGAAGGTGGACTCCAGAAAGTCAAATAACCCCATTAAAAAAATGGGGCTCAGAATTGAACAAAGAATTCTCACCTGAAGAATACCAAATGGCAGAGAAGCACCTGAAAAAATGTTCAACATCCTTAATCATCAGGGAAATGCAAATCAAAACAACCCTGAGATTCCACCTCACACCAGTCAGAATGGCTAAGATCAAAAATTCAGGTGACAGCAGATGCTGGCGGGGATGTGGAGAAAGAGGAACACTCCTCCATTGTTGGTGGGATTGCAAGCTTGTACAACCACTCTGGAAATCACTCTGGCGGTTCCTCAGAAAATTGGACATAGTACTACCGGAGGATCCAGCAATACCTCTCCTGGGCATATATCCAGAAGATGTCCCAACCGGTAAGAAGGACACATGCTCCACTATGTTCATAGCAGCCTTATTTATAATAGCCTGAAGCTGGAAAGAACCCAGATGCCCTCAACAGAGGAATGGATACAGAAAATATGGTACATTTACACAATGGAGTACTACTCAGCTATTAAAAAGAATGAATTTATGAAATTCCTAGCCAAATGGACCTGGAAGTCTTGTTTACATGCTAGAGAAAGGAGAGAGTTGAGAGAAAAAAATACCAGAAGGAGAGGGAGCCAGAAAAAAAGAAAGGACACATAGAAATACAATCAGTTCTCTTCAACAACTTTAATAATCCCAACCAATGTCAAGAAATATTGCTGTGGAATTACCTGAAAGAGAGTTAGGAGATGTGAGTCTGTTGCCTGTCACAAAAGAATGTGTAAAAACAAATAAGTAGAGAGCCATAAGAGTACAGGATTTCCCAGAGTCACATATTCAAGAGGAATGACTTTGAGATATAAGAGACTACTGAACAAAGGATCTGAGATCTACCTAACCAGCTATCCCAGTACAACACTACTGGATCTCTCTATCCATATGTGATATACAAGGAATGAAAGATTAGACAACAGACTAAGTACAATGCTTGTGTGGGGCTGTTGCTCAGAAGATAAGCTCCAGAATGGCAGAGGCTGTGACATTGTTTAATTTGGGATAATAGTGGGGAAGAAATATTAACTAGAATAGTTTAGACTCTAAAATTTGACAATTAAGCAGACTCCAAAATAGATTCCAATATGAACAGATTTCTCATATAAAAGGAAATACAAATAGCTCAGAAATGGGAAGAGATATTCAAACTTGCTAAAAATAAGAGGAATACAAATGAAATTTTTACTGAGATTCCAATTCAGCGTAGTAGATCAACAGGGACCCTTCTATGTAATGATTCATAATAGCCTAAGTGGGTATGACATATGTGGACAATTATTTGGCAATATTTATCTAAATTTATGGTATTTTTCAATATTTCAGTGTTTATGATTCTAAATCAGTGAAACTATTTGTAGAAGTGTCTTGTAGACAACTAGTACTTGTGAAGAATAACACATGAAATTGTGCATGAAGAGACTGTATGTGATAGCCAAAGTTCCTGCTTGCAAATGATTAAACAAGAGATGATTAAAAGTACACACAGCCAACTCAGACCCAAAAGGATATACATGGTATATACACACTAATAAGTGGATATTAGCCAAAAAGAAAAAAAAAAGCACAGAATAGCTAAGAGCTAAGATACAGTCCACAGAACTCAAAAAGTTCAACAAGCTAAAATGCCCAAGTGAGGCTGCCTCTGTGCCACTTGGGAGAGAGAAGAAAACAATCACAAGTGGGGAAGGAGGGAGGGAAGGAGGGAGGGAAGGAGGGAGGGGTTTGGGAGGAAAAGTGAACCCCATCAGGGGGATGGGGGTGGGGGTGGGGGCGATCTGATCTGACAATGGGTAAGGGAAAGGGACTGAAGCCCTGAGGGCCAACAGAAAGAATGTAAACAGACAGCCTAAGGAAATTGGAGGTTGAGGGAACCCCCCATAATGCACAAGAGACCTGGGTGGTTGGGGGTGAGAGACTGCCAAGACTCAATGGGAGGGACCTTAGATGAAACACCCAACAGTAGAGAGAGGGAATTTATAGAGCCCACCTTCAGCAGGAAGACAGGGCATCAAATGAGGGAGAGGGTTGCCATCCCACAGACACATCTCTGACCCATAATTGTTCCCGTCTGAATGAATTACAGGGATGGAAATAGAGAGGATCCCAAGGAAAAGAAGGTCCAGAGACAGGCCCAAATTGGGATCCAGCTCAAGAGGAGGTCCCAAGGCCTGACACTGTTACTGAGGCTATGGAGCACTCACAAAAAGGGACCAGCATAACCACACTCTGAAAGACCCAACAAGCAGCTGAAAGAGTCAGATGCAGATAGTTGTACCCAACCAATGGACAGAAGCAGCTGACCCTTGTTGTTGAATTAGGGAAGGCTGAAAGAAGATGAGGAGAAGGGCAATCCTATAGGAGGACCAGCAGTCTCAATTAATCTGGACTCCTGAGATCTCTCAAACACTGAACCACCAAACAGACAGCATACACCAGGTGATATGAGGCCCCCAACACACATACAGTAGAGGACTTCTGGGTCTGTGTTCATTCAGAGATGATGTATCTAAGCCTTAAGAGATTGGAGGTCCCAGAGAGTTCAGAGTTCAGGTGAGGTGGGGGGTGGGAGACTGGGTGGGATGGGGAGGAGGTTGGGATGTGGAGCAGTTGAAGGGTGGATGGGGGGCATGGAATGGAATGTGGAGTGTAAAAAATAAATTTAAAATAAAATATTAAAAAAGCTACCATCTTTCAAAAGGAAACCATCTTTTAAAATCTACCATCTTCCTTTTCATTGGAAAAGGAAGAAAGAGAGAAAGGAGGTAAAAGAGAGGGAGAGAGAAACATGTCCAAATTATGATATAACATGAAAGGTAAAGGTTGTATCTATAATATCCTACCATAAATAGGTACATGTGATGATTTGAGAAATATCTTCAATAGGACCATGTATTTGAACTCTTGGTCCCCAGTTGGCCACCCTATTTGGAGCTATGGTAGAATCTTTAGGAGATAGAGTGTTGATGGAGGAAATATTCCATTGGGTGATGGATTTCATTCTTGAGCACCTTGGCCCATTTGCAGTTTGCTCTCTCTACTTTCATAGTCAGAGATGAAGATATCATCCATTGGCTCTCTGCTCCTGCTCCCATGCCCTGCCCACCACTGTGGACTCCCCCTCTGGAACCACAAGCGAACATAAACTCGCTCTTCACTAAGATGCTTTTAGTCTGGTATTTATCACAGCAACAAAAAGTAACCACTTATTATAGTATCCAAACTCATACAATTATGCGTTGTGTTTACAGGCACATACACAAAGGTATGTGTCTATATTTTATAACACATCTCTGCATGAACATGTAAGAAATTTAAGACATTATATTCTGAAAGAAAATCTACTTATTGAAAAGAATGATGCAAAAGACTTTAGCATGACGGGTCCTTGTTGCACTTTGAGTTTTGTTGTCATGTATCTATTGGTTTGGTAATAGATTTTAATTTTTTAAATTAAAATACATGTAGCTCTATAGCCTTCTTAGTTTTATTAAAGGCTATCTTTATCACTTGTGGAAAATAGAGGGGAGAAAAATAAAGCTAATTTGTAAACAGATTTAGTGATCCCCTCAAATTTGGAGACTACAAATTAGAGAGATGTCACCCAGGATGATTGGATGGTCTTTTTGTCTTTCAGAAACTTTAAGAAATCTTGCGGCTCCGGGACTCCGCCAAACTTAGTCTGTACAGGTGAGACTGAGGACCACAGAGGCAGACAGCTTCTGGGACAGGCGGGAGCCACAGAGCCACTGAGGCAGCACCCTTTTGGGGCCACAGACATCCGGCACCCTCCCAGCCGGAGGACAGTGATCTGCCCTGCAGGGAGCGCCATCCTGGCTCTGGGACTCCGCCGAACTTAGTCTGTACAGGTGAGAGTGAGGACCACAGAGGCAGACAGCTTCTGGGACAGGCGGGAGCCACAGAGCCGCTGAGGCAGCACCCTTTTGGGACCGCAGACATCCGGCACCCACCCAGCTGGAAGACAGTGGTCTGCCCTGCACAGGAGCCCTCTGCCTCAGGAGCAGGGAGCACATCTTGGATCCAGGACTCCACTGAACTTAGGAAGTTAGTCTGCACAGCTGAGAGTGTGCACCACAGAAGCCTACAGCTTCTGTGACCTGCCAAAGCAACACAGCATCTGGGAAAGGTCCTGTTTTCCGCCTTCTTCTTCGGCCAGGAGGAGGTCCAAACGCCAGATATCTGTACACCTTCCCTTTAAGAGGAAAGCTTGTCAGCAGGGAGTGCTCTAACCACTGAAACTCAGAGGAGAGAGCCTGTCTCCCAGGTCTGCTGACAGACGATACTCAGAATCACCAGAAGAACAACCTCTGAACAGAGACAACTATAACAACTCCAGAGATTACCAGATGGCGAGAGGTAAACATAAGAATCCTACTAACAGAAACCAAGACCACTCACCATCATCAGGACCCAGCACTCCCACTTCCCCCAGTCTAGGGCAACCCAACACACCGGAAAAGCTAGACCTGGATTTAAAAGCATATCTCATGATGATGGTAGAGGACATCAAGAAGGACTTTAAAGAACTACAGGAGAACATGGCTAAAGAGTTACAAGTACTTAAAGAAAAACAGGAAAACACAACCAAACTGGTAGAAGTCCTTAAAGAGAAACAGGAAAACACATCCAATCAGATGATGGAAATGAACAAAACCATACTAGACCTAAAAAGGGAAGTAGACACAATAAAGAAAACCCAAAATGAGGCAACACTGGAGATAGAAACCCTAGGAAAGAAATCTGGAACCATAGATGCAAGCATCAGCAACAGAATACAAGAGATTGAAGAGAGAATCTCAGGTGCAGAAGATTCCATAGAGAACATCAGCACAACAATCAAGGAAAATGGAAAAGGCAAAAAGATCCTAACTCAAAACATCCAGGAAATACAGGACACAATGAGAAGACCAAACCTACGGATAATAGGAGTGGATGAGAATGAAGATTTTCAACTCAAAGGACCAGCAAACATCTTCAACAAAATTATAGAAGAAAGCTTCCCAAATCTAAAGAAAGAGATGCCCATGAACATACAAGAAGCCTACAGAACTCCAAATAGGCTGGACCAGAAAAGAAATACCTCCCGACACATAATAATCAGAACAACAAATGCTCTAAATAAAGATAGAATACTAAAAGCAGTAAGACAAAAAGGCCAAGTAACATATAAAGGCAAGCCTATCAGAATTACACCAGATTTTTCACCAGAGACTATGAGAGCCAGAAGATCCTGGACAGATGTTATACAGACACTAAAAGATCACAAATTCCAGCCCAGGCTACTATACCCAGCCAAACTCTCAATTAACATAGATGGAGAAACCAAAGTATTCCACGACAAAACCAAATTCACACATTATCTCTCCACGAATCCGGCCCTTCAAAGGATAATAACAGAAAAAAACCAATACAAGGACGGGAACCACGCCCTAGAAACAACAAGAAGGTAATCCCTCAACAAACCTAAAAGAAGACAGCCACAAGAACAGAATGCCAACTTTAACAACAAAAATAACAGGAAACAATTACTTTTCCTTAATATCTCTTAATATCAATGGACTCAACTCCCCGATAAAAAGACATAGACTAACAAACTGGCTACACAAACAAGACCCAACATTTTGCTGCTTGCAGGAAACTCATCTCAGAGAAAAAGATAGACACTACCTCAGAATGAAAGGCTGGAAAACAATTTTCCAGGCAAATGGTATGAAGAAACAAGCTGGAGTAGCTATTCTAATATCTGATAAGATTGACTTCCAACCCAAAGTCATCAAAAAAGACAGGGAGGGGCACTTCATACTCATCAAAGGTAAAATCCTCCAAGAGGAACTATCAATCCTGAATATCTATGCTCCAAATACAAAGGCATCCTCATTCATTAAAGAAACTTTAGTAAATCTCAAAGCACACATTGCACCTCATACAATAATAGTGGGAGACTTCAACACACCACTTTCACCAATGGACAGATCATGGAAACAGAAACTAAACAGGGATACAGTGAAACTAACAGAAGTTATGGATCAAATGGATCTGGCAGATATCTACAGAACATTTTACCCTAAAACAAAAGGATACACCTTCTTCTCAGCACCTCATGGTACCTTCTCCAAAATTGACCAAATAATTGGTCACAAAACAGGTCTCAACAGATACAAAAATAGTGAAATTGCCCCATGCATCCTATCAGATCACCATGGACTAAGGCTGATCTTCAATAACAAAATAAATAATAGAAAGCCAACATTCACGTGGAAACTGAACAACACTCTTCTCAATGATACCTTGGTCAAGGAAGAAATAAAGAAAGAAATCAAGGACTTTTTAGAGTTCAATGAAAATGAAGCCACAACATACCCAAACTTATGGGGCGCAATGAAAGCATTTCTAAGAGGAAAACTCATAGCTCTGAGTGCCTCCAAAAAGAAACTAGAAAGAGCACACATTAGCAGCTTGACAACACACCTAAAAGCACTAGAACAAAAGGAAGCAAATTCACCCAAGAGGAGTAGACGGCAGGAAATAATCAAACTCAGGGGCGAAATCAACCAAGTGGAAACAAGAAAAACTATTCAAAGAATCAACCAATCAAGGAGCTGGTTCTTTGAGAAAATCAACAAGATAGATAAACCCTTAGCCAGACTCACTAGAGGGCACAGGGAAAGCATTCTAATTAACAAAATCAGAAATGAAAAAGGAGACATAACAACAGATCCTGAAGACATCCAAAACACCATCAGATCCTTCTCTCAAAGGCTATACTCAACAAAACTGGAGAACCTGGATGAAATGGAGAAGTTCCTAGACAGATACCAGGTACCAAAGTTGAACCAAGATAAGGTTAATGATCTAAACAGCCCTATATCCCCCAAAGAAATAGAAGCAGTCATTAATAGTCTCCCAACCAAAAAAAGCCCAGGACCAGATGGGTTTAGTGCAGAGTTCTATCAGACCTTCAAAGAAGATCTAATCCCAGTTCTTCACAAACTATTCCACAAAATAGAAACAGAAGGTACTCTACCCAACTCATTCTATGAAGACACAATTACTCTGATACCTAAACCACAAAAAGACCCAACAAAGATAGAAAACTTCAGACCAATATCCCTTATGAATATTGATGCAAAAATACTCCATAAAGTTCTTGCTAACCGAATCCAAGAACACATCAAAACAATCATCCATCCTGACCAAGTAGGTTTCATCCCAGGGATGCAGGGATGGTTCAATATACGGAAATCCATCAACGTAATCCAGTATATAAACAAACTCAAAGACCAAAATCACATGGTCATCTCGTTAGATGCGGAAAAAGCATTTGACAAGATCCAACACCCATTCATGATAAAAGTCTTGGAAAGATCAGGAATTCAAGGCCCATACCTAAACATGATAAAAGCAATATACAGCAAACCAGTAGCCAACATCAAAGTAAATGATGAGAAGCTTGAAGCAATCCCTCTAAAATCAGGGACTAGACAAGGCTGTCCACTTTCTCCATACCTATTCAACATAGTACTTGAAGTCCTAGCCAGAGCAATTCGACAACAAAAGGAGATCAAAGGGATACAAATTGGAAAAGATGAAGTCAAAATATCACTTTTGCAGATGATATGATAGTATATATAAGTGACCCTAAAAATTCCACCAGAGAACTCCTAAACCTGATAAACAGCTTCGGTGAAGTAGCTGGATATAAAATTAACTCAAACAAATCAATGGCCTTTCTCTACACAAAGAATAAACAGGCTGAGAAAGAAATTAGGGAAACAACACCCTTCTCAATAGTCACAAATAATATAAAATATCTTGGCGTGACTCTAAGGAAGTGAAAGATCTGTATAATAAGAACTTCAAGTCTCTGAAGAAAGAAATTCTAGAAGATCTCAGAAGATGGAAAGATCTTCCATGCTCATGGATTGGCAGGATCAACATTGTAAAAATGGCTATCTTGCCAAAAGCAATCTACAGATTCAATGCAATCCCCATCAAAATTCCAACTCAATTCTTCAACGAATTAGAAAGTACAATCTGCAAATTCATCTGGAGTAACAAAAAACCTAGGATAGCAAAAACTCTTCTCAAGGATAAAAGAACCTCTGGTGGAATCACCATGCCAGACCTAAAGCTTTACTACAGAGCAATTGTGATAAAAACTGCATGGTACTGGTATAGTGACAGACAAATAGACCAATGGAATAGAATTGAAGACCCAGAAATGAACCCACACACCTACGGTCACTTGATCTTCCACAAGGGAGCTAAAAACATCCAGTGGAAGAAAGACAGCATTTTCAACAAATGGTGCTGGCACAACTGGTTGTTAACATGTAGAAGAATGCGAATCGATCCATTAAAAAAACGGGGCTCAGAATTGAACAAAGAATTCTCACCTGAAGAATACCAAATGGCAGAGAAGCACCTGAAAAAATGTTCAACATCCTTAATCATCAGGGAAATGCAAATCAAAACAACCCTGAGATTCCACCTCACACCAGTCAGAATGGCTAAGATCAAAAATTCAGGTGACAGCAGATGCTGGCGGGGATGTGGAGAAAGAGGAACACTCCTCCATTGTTGGTGGGATTGCAAGCTTGTACAACCACTCTGGAAATCACTCTGGCGGTTCCTCAGAAAATTGGACATAGTACTACCGGAGGATCCAGCAATACCTCTCCTGGGCATATATCCAGAAGATGTCCCAACCAGTAAGAAGGACACATGCTCCACTATGTTCATAGCAGCCCTATTTATAATAGCCTGAAGCTGGAAAGAACCCAGATGTCCCTCAACAGAGGAATGGATACAGAAATTATGGTACATTTACACAATGGAGTACTACTCAGCTATTAAAAAGAATGAATTGATGAAATTCCTAGCCAAATGGATGGACCTGGAGGGTATCATCTTGAGTGAGGTAACAATCACAAAGGAACTCACACAATATGTATTCACTGATAAGTGGATATTAGCCCAAAACTTAGGATACCCAAGATATAAGATACAATTTGCTAAACGCATGAAACTCAAGAAGAATGAAGACCAAAATGTGGACACTGTGCCCCTTCTTAGAATTGGGAACAAAACACCCATGGAAGGAGTTACAGAGACAAAGTTTGGAGCTGAGATGAAAGGATGGACCGTCTAGAGACTGCAGTATCCAGGGATCCATCCCATAATCAGCTTCTAAACGCTGACACCATTGCATACACTAGCAAGATTTTGCTGAAAGGACCCAAAGATAGCTGTCTCTTGTGAGACTATGCAGGGGCCTAGCAAACACAGGAGTGGATGCTCACAGTCTGCTATTGGATATATCACAGGGCTCCCAATGGAGAAGCTAGAGAAAGTACCCAAGGAGCTAAAGGGATCTGCAACCCTATAGTTGGAACAACATGATGAACTAACCAGTACCCCGGAGCTCTTGTCTCTAGCTGCATATGTATCGAAAGATGGCCTAGTCGGCCATCACTGGAAAGAGAGGCCCATTGGACTTGCAAACTTTATATGCCCCAATATAGGGGAATGCCAGGGCCAAAAGAATGGGAATGGGAGGGTAGGGAAGTGGGGAGCGGTATGGGGGACTTTTGGGATAGCATTGGAAATGTAATTGAGGAAAATATGTAATAAAAAAAAAGAAATCTTGCAAATTGACAATGAAGAAAGTAGACTTTTTTTGCATTAAAAACAAGATGCAAAATTTGAAGGGTAGAAACAGCAAAGTGATTTAGGGATAATAAGTTGAGAATGGAATTATGTGATAGCCAAGAAGGCTTGATTGTCCAGAAGCTCAGACATTTGGGGTCTGGGTTAGACAAAGACGACATTTCAAAGACTTATAACTCTGATCATAGAATGGCCAATTGAAGAACTGAAAATTGTCTTCTGATGCAAGGAGATAAAGAGATAAAGAGATTTATAGGTCAGAGGCTACTTTGTTAAAACACATGGAAACATCCAGAACTATTAGCAAAAGTTAAAGAACCGAAGGTGACATAAACTAAGACCTCAGATTTTCTTTGATGGTGTGGAAAAGACTGATCTTGTCCATGGCTTGTAGTAGAGGAAAACTGTGCAATTAAATGGCATAAACTCCATCGTCTTTATAAGATATGACTCCAGCAACCCCTAACCTCACTCTGCTCCTTAGCATTGTGCCCCTCTATAGGCTACACTACTATGCCTCAGACCCTCTGGAATATACTTCCATATAGCTGTTCCTAATCCCAGAAAACTGTTTCTGGATAGCTGCAAGTTTCCTTCAAGTCTGCTAGAGTGTCACCCTCAGTGAAGTCTACCTTCAAAATGAGCATTAACATGGCAACTTTCATCTATCCATCTTTCTTGATTTTTTTTCTCTCCTGAAACTTATCATATTAATAATCTTTAATTCTTCCTATCCATAAGAATAGTTCATTGATGGTAAGATATACATCTTTTTTTCCTGTCTTCTTATTTTTGCTATTATAATATAATTACATCATTTCCTCCTTCCCTTTCCTCTCTCAAATCCTCCCATATACTCCTCTTTGCTCTCTTCAAATTCATCATTTTCAGTCTGTATGATGTTACTTGTATGTATGTTTATCAGGCCTGATCAGTTGGTATTAGATAACCAATTGGTGTACTCTTTCCTGGAGAAGATACTTCTCCCTCTCTGAACATTTCTTTTTTTTTTTTTTTTTTTTTTTTTTTTTGGTTTTTTTCGAGACAGGGTTTCTCTGTGTAGCTCTGGCTGTCCTGGAACTCACTTTGTAGACCAGGCTCTTTTGGGGCTTTCTGCCATCTACTTTGGTGTGTCTATTTCTGTCTTTGTTCAGTTCATTTTCAGGCAGTCATTGGTGAGACTTCATGGGTATAACTTCTGAGACTACCAGGAGACACAGTTTTACAACAAACTTCCTTGTCTTCTTGTTTCTTACCAACTCCTTTTCCAAAATGATCACCAAGCCTTAGCTGTGGGAGTTGTTTTGTAGATGTGGAATGAACTCCACAACTCTGCCTTTTGTTTGGTTGTGGTTTTCATGACTGGTCTCCATCTGGGGCAAAGAAAAGTTTCTTTGGTTAGGGGTGAGGAAGCCCTTTATCATGAGTATAAGGACAAATATTTAGAAATGAGTTGAGAATTATGCTAGTTTAGTAAAGCAATGATTGTTGGTTCTCCTCCGCTCCAAGATCCATGATTCACTACTCAAGGTAGCTGTCTAGGTTTACAGCTTCAGGAACTATTTTCCTCTTGATGAACAGGTGTTAATTAAGTCCAATTAGGGACCTGTTGGTTGCCACCATAGTATGTGTGCCACTCTTACATCCTTAGGGTTATTCTGCCATTTTCATCATTGTGGTTCATAAACAACATAGCTGGGGAGACTGTTGCTTTCTTCTCTTCTTTAGAAGTTTGTGTGATGCCTTCTGGTACCATGAAAACCTGTCCTCAGGGAAGAGGTCAACTTGCAAGTTATTTTTTTTTCTTTCTTTCTCCTTTAAATTGCTGTGTCCTCAGTGCCTGGAAAAATGACTGCAAATGCTAGACAATTAATAAATAGACATGGGATAAGAATTAACTTTTACATAGAGATAAAAAAGTAAAAGTCTCAATTCAGACTTCTTTCCTATGATGAGTGAATTGAAGCATAAAGCACTCTTAATGATGCATATATGTCTTTCTGTACCCCACTCTGGCCCCAGGGATCATTGACCAATATCTGGGGGTGGGGTTGGAAGCCCTGTGAGTACAAAAGGTAATGACGGTACTGGGACCAGTTTCAGGGAAATAGATCTCTATACTTGGGGTAATTCAAGGATTATATAGTTTTGGAGACAGGGTCAGAATATCTAGTTTGGGCAACATTCATTGGCTCAAGGCTTAAGGTACAGAAATGTGTCACTAGCAGAGAGAGGCATTTTAGGAATCTCCTATGTACTAAAAATGAGTGGGTTCTTATCAGAAGAAAGGAAGTAGAACCTGTAACCTTAACCATGGCTATGTGAAATTCTGCAGAAAGAGAATGTGGGCATTTTGAGTTCCCCAGAAAAGGTCAGATAAGGCAAAGCCCTGTTGGTAAAGGAAGTCCACTGGATTGCCCTGAGCCCAGAAGACTATCTGGACAATGGTAGACATTGACTTTAATTAGCAGGGCCACGCTTTCTTGTGTTTTTGTGGCTATGGGGTTCTTGTCAAGTGCTGGGCACTGCATCTGTGAAGCGGATAGAAAAACCATCAGAAACAGCCTCTGCTCTGAGGGATTTCTTCTTGAAGGAGAATCAAAGACAGTATAAAACTTACAAGAAATTCAAGTGGAAACAAATGGGACAAAGCACTTTCTGAATGCAGAATACAGTCTTGTTAGCTTCTAATGGAAAGTTCAAGAGCAAGTTTGTAGGCCCAATATGACCCTTTGGGCTTCAAGAGTAGGTCAGGACCAGTGGGCCAAATGAGAACAGTGGTGAGCTTGCCCCAGGACCAAATGAAGCTGCATGCTGGAAGCCTGGGCCTGGGTCAGATCACCAAGCTCTTGATCTTGTGAGGGGTTCTCCAAAACTCACAATATTGTTTCACACACACACACACACACACACACACACACACACACACACACACAGATTCAGAAAAGTCACTGAGCTCAGGGCAGAGCTGGATTGTGAAACCAGACAGTGTGAGTCCTCAGCCTCTCATCTGAGAACCTGGAGTCTCTCAGTTTCTTCCTTCTGTGTGAACAGGACATGTTAGGAGTCTATAACAGAGTGTGTGAGGAAGGAGTTAGTATCATACAAGCTTCAAAGTGTCTGACGAGTGCAGCTGTAAGGGCTTGGAGCACTTTGCTTTGGCGCAGGACTTTTCTTTAAAGGCACTGGAGAAAATGACACAATCTGTCTTGAGTTTCAAAATAAGAACCAAGAGCACAATGAAGAGGAAAAGCAGGGAATGATGACTGCCTGCATTTTGCTGGAAAGAGTGAAAAAGCAGTGCGTAGATGGGAGGAAACTCAAGCAGAAGTACTTCAGGTCATGAGAGGCAAAGATCCGAGTCCTCTTCTCAGTGAGACACAGTAAATGGTAGATGAACACTGAGAATTATTGCCACCAATTTCATTTTTATATTCACCGATGTCAAATAATCTTTATTGTCAGCAACAAAGATAAGAAATATAAATTTAAACAGTTTCCTGAGCACATATGAAAATTAAATGTTCTCCCTTCTAGCCAGAGGTCTCAGCATCTATGGGTGAACTCAATTTATCAAATCTCATTAAAATTACTGCAGTAAAGATGCATATATATTTCCCTGAAACTGCTTAATGGGTTTTATAGGTTTTATGGAGAACTTTACATGAGTCTAGTAAAATTTCTACCAAAATTTCCTGTTATTTGTCCCCTGGGACCTATATTTTTATAGTTATTTTAATTGCATCTTGGCCTATTATTGGAATATTTACTCACTGCCATCAGCTTATTTTTTTCTATATTCTTCTAATCTCTGCTGTATGCAACAGGAAGCATCAGGGAGGATCCTGCAGGTATAGTGATGAACACAGTCCTGGAAGGCAAGAGAAGACTTTGCATTGCTTCCTTACTAAGAACTGGAAGATGTCACCAACTCTCAGAGACTGTTTCTTTATCCAGAAATGAGGAGGGTTTATCAAGCACTTACTAACGTTCTCTCATCATGTGTCTAATAATATAAACAGAGTGTATAAAATTTAAATCCTCAGAAAGCTGCTGAGATGAATTAGCCACATCCATGTACTCAAGGAATTTTAGGTTTAAATATTATAAACATGACAATCCTTATTTTAAAATCCAATATGATAACTCAAAAAACCAATAATGTCTCAAAATGACATTCACCTTAAAACCATTTAAACATATTGGGAATTCCCAATATTTGTTTCATTTGTCTCATACACACACACACACACACACACACACACACACACACACACACACATACACATACACACACACACACACATATGAGAGAGAGAGACACAGAGAGAGAGAGAGAGAGAGAGAGAGAGAGAGAGAGAGAGAGAGAGAGAGAGAAGTAGTATCACTGTGTTGTTTCTGGATCTGCCTGAAATTCACTGTGCAAATTTGCTCTGATCTTCCTGTCATAGGCTTCTAAGTATTGGGATTATAAATGGCTACCTCTGCTGTTACCTGGAGATAGTAATCATTCAAACTTTCTTTAAAAGAAAGACTCTACATCTCCCGATAGACCTAGAATCCTTAGTGGCTGTTCTTGTTATGTGCACTAGGACGCAGAGGAAACTGCTGCTGGTGCTTTTTCTCTGTCACCATTGTCCAGATTGATGTAGTTAGACATAGGGTTAAAAAAAAAAGTTGACAGACTCAGAAAAGCAAAGCAACAAAA
The DNA here is from genome assembly GCF_978045245.1 of Mus caroli. Lineage (NCBI taxonomy): Eukaryota > Metazoa > Chordata > Mammalia > Rodentia > Muridae > Mus > Mus caroli. Next base: position 9,018,410 of record NW_028227264.1, read on the forward strand.
CCCATACAACACTGGGAGTCCCATTTGGTATTCAGTATGATCTTACTACATTAATGAAAAGAGATTAGAGCCCAAGGAAACAATGGAGGACCACCAGCAGACTCTAGGTCTTCTGCAGTCTTGGTTTTTACAAAAAAAAAAAAAGAAAGAAAGGAAGGAAGGAAGGAAGGAAGGAAGGAAGGAAGAAAGAAAGAAAGAAAGAAAGAAAGAAAGAAAGAAAGAAAGAAAGAAAGAAAGAAAGAAAGAAAGAAAGAAAGAAAGAGGAAGGAAGAAAGAAAGAAAGGAAGAAAGAAAGAAATAAGAAAGAAAGAAAGAAAGAAAGAAAGAAAGAAAGAGAGAGAGAGAGAGAGAGAGAGAGAGAAAGAAAGAAAGAAAGAAAGAAAGAAAGAAAGAAAGAAAGAAAGAAAGAAAGAAAGAAAGAAAGAAAGAATTATTTTTCATCAGGTGTAAAATGGAGCACTATGGGAAGGGAGCAACTAGATATGTTTGGGACATTTTGGCCTCTATTAACCACTGTCTGCAGACCCAGGGAAAGGGCAGATCTCTGCAGAGCACATGGTATTTTTGATGAAAACACTGCAGGAGAGCTACCTTGGGGTAGCTTTGACAGGCTGCCTTACATACATTCTTTTTTGTCTTTATTGGAAAGGCACTGTTTCTAGCAAAAGCATGTCTGGAGCCCTGCTGCCAAACACAGAGGCAACTGTGGTGATCGCGTAATCTGCTCTCTACTAACAGGGAAGTGCTCATTGTTCCCAACTGGGCCCAAAGGACTAAGCTGTCAGCAAAGCTGAGACAGACATCTCTGCAGCTGAGCTTCAGGGCTATGCACAGCATCACACCCCTCCCCCAGGATTGCCCAATCACCTGCTCTGTTGTGTGGTCTTTAACCTACACAAAGACAACCTAGGTTTCCTTCAAGGACTCCTCTGAATAAGAATGACACCATAGAAACCTAGAGCCAGCTCTCTTGATTCACTGCCTTGGAGATCTGTCTCTTTCCAGCCCTAGCCTCTTCTCATTAGTGCCTTGTGTGGCCACTATTAGGGGCTCAATAAATATTTGTTTAAATGGCTCTGTGGTGATTTAAGAGCTAATTAATTTATGGGCCTATAACTAACCCAATAGCTGGCACATGGCAAGTTTCAATAAATTCTTTATGAGTACACAAACTGGCAGAAAGTGTGAACTGCTCTTCAGGGTCAGGCTCACTCACTAGAGCCAAGGCAGCAATTACACAGCAGTGAAGATACTATGGGCTCTCCTGATCTGGCTCCTACATGGCTTAGCAGAGGCCATGGCTCACTCTGGACAGCCTTCCTGTGCTATGTTCCCTCAGAGCAGCAGTTCTCAAAGACCAGCAGCATCACCTGCTAGAAATGGAAGTCTCAACCCCACTTCAGTTAGAAACTCTTGAGTGGGATCAGTCTGTACCAAGACAAGTCCTCCTTCGGTGTACAGAGGGAGTCTTCATTCTTTCACATTGTAGACTTCTCTTCCAGGAACATTGCTTTCTTCTTATCATTTATCAGTTGATGAGTTTCAGCAGAGGGTTTTAGGTGGTTAGTTTTTTTTTTTTTTATTATCCCAAGGATTTTTAAAAATTGTTTAACAGGGGATTAAAGAAAAGCAGCGATAATTATCAACACTCAGGTCCAGCTGCAAAAATAGATGAGAGAAAGAAAGATGATAGATAGATAGATAGATAGATAGATAGATAGATAGATAGATAGATAAATGGATGGTAGATAGATAAGTTACTTCTAGGAGTGTGTTCCCTTTCAGACCAAACTGTTCCAGTGACCTCATATCAGATACAAAGGGAGGGGTCAGAAAAGAAGCAGGTTGCTCATTGACTATTTTGTGTTTAGAATTTAGATCTTAAACAAAGATGAAGCTCTCAGTCAATACTCACCTGTCAGATAGTGGAGTTATTTTTGATCATTAGAACATTGTAAGTAGACACATTCCATATAGAATTTTGAATTGTGAGTGTTTCTTCAAACATTGAAGCCTCTTGATCTATGGGCATATATCCCATGCCTTCTGTTTCAAAAAGCTTGTTTATAACCATCTTGCAACCCTACCTGTATTTCAAAATGTTATATTGCAGCCTATGATTACATTGTCATAGCTACCTGTTGTCATAACAGCCCTGTTATGCCTGTCTTGCAGCCATGTCTTTGTTTCAGGAGGTCCTTATGACTAATTTGTTATGCTTATGTTCTGCTCCTTTAAAACCACCTATTTTGCCTGCAAAATTCCACATTTGGAAACCCTCTACCCACAGCTATAAAAAAATCTTGTCTTTATTATGACCAATGCTGATTTCTTAAATTCTAGATTTTGGGAGAGATAGTCCAAGTATACCAATAAGGAAGCATGCTTTAATTTGGCTGTGATGAATTGGGTTGGTGATCTTTCTCCTTGCATCTTTGGAATTAACATATCCTACATTGCCCATTTCTCCCTAAGTGATAAAAAGTATGATACTAAGGTGGGCAAAGAATTACACACTTGTCATCCCAGAACTTGGGAGGGTAAGACAGGATGCTGAGAATTCTAGACCAGTGTGTGCTACACAGTAATTCCTTGTACAATAAATAAATAAATAAATAATACAAGTAACAAAAGCAAAAGCAATGAAGATGACGTCACTGTGGGTGCGGGTTCATATGGATATTTGTAACCTGTGGACATTTTCATGAGTTTTTCTTGTTAGTTCAGCCAGGTCTGAAGGATTGATTTCCTTCCATGGAAAGTCCTTGACATAGTAACTCCCTTTCCAGAAGATTCTGTTTAATATGCTAATGTATTTTGTCAAGTTGCAATATCTTTTTCCAAAAACTTAAATAAGCATTTTATTGGAAACATTTTTCATGTTTAAAATTGAATCGCAACGTTTACTTCATTTCGTATTCATTTGATTATGTGAGTGGCCATTTTTAACCAAGCATATAATAAGACAAAACGAATTATAGCTGGTCCATTTAATAGTATTTCCCCAATGTACATATCAGATATATTTTACTGCTTATACTATTATTGTAGTATACATAATACTTTGATAGCTAACATTAAAAATTCATGTTACCCATCCCCATTAGAAATAACTTACGTCATCAAATATTTCTGCAAGTCTCTAAGCAAAAGAATCAAACAAATCATTCTAGCATCTGTCTTTTCCCACTGATTCCCTTAGGCACCTTTGCATAGCTCTATGTTTATTTCATTAGGAATCCTAAGGGATTTAAATCTGTCAATCACAAGAGTCACTCTAAAATAAAAGTCTAGGGATTGGTCTTGTTCGTTATAGAATAGGAAAGCTAAAAGACTGCCTACCTTTAGCCCAATGCTGACCCAGTTTTTTAAAATTAATTAATTAATTTATTTATTTAGTGTGTATATGTGTACCTGCTTATCCCTGAGTGGGGTGTGTGTGTGTGTGTGTGTGTGTGTGTGTGTGTGTGTGTGATATGTGTTTGGCCCACAGCATTTAGATGGAGGTTAAGGTGTGACTTCGTGGAGTCAGTTTTCTCTTCCCACCTTTGCATTAAGTCCTAGAGATTAAACCTGGGTTGCCAGGCTTACGCAGCAAGCAGCTTTGTGCATTGAGACATCTCCCCAGCCCTCAATGCTGACTTTTTATATTCCATGCTAAGGTTGACGTCTATTTCCTTCTGTATTGCCCCTTTAACTACAGCGAAGAGTATGGCTGCCCACACCCCTGCTCCCAGTCCACCCTCAGCAGGAGCTTATATTTAACTGTCTTTATCAATAGCTGCTCTGGAGAGCTCTGGCCTATGAAGGCAACAGCTGCAGATCATTTCCTTAATCACTGTAGAATCTTCTAGAGACCTGGATTCTGCTCACATCCTACCATGCCGCCTTTCAGTAGAGAGCTTCAAATGACTCAGCATGTTGAGACTCTTGGAAACCTTACCACAAATCCTTTTCTTGCTTTACCTGTTAATGTTACATGGTTCTTTCAAGGTGTTTTGGGACAGTGGCTATTTAACTCAGAGGTTGAGTGCTTGCCTAGCAAACATAAGTTCTTGGGTTCAATTCTCAACACTGGAAAAAAAGCAGAGGTCTGAGTTTTAGTCTTAAACTAAACCCTGAAAGTTCTTAACACCTTTTCTTTTCTTTTCTTTTTCTCTTCTCTTCTTTTCTTTTCTATTCTTTTCTTTTCTTCTCTCTTCTCCTCTCTTCTCTCTTCTCTCTCTCTCTCTCTCTCTCTCTCTCTCTCTCTCTCTCTCTCTCTCTCTCTCTCTCTCTCTCTCCTTTCTTTTTAAATTCATTAACACAGACGTTCCCCATCCCTTCTAACCTGTGGTCAGTCATGGCTTCATCTCCATTTCAGACTTTGCTCACTTCCCTCAGCTATAACTTCTGCAAGAAGAGTTCCTTACTCACAGTCTAACTGTGGCATTGCTGCACATATACAGTGGCCGCATGTTGCTGTGTTTGCATTTCCAAGACATAAGCTGCAAACAGAGATCCCTAAATAATACCATATTGAGACATCCAAGCCAACCTCCTAAGCTGAATCCAAAGGCAGTTCCTTCCAGACCATACCCCACAGCAATTCTAAGAAAACTTCAAATGATGGAAAACCCACCTTGTGAGTTCAATGTGGTCAAAACATCCCAGAAAGACTTTAGGTTCAGACCCGAGTCACATAAGAAACAAAACTGGTACAGTGGCTATTTCCTGGAGTTCAGTCTACTAGTGACCGGGAAACAAAGTTTAAAGACAACAGCCAACCGTGCTGCTGTTCAGTGCTCTAGGAGAGCAGTGTAAGTATTTAAGGGGAAAATTTAGCCATCCCTGGGAAATTTGGAGGCTTGCCCTTGAGAGCAAGCCTTAAACTGAGTCCTGAAACTTTTAACCTATCTGTGTGGTCACCATGAGATCTTGAATACTAAAGTATTCATTGAAGATATGGAATATCTTTAAAAAGACGACAGAGGCAAACAGTATCTTTTTCCAGTTTTATTTTATTTAGAGTGTGATATGGTAAGAAACCACAAATGTTCTAAAGGGAAAAACAAGTGTGTTATCAGTCTGTGATGAATTGACAGGTCAGCCTCTGCGCGTGAGTGATCTAGCTGCTTACTGGTGGTTATCTTTTGTTTTGTCTTGACTCATTGACTGGAATGAGTCAAGGGACTGGGACATGTGATCATTCTCTGACTTCAGGTCCCAATTTACCTTTGTATCTTTAGTATTATGAAATTAGGTTCAGAATCCCCACATTGCCACAACACTAATTAACAATTCTTCCTTCTTTTCATTTACTCTTGAATTAATTGCTTTATCTATCTATCTGTCTGTCTGTCTGTCTATCTATCTGTCTATTTATCTATCTTTTTTGCCTCTCATATATGATTTTTTTCCCTTACAGAGGAGAGAAAATATTACCAAATGACAGGACTCTAAACTTCCAGGAGATGTTAGACAGACCGTATTATATCTGCCTGGAGAGCACAAAAAGAACTCCATGAAAATAAAGTAGGATGATTTTTTTTTTCTTTTGTCACATATGATAAATCAGCTCCCTGGCTGGTGACAGAGATGGGAACATTAAAATGTGTCCTCATTTCTATGCAACAATAAAGGACTTAACAAGATAAACAAAGGAAATACTTGAGAATGAAAAGAAGAAAAGTGTTTTGTGTTTCAGGGAGATACAGAGAGGGATGGGTGATAGGAGAGAGGGTTTCATCACGTGATAGCAGCTTGCCTTGGAAACCTCAAAATGTTTCAAATAAAGCCTGGCTGTGGAGGATGGGGCTCACAAATTTGATGAAAGTCAAAGGATTACAGTGATGTATTTTTTCAGGTGGTTTTATAAATTGCCATCTGTATCCAACTAGCCAAGGGAAAGAAGGGAAGAGAAATGGGAGGAGAAAGGGTAAAGAGAGGGAGGGAGAGGAAGTTGGGCAGAGAGAGGAGGCGGGGCAGAGAAAGGAAGTCAGAAGAGAGTCAAGGCTCTTTTGCTCTAAAGACACACACACACAGTATTCTGTTTAATAAAGGAAGTTGACTAAAACTTATGTTTCAGTGGAGCTGATTTTTATTCAATGAAAATAAGAAATCACAGACTGGAAAGGAACTGGAAGCCATTGTGTGGATATGAAACGAAAACCACAGGAGCCATAGATTGCTTGGTTTCTTGGGGAGATGCTTAGAAGGGATGGGAAGGGTCTGTGCCTATACCAGCTTCTTTTCCACCACATTTGCATATTATAGTGTTTCTCAGTTCACAATTTGCTTTTCTCTGTCTTCTCTGCATTTTTTATCTTTTGTAGAGTCACTCCATCAGACAGAAACACAAATTGTCCTAATCTCAGATATAGCTGGTGGAAAACGTTCCTGTTATAAAACATTGCTTAATGAGCACAGAGGCTAATAGAACCTAGGCTCCCAACATCTCAAGGCTGAACTGGACTGATTATCCTCCAGGGAATCATTTGCCCTCATAAGGCCAAAGAACCTCCTCCCCTCACCCCACCCTCCAGTCCCTGGAGTCACTAAGTCCCACTGCTGAAGTGTCTTCTATGTTTATTTTATTTTATTTTGGTTTTTTTTTTTTTTGGCATTATACTTCAGCTGCAAGATGATCTCTAAATCAGACACATCATCACCACTTTGACATCTTCTATTTTTAAAGTTTGAATTCATGTTGCACAGACACTCTAATGAAGCAATTAAGTTGAAGTAAACACTAAACAGGACTCAGAGAAACTGAAAGAGACAATTCGAAAAATGTTAAGATAGCCCTTAATCTGCACTTGCTCCATAAAGTCTTCAAATGAGAGCATTATCTGAGGTCCTCACGGAAAGCCTCCTGGCTTCTTCAATATCCCACTTACCTTCTGCAAATGTTAGTTCAAATACTTCAAATGTTCTCAGATTGTCTGTACTTCTGTAGATGCCCAGAAGTAGAAAGATGAGCATTGACCCAAAACTCATAGTTGATGAGTGCCCCCATCAGATTGCCCAGAAATACGGGGATAAATTCTCTCCTCTGACTTCATCTGCATTTTATTTTCTTTCACCTTTATATTCTTATCCCCTTAATGTTTTAATATGACAAATGAATTCAATTTGATCCTTTGTTTCTAATGGCTTAAAAGTTGTTCTGTCACATGATATAAATGTGTGGAGCACTAATCTGATCCAATAGACCCAAGGGACAAGTTGCTAAGTAAAATTAAACTTTAATTAAATACATTTTAAATTTTAAAGTGGCTAGAAAGATAACTCAGCAGGAAAAGGTATTTGTTGCCAGCCTGAGAATCTGACTTTCATTTCTGGGAAATACATGGTGGGAAGAGAGAGCCCAGTCTCTCAGGTTGTCCTCTGACTCCACACATTTGCCTTAGCGTGTGTATAACACACACACACACACAAAACCAATCAAATTTAAAATGTTATACATTTGTGAATTTTATAAATATGTATAAGGAGATCTGATCATGTCTGATATCATTTCTACCCTTAATTATATAATGTTGCTCTAATTTGCTCCATACTGAATTCATATACTGGTTTTGGATTTGGGGGGTATTTTTTGTTGTTGATGTTGTTTTCATTTTGGTTTGGTTTGGTTTGGTTTTCATAAGCCACTAAATTTAGTTACTACTATCTGTGTGTGCAAGGGTATAGACATTCTACATTCTGTCTCAGCTATGAATGGTTCTCCTTCCCCATAGCAGTATTCACTGATGACAGCTCTTTAGTACAGGGTGAGGCCTACAGCCTGTCTACCCCGTCTAAGCTGGAAGTGTGGCTGGCTTGGTCTTGTACAGGGCTTGTGTTGGAAACCTCAGCAGCTGTGAGCCTGTGATAACCATGCCATCTATGTACAGAAGACAGAATTCCACAGTACTCTTCCAAATCTTCTGTCTCTTACTGTTCTGTCCCCTTCTTCTTGTGCAGTGTTCTCTGAGCCTTGGTGGGAGTGAAGATAATACATCTATCCCACGTAGGGTTGAACAACTTCATCTGTGATTTCCAGCACTTTGACTAGCTGCATGCCTCAGCCTTGACTACTATCAACTGCAAACAAAAGTTTCTTTGATCAGAGTTGAAAGCAGCCCAAGTATATAGGCATAAGCACAGATACGTAGAATATGACAACATGATCATTTAGCAAAACCCTTCTCAACCTGTGAGTTGTGACCCCTTGTAGGTCAAATAACACTTTTACAGAGATCACCTAAGACCATCTACATACTATGTTTACATTACAACTCGTAACAGTAGCAAAATTATAGTTATGAAGTAGTAACAAAAATAAGTTTATTGTTGTGGTCACCACAACATGAGGAACTGTGTTAAAGGATGTGTGTGCGTGTGTGTGTGTGTGTGTGTGTTTCCCAATTGGGAAAAAAGACACTTGTAGTTCTTCCTACTTTGTCTCTCTCCTCACAATCTCTTTTTCTAATCACTCTGTGATGTTCAACATTTCAACAGCTCTCTAACTGTTCATGTCAAGGGGAAATTGTACACATACGTAAAACTCCAAATGCTGGGCTTCCTTGAGGTCACAGGAAAATCTGTTGACTCAGTACTTAACATGGCTTAACTCAAAAACTGCTCTTTGTTACTCCTTTCTCAGCCATTAAGCATTTTGTCCTTGGACACTGAATGGGATGAAAGTAGATGGTACTCAGTGACGCTTGCTTTCTGTTAAAAGAAAAATACACACATATTAACATTTTAAAGAGTTTATTCACACAGACAGTAATACATGAATCAGTGACCAAGATCTAGCTATTGATTGGCATCAAGAAGGTCTACTGGGAACAGGCTTGTAATATACTCACATGAGCAAGACAAAGCAAACCTACATGGTGGAAGAATGTGGAGTTTCTAGTTAAGAGTTTAGTTTGGTGGTTTATGATTGATTAAAGTTGTTTCTTTTGATCCTGGTCACTTAATTGGAGTCTAGCAACTCAAGACACTAGACCCAGCCCAGTTATGTTTGCTAATCTTGTTAACTTGCCAAGATTTAGAATCACCTAGAAGTCACAAGTCAAGGTATGTCTGTGAGGAAACTTCCAGTAGTACTTTGTAAAATCAATTATTTTTATGTAAGTGTAATTTATAAATTAATACAATAGCTATATTCTTTTACCTTTGCTAGTTCCCAATAACCACACAAAGAAACCAAGATTTATTTCAAACTGTACCTCCATATCTTGGCAATATTGATTTATATTAATCGCTAAGCTAAACTGACTACCTCCAAGTCATGATCCCATTTAATACTTGCAGGTTAATATTGTTCTAGCTCTGTCTGCTTCAGGTGTATTTTCCCATGGTATCTTCTCAGACCCTCTCCTCATGTCTCATCTAAATCTCCCTCTCTTTCTCTCTCCTTCCACTGACTGGTGGAAATTTCTGCCCTATTCTCTCTTTTGCCTAGCTGATAAGCTTTCATGGACAAAGCAGATAATTATGGTAAGAACTGGTTACACAAACTTGAGACAGGATATTCTAGACATAAGAGTTACAATGCCATGTCTGGATTGAAACAAGATATAAGGGCAGAGAAACTGGGATTTGAATAACACAAGGATAACCTTTACACAGTATGCAGAAACATTATTTCTATAATACTGAACTAAGAGGTAAGAAGACCCATTATGAATATGGGTGCCACTATTTCATGGGTTGGAGTCCCATACTAAATAAATATGAGTAAGAGAGCTGACTACCAGAATGTATTGCTCTTTGCTTCTTGACTGCAGATGCAATGGACCAGTTGCCTCGAACCCCTACCAATGTGGCTTTCCCACTATGGTAGACTCCACCCTAAAATCCTGAGCAAAAACAAACCCTTCCTTCTCTTTTATCAGCTATTTTGTCATGACGATGAGAACAGTAATTAATATACAAGCCTGATGAGATCCCAAGTACTGTTAAGGGTTCCTATTAGTTTACTGACCATAATACCACATTAAATGTATGAATCAATACTTAAAAGATTAATCATATTTGTGTTTCATCAGCTATTTTAGAAATGTAGATAAACAGTACATATTTTCCAAGTTTCATGTAATTACAAATTTAAATCTTTTTAACAATTTGTACTCGTTTTGAGAAAGCTTTTCATAACCAAAAACATACATATTTGTGCACAGTATATGAAACAAAAAAGAAGAAACCAAATCAGGAAGAAACAGGGAAGTAGCCTAACTAAAATGCCCAGACTATTTGTAGCCTGGTGAATTTCCAAGATCTTGTTTTATTCCCATTTTCTAAACTATTTCTACTTTTCCTTTCTTTGTATCTTCCATGTAGTCTTTCTGCACCATCCTTCTCACATAGCCTGGTGAATTTCCAAGAACTTGTTTTATTCCCATTTTCTGAACTATTTCTACTTTTCCTTTCTTTGTATCTTCCATGTAGTCTTTCTGCACCATCCTTCTCACATAGGGACCAATGTCAGGATGCTTAGTCACTTAGATGATTAGTCACTAAGCTAAGTCTATTGTTTCGCATTTCTGTTTCCTAGGAGAACTTCATGATTCCATCTGCATATCTGACTGAGTATTCTCTCTCCTTGTGACCTCATATTTCATCTTTTTTCTCAAAACCAAACAAAACATCAACAACAACAAAAAAACGACAAAACCAAAAAACCAACAGATGCTAACCTCAGCAAACTTGAATCTTCTCTCCTTTACTTATAATTCTCTGGCATAAAGGAGCAAAAATATGAAGGCAGTTGTAAGGAAGAAATGCTGGGAACAGCCTAACCTCAGCCTCTATCCTCATCTCTCCTAGGACAGGCTGCTCTGCTTCAATTCAACAACCTAGTGATGCCTGGGAACAAAAGTCAGATTGGATTGCTTTTAGGGCCCCTCAGCTGCAGAGTAAATTGAATTGTGAGCACATGACACTCCATATGTCCTAGAAAGCTCTCTTGAGCCTCCAGAAACTGGTTTGTCACAAAGCCTATGCTTCTGTTGATTTTTGCAGCCTATCTGTGAGTAATAAAAGTGATCTGCCTGACTTGTCATCTCACCAGACACATAACATAGTAGCTGAGTCTATGCAAAACTTCCTGCCAAAAGTACAAACCTGTTAGATCTAAGAATCTTAAAGGAAATTGAAGAGATGCTTAGAGCCTTCCCTTTGGACCTATCATTGGTGCATACAGTTCTCCAGGGGACCAGTGCTAGTACACAGTATTTGCTAAACAGAAGTGGGCAGGTATTTAGAGTCCTCTGTTGAGATTGGCAAATGGTGCATAGTGCTCTCCTCCTAGGAATTGATATGGTCCCTCATCCTCTGCCTTACAACTCCATATCACTGATGTTATGAGTAAGAGGCTTTTACCCCAGCCCTACATGTAATATGTTGCCTATGCACCCAGCTCATGCCTCTGATGTCGTTGATCAGGGTGAAGGAAACTTCATGACTCCCATCCCTCACTGCCTCACCCCTTGTATCTCCACTGCCATACTTTGGACACATGACTAAAGAAGCAAGTGCAGAGATGGGAATGGGTAGAAACTAAGTAGCCACTTTCATTGGATCATGTATCAGAGGCAACATGATGCAGAGAACCTGGGGGCTTATGTGTTGCCATGGGAATGCCAAGAAGGAAAAAAGTTAGTGAGATTTTGCATTATCAGATAGTTCAATTTTAAATTCACTGACTACCTCTTGGAGGTAATCTAAAGCTTTCATAAGATTTTACCCACACTTTTGTTTATTCTTCCTATGGCACTTGTGGATACTTAACTTATATTGAAGTGATTGCCTGCCTCTTGTCTTTGTTTCTGTCGTGACCATGGGACAACTTTTTGCAACCTATCAATAAATAGCCACTAAATCAATAAAACAGGAGTACAGTCATAAATACACAAATATGTCAAGTAGGTGATGCTACACGGGGGGTGGGGAGGGAGTAGTTACCCCAAACAGATACTTATGAAGAGGAGAGAACAGGCATATGGCAGTGGCAAGAGCAATCTGCTTAGGTTCTGTGGTATGAAAACCAAAAGGTCAAAGAACAAGGATTTGATATGTGAGTCTCAATCTCAGCTTACACTCAAATACACTAGTGAGAAAATAATCTCTCTCTCTCTCTCTCTCTCTCTCTCTCTCTCTCTCTCTCTGTGTGTGTGTGTGTGTGTGTGTGTGTGTGTGTGTGTGTGTCTGCCTGTCTGTCTACCTTGGTGTGTCTGTCTCTGTCTGTCTGTCTGTCTGTCTGTCTGTCTGTCTGTCTGTCTTCCTGTCTATCTTGTGAGTTTGTGTATCTGTATGTGACTGCATGTCTGCATTTAGATCCAAAGCCATAAGAAATAGCAAAGCAAGTTTAATCCCAGGCCATGGAAAGATGGAAAACTCCATAGAGGGAGGGAACGAAACCACCCAATGCTTGAAGTGTTAAGGCTTCAGATGGTGTTAACATGGATAAATGCACTTTGCTAAGAGATACCAAGGATTATCAGCATCAAAGAAGGAAGATTCCCTAAAGCCAATCCCTTGTTTTAGATTTCTAGCCTCGAAAACCAGGAGTTTCTGTTGTTTTAAGCCTATTAGTGTGCAGTGCTGATGGAAGCCCCCTGGAAACTAACACTCCAGAGTCTATGTTATAGCAGATTTCTATTTGAGCAAGTGCTTTAGCAGAGAATGCACTTTAAAGGAGAGATGCTACACCACTCTCCTGGGTTACTAGGTCAATCTTGATGCAGGTGCCCTGCTTGAAACATGTTTTATTTCAACGAACAGAATAGCTATTGAGATGGCAGCAACAGCTGAGTTACGGTGATCCCAATGGCAAAAAATGTAGGGCAAAAATAGAAGAGTAAACAGGACTTGACTTGGGACTAACTTGAGCTTAAAAAAAAAAATCACCCTGAGATTGTTGCAGCTAAGGTATCATACGACAGACTGGGGACAGCAAAGGGATACTCTAGTCACAACTCAGATGGGACTTTGCCACCTAACTTGAGTAAGAGCAAATTGCTGGAAAAGTGGGACATAGTGACTTCAAAAATAAGAAGGAGACTTCATGTTTAGCTATCATACACTAGGGTCTTCTTAGGAAACGCAATCCCTGGACATAGGAAGAGGGGATATATTGATTTAGAATATAGGACATGAAATGCACACACCACTACTACTATATCCTAGTTTCTTCCTCATCCTTTCCTTATTCTATATTAAGTTTTTATCAGTATATTTACTTAGCATATTAAGATGACACCTGAACAGCTGTATTTAAATGTGTTGTTGTCTGCAGGTACAACTCTTTCATAGATACCAGCATGTCCATCTGCCACTCAGGCTCCAGGGCCCTCAGTCTAGTCTGATACCCTCTAAATGAGAAATTTGGGTGTGAAAAGACTTTTGAAGACACCAAGGAGCACTGAAGCACCTCTTTTAGCCTCTTTTATGCTGTTATGCAAATGCAAAAATGCCAAGATAGGGTGATTTAAAGGAGATATATTTGTTTCTTAAAGTTTATACTCTGGGTTCCAAGGTCCAGGGCTCAGCGTCTGGTTTGTTACTTCTTGCTGAGTCATAACATGGCAGAAAATGGCTAGAGAGCAAGAGAGCAGAAGGCATTAATTCCTTTGTATGACAACCCCTCTCTGCTGAGAACCTGTCTTGATGATAGTATTAGTCCACTGCTGAGCACAGGCTCCTTAAGACCATCTGCCTCAACTTCAAAGACAGAAAAAAAACTCAGTGGTGCTTCTACTCTGCTACTTCCTGGCTCACTGCAGACTGAGAGACTAGTGCTAAGGACTCAGCTAAAGGCTTAGGGCACTCTTCTTCCTGCTTATCTCTCAGAACTCTTCACACAGTTACTGTCCTGCATCAGCCTGTGTCTTCTTTTCTTATTCAGAATCAGATCGAGTAGGATGGGGTAGAGTGAGGCCTGTTGCTTAGCATCTCTCAGGCCTTGGGTTTGATAGTCAACACCACATACACACAGGCCTGCAATCCTGGAACTTGGGAGGTGAAGATGGGAGGATAAAAGAGTCCAAGGTCATCCTAGACTACATGGAGAATTTGAGGCCATCTTGAGCTACAGGAAGCCCTGTTCCAAACAATAAGAACAGGAAAAGAATGAAGAACAAGAAGAGAAGAAAATAGTTGGAGTGGGGGAAAGGAGGCAGGGAAAAGGAGGAAGGACTAGAGAAGAAAGAAGGGGGAGAAGAGAAGGGGAAGAAGGGGAGAAGGGGAGAGCGGTGGTAGGTGGTAAGCCCCACCTGACATTGAGAACTCTTCACTGACATTGGTGAGGCTGACCAACACCTTTGGCTCCCAGAGGAAATACACCTGTATAGGGATTTCCAGTTGTCACACACTTATGCAGTAGGTGCCCACAAGGGAAGAAATAAAGCAGCCTTACTATCTTAGCTGGTATCCTGTTTCAACCCTAGACTTGTCATTCATTGTTTATTCTCTAGAGGAGTCTCCATAATGAATTATAGTAGGGTGAAATTTTCTCCTCCTCCTCCTCCTCTTCCTCCTCCTCTTCCTCTTCTTCTTCCTCCTTCTTTTTTTCTTCTTATCATCATCATCATAATCATCATTCTTACTATTATTAGTTTCTCTGTTTTGTTGAAAGTTAATAAGGAAAAGTATGCATGGCTAATCATGTTCAACTACCAATATTGGTTTGTGTTACAATCACCCGCCACCACGTAATCCACATTTTCTTCTATATAATATGAGTGGATCTTAGGGGAAACAGTCTCATAACAAGTGGCAGCAGTAAAGAATTGCTTTTGTTCTTACAGAACTACCACAGCATTTGACTGAAGGTGTTCCATGTGCCATCCACAAGGCTGAGCAGTTCCATTTTATATTCATCTTTCCATTTATGATGTTAGAACTTGAGCAAACCAAATCTTTCAGCTCCAGAGACTACAAATATAAAACCATATACAGATTGTTTGAGATATTTTAATTCTCAAAAAAAGGCAAAAGTTAAATTCTTTTTCTAATGCTTCTATAGTTGGATTATACCTTATATTACATTTATAGGATATATTATATAACCATATATTATATTTTTGTCATAGGATATTGACTATTTTATTCTTTTTATCTTATTTTTCAGGTTTTTAATATCTTGAATTAATTCAGTTATAAAGTAAATTTGGGAATATGACCAAAGCAGCAATTGTTCTAAAATGGTACATTTGGCCAGGATCATGATGAGGTGAAGTCTCATGCTGTGCAATAACTGTCTATTTAGCACATAATTCCTCTAGTAAGTTTGGTTAAGATGAGCATTATTTTCTACATGTGATATTTCTGAATCTCTATCGAAGTGCTTCCATTTAAACTTAGAACAGCTAATGTGGTCAAATACTCCTGGGAGGCAATTTCCAGACCACAGGTCCACAACAATATTAGGAGTAGATCACCCCTAGAATCAGAAGAGAATGCTAACCATCATCAGCAAGGACCAGATAAAGGATAAGATAAAGATGGATGCTGGGCTCCTGTGGCATTCATTGCAGAAGGAATCTCACTCTAATAAATATTTCATTTCAAAATATTACTTATGAGACATGGTGCCATGTAAAATTCAAGTTCTCAGCCTACTCTCCTAAATGTCATGCAAATATAGAAACTCAAATTGAAATATTTGTCTGAAATTTGACTGTCAATAGGTGAGCTTGGGCTAATGGAGTCATTTACTAGCATGGTGGGAAGAAGTGGTTCGGGGGATTTGGTTTATAATTTGCTTAGAACAATATAGGGAAGATTTGGAGTCCTTTAACCCCCAGTATTCACCACCAACCACATATTCAGTTCTCTTACTAAATGGTTCTCAAAGCAATAACATTTACTTTTAAGAAAGATGTTATCTGAAAACACGAAAAGCCTCGAAGGACATTATAACTGATTTGTTTAAAAAAATGAGCAATTGTTGGGATTTTTGCCTAAAATGAAATTGAAATGGTGTGCAATCATGAGAAGGAAAAGAAGGAAATTAAGTCTCTAGGAAGGGGACACTAGACATCCACATTTATATTCCCCATTGCTGTTATGTGCCTCAACCTCACTGGCTCATTTACAAAACTTATGTTTATGAGCAACACATACACTTATGTTTATGAGCAACATATGTTGAACCTGAAGAAGAGATTTGATTCAGAACTTGGCCACTATGATATGTGATTTGGAAGACAGTTGTCCCAAATAGGGAAGAAAGCTGAAAGAAGGTGTGGGGAGGGTTAAGGAGACAGGGAGAGGAGGAACAACAAGGGAAAGAGAAGTCAATAGAGACATCTCTGTGACAACAAGAACAAAACTCAGAGAGTTCCTAGTGTGCAAGCAACTGCAAGCAGATTCTAGGTCAATGCATTTTTTGATATCAAGATTCAGGAAGCTTAGTAGATGATTTCACCAAAGCTGGGAAAGATGTGCTCCTCATGAAATTAGGGTACTCTTCTAAGCCCTCTGAGAGCCCAGTTTTTATTCAGTGTCTCAAGATTTGATGCTAAAAGGCCCTGCCTCACTTCCTTGCCTTGATCTTTGACAGCTACCAAAAATGAGACACACCTATAAGCAAGGAGGAAAACAAATGTATTGTGTCACACAGCCACAAATAAATAGAGTGTTAGGCAAGCATCAGGAACAATGGGGACCTCTCCTCCATGAGACAGGAAGTCCCAGTGTGCAGAACTCCATTTGCATTTTTTCTGCTCCATATTCCACACTGCAACTTTTACTGTATGAAGACCTTGAGCCCAAATGCTATTTGATCAGTGCATGATTTAAAAAGTCTTAGAAGTTCAGTTCCATGGATTGAACCACCCATAATAGAAATCATAATCTAGTGTTTTCTGCAGTGAAAGCTGTACTGACACTGTCATAGTCCAAACACCATATAGATACCTCTAGTTCCCAGCCTGATTCACACACATTTGGTCACTTCTCCAGGCTCTCATATCTTGGACCACTCAGCTGTAATTTCTGGGGCCAGCCTTACCAGTCTGTTGTCACAGTAACTTGTGACATAGAGCTGAGTATTCCAGGCTCAAACTAAAATCTGACCTTATGGCACATCATCTCATCCTTTCAGAGGAAACTATCACTCAAAGCTGTAAAGAAGTTACTCAAGGTCATTGAACCAAATGAGGTTCTCAGACAGTTCGCCTAAATGGAGACCATATGTTCCTTCCACGTCATGCCCCCCCCCCAAGCCTCCTATTAATTTATTTTCTGAACAATTCTAAAAAGAATTTGAGGTTGTGAAGTTAATAAGTGAATTCTAGTGTATAAATTAGCCTCCTGTGCCTTTGTGTTTTAGGGGCAAATTCCATTGAGGTTAATCGTAATGATGAGCATGCCGTCACTAATAAGTATCCAGACATCTGTCTCATGGGGAATTTGCCAAAATGCCAAGTACCATAACACCACCTGAAGCAATTGGAGACCTTTCTGAGTACCATGATGGGAGAGGGTGGCTTCCACAGGTGTCTGTGTAAGCAAGCGCTTTGTGTAGTGCCACTTACAGACAGAGGTCTGGCTGTAATTATCCTCCACTCTTTACAAGTCACCTGAACAGCAAATTGAATTTAGTGATTAGACCTTATCTAAAAAGACAGACTGGCACCAGAGAGCTGTGTGAGGCACTCTTTGAACTCATCATTACCTTATCTTGCTCTAGTGCAGTTTGGCCCCATCACTAGTGTGGAGAAGCACTCTTAGGCGGCTCCAGTTAATGCAGTAGATCTTGATTTCATTTGCTTCACTGATACAATCAACCCTGCCTCCTGGACTCAAAGAAGTTCCATCTGGGTTCTTTTAAGGAAGAACTTTGAAATTTTCTGTTTTTGTGGGTCTGTTTTACTGGCATTCTATCTAGATTGTTATCCCCAGCATCCTGATTGATGCTGGCATTGCTCGCAACAATATGCATAGATAGGTTGATTTCCCATTTATGCCTCCAAAAGCAGTATTTTTATTTCACTAAAAGAAAAGGAAATTATCCTCATATGGATGAGTCCCCTTTCACTTGGCTCAATATTTGTGAATACGGCAGTGTTTGAGGATATATTTAATGAATTCAGAGCTAAGCAACAACACTTAGCAACTGGGGATTTTTTGTATTTTTTAACATAAATATACAAATTATTAAATGTGTTTTGTTCTCTTCAACTTCTTAACTAGTGGCTAATTTAGTCTCCCTCTCTTTCTCTCTCAATGTATATGAGTGTTCTATCTGCATGCACAACTGCTTGTCATGGGGGGGCATTAGATATCAGTATAGATGGTTGTGAGATACCATGTGGTTGCTGGGAATTGAGCTCAAGAACTCAGGCAGAGCAGACAGTGTTCTTAATCACTGAGACATCTTTCTAGCTCCAGCAACTATGATTTTAAACATTTCCCCATCTACCTAAGACTCAGTTTCTATTATTTCCTAAGAAGAAAGGTTGAATCTACTCTTGTGATGTCTAGGGAAATATATATTAGGCATATAGTATCAGTTTTGGTACAGAAGTAAGTGCTTAAAAATAGTACCTATTGCTACCCACTACAATTGCTCTCATTATAAAAATGAAACTATGTAAAGTGTTCTTTGTATGGTAAAGTGTAGGAGAATAGTGCATCCAAAGTTAATGGATTCAGTTTCCAGTTAGTTTCTACAGGTTTCCAACATCCCAATTATTCCCTTTACAATTAATATACTTCACAGCAGGCTAACAAGGTAATTTCTCTAAAGTCCTGCATCAATCTGGTTACACCTTGCTCAAAAGTCCTCAACGTATCTTCACTGTCATATAACTCAAACACACATTATTCAACTTCAAGCAGCCTAATTCTACTCAAAAGAGAGCAAAAGGCCTGGGGAGATGGCTCAGTCCATAAAGTACTTGCCATACAAGCTTGAAGGTCTGAGTTTGATTCTCAGAAGCCACATTAAAAAGACATGGCAACATGTATTTATAGTCCCAGCACTGACAAGGCAGAGACAAGCAGATCCCAAGGCCCACACCAGCCAGACTAATGTAGTTAGCAAGCTCCAGGCCAGGAAAAGACTCTTTCAAAAAGTAATGTGGAAATCTCCTGAGGAAAAATATTGAGGTTGTCCTCTGACCTTCATGTGTTCCTGCATATATGTATATGCACACATACATCCATATATGCAACACACACACATCATACACACTAGAAATACTGACTATAGGGAGTCTATCAGAGGAGATAATTTGACACACATGATTTGCTTTGCCCCTTTTACTTTAAGTATTACCCAAGTCGAGTTATAATTCCCTGCACATCATTGTTTCCTAGACCTTTCTAGTATTTCTCACCTCCATCAGTCTTAGGGTTTTCATTGCTGTAAAGAGACACCATGACCAAGGCAACTCCAATAAAGGACATTTATTTGGGAGTTGCTTACAGGTTCTACAGTTCATTCCATTATCATCACGGCAGGAAGCTTGACAGCATCCAGACAGTCAAGACACTGCAAGAGCTGAGAGTTCTCTATAGTGTTCCAAAGACAAACAGGAGAGGACTGGCTGGCTTTATGGGTAGGTAAGAGGAGGGTCGCAGGTGGGGCGAGTGGATCGACCACCAGACAAAAGAACTGGCAAATTTGAAGAAGGTTCAAAACCCCACTAAATGTCATAGTAGGGAATGGCAGGCATTGTAACCAGTTCCCAGCAAGGATCTACCTGTCCTAGAGTAAGTAATCATGACACCTTTCAAAGAGTACTATCACAACCAGCCACATGGCATGTTTAACCAATGAACTTCCTGGGTATCCCTTCCTGAAAAAAAAAATCCCTGGTTCACTCTGAATAAGACATATGCATCATTAACCTCTGCCATGAATAAAGCAGTTTGGATAAACAAGGACCATCCCCTTCATCAAGGATGGAAGGGGGAGAGGCCTTTGTCTCTGTGCCTCTCTCTCTTCCAGCCCCTCAGTACTTTCAGCATTTACTGGAAACCAAACCAGATTACACCCTGCCCCATCCTTGACTCAGCCATCCCCTTCCCTGCCTGGCTCTAAGGGGAAGTGCAGAGGTCCACAGCAGCATCTGGGTACACAGGAGAGTAAGAACCACAGCATCCACAAAGGTGTCTGGGTTTGGTGGTTGTATGTGGGATGGATCCCCAGGTGGGGCAGTCTCTGGATGGTCATTTCTTCAGTCTCTGCTCTACATTTTGTCTCTGTAACTCCTTCCATAGGTATTTTGTTCCCCCTTCTAAGAAGGATCGAAGTATCTACATTTTGGACTTCCTTCTCCTTGAGCTTCATGTGGTCTGTGAATTGTATCTTGGTTTCGAGCTTCTGGGCTAATATCCACTTATCAGTGAGTGCATATCATGTGTGTTCTTTTGCAATTGGGTTACCTCACTCAAGATGATATTTTCTAGTTCCATCCATTTGCCTAAGAATTTCATAAATTCATTGTTTTAGTAGCTGAGTTGTGTAAATGTATCATGTTTTCTGTATCCATTCCTCTGTTGAAGGACATCTGGGTTCTTTCCAGCTTCTGGCTATTATAAATAGGGCTGTTATGAACATAGTGGAGCATGTGTCCTTATTACAAGTTGGAACATCTTCTGGGTATATGCCCAGGAATGGTATTACTGGATCTTCCGGTAGTACTATGTCCAATTTTCTGAGGAACCTCGAGACTGATTTATAGAGTGGTTGTACCAACTTGCGATCCCACCAGCAATGGAGGAGTGTTCCTCTTTCTCCACAACCTTGCCAGTATCTGTTGTCACCTGAGTTTTTGATCTTAGCCATTCTAACTACTATGAGGTGGAATCTCAGGGTTGTTTTGATTTGCATTTCCCTGATGACTAAGGATGTTGAACATTTCTTTAGGTGACTTCTCAGCCATTCGGTATTCCTCAGGTGAGAATTCTTTGTTTAGCTCTATACCCCATTTTTAATAGGGTTATTTGGTTCTCTGGAGTCTAACTTCCTGAGTTCTTTGTATATATCGGATATTATCTCTCTATTGGATGTAGGATTGGTAAAGATCTTTACTGAATATGTTGGTTGCTGTTTTGTCCTATTGACAGTGTCCAATGTCTTACAGAAGTTTTGCAGTTTAATGAGTTCCCATTTGTCAATTCTTGATCTTAGAGTATAGGCTACTGGTGTTCTGTTTGGGAAATTTTCTGCTGTGTCCATGTGCTTGAGGCTCTACCCCACTTTCTTTTCTATTAGTTTCAGTGTATCTGGTTTTATGTCGAGTTCCTTGATCCATTTGGACTTGAGCTTTGTACAAGGAGATAAGAATGGATAGATTTGCATCTTTCTACATGCTAACTGCCAGTTGAGCCAGCACCATTTGTTGAAAATGCTGCCTTTTTTCCACTGGATGGTTTTAGCTCCTTTGTCAAAGATCAAGTGACCATAGGTGTGTGGGCTCATTTCAAGTGCTTGCTGACAGAAGCCTGTTATAGCTGTCTCCAGAGAGGCTCTACCAGTGCCTGACAAATACAGAGGTAGATCCTCACAGCCTACCATTGGACAGCACAGGGTCCCCAATGAAGGATCTAGAGAAAGGACCCAACAAGCTGAAGGGATTAGCAGCCCCATAAGGAGGAACAACAGTATGAACTAACAAATATCCCCAGAGCTCCCTGGGACTAAATCACCAACCAAATAGTGCACATGGTGGGACTCATGGCTCCAGCTGCATATGTAGCAGAGGATGGCCTAGTCAGACATCAATGGGAGGAGAGGCCCTTGTTCCTGTGAAGGCTCTATGCCCAGTTTAGGGGAATGCCAGGGTCAGGAAGTGGGTGGGTTGGTGAGCAGGGGGAGGGGAGAGAGGATAGAGGATTTTTGGAGGGGAAACCAGGAAAGGGGACAACATTTGAAATGTACATAAAGTTAATATCTTAAAAAAAAAAAAAGAACCACAATAACTCTCTCAGACCCCACTGTTTCTCACCCAAGAGAACACAGGCTGAGATCCCTATCTTAAACAGCATTTTGCCTTCCCTGAATGGTATGTTAGTGTGCCAGCAGCCATCAGTCACACACTTCTTCCAACCAGGCCACACCTCCTAATAGTGCCACTCCCTGGGACAAGCATATTCAAACCACCATACCATCCACTAATAGCTCTTCTGTCAAAACCTGGCATTTCACCCAAATCCAGCTCAAATGTTAACACACCCATAGCCCTTTGTTTGTAATTGCCACTGGAGGTAATTCTTAGTTTTTGGCTTTTTTTCTGGATACTTTTTCTTTTCGCTTTTTGGTTATTTTATTGTACTTTCCTGGGACTCTATAAATACTCTGTGTTGCCTTTGAAATATTGCTAACTGCACTGCTATAGGAACAATGATCCCTTAGAGGCCAACAATTTCCAAGCTTAGGAACTGACTCGGGCTTGGATGAATGAAGGAAAATCATGGGCTCCAAAGTCCAGCAGACACAGGTTTGAGTCTTATCTCTGAGATTTCGACACTGATTAACATCAGTGGGAATATCATGTATAGACAATTGCTAATACCCATTTTTAAAAGACTTTCTTCTATAGATCCTAAATAGCAAACTGGGTGTTCCAAGCAAATGGCAAGCCTTCTTTTGTTAATGGATTGGGGAAAGTATTATGTCTGTGCTGAAAGTTCACACAGGCTCCCTGTTAATCTGGATACCCATGTCAGTCAAGCTGACTGTCAAGCTTCAGGAGTCATGTTGCCTTGAGAAGCTCAGGAAGATTCTTCCTAAAGAGCATGCACTATATTCAGAAAGCCAACAACCCGAATGGAAAGTTCTTTTGGCTCCGTTGTCATAGACGGACACATTTCTCACAGAGAAAGTGAGCTAAGCTTTGCTTAACAATGAGCTGTGCCATCATCTTTTAGTCTGAGGAAGAGGAGTTTGACATCCTCACTTTGTAGTCAATGAACACAAGACTAGGCCCCTTGACTAAATATCTCAAACCTAGTTAATGACACGACTTGGCTCGGACACAGAGAGGGGCCTGGTATATCACTATGGCATTAAATATTACTTTTGTATCTTGTGTTGCCTTTCTATGTAATCTCAGTTAATGGCCTGTTCACTACAATTACTTCAAACTCATTTCTTTGGGGAGTTGCTTTTGCTTTTGAACCAGAGGATGGGGAACTTACAACGAAGGCAGTAAAATGTGTTCTCGTTGTGGAGATGGTAAGGTTGTGTATTGTTCTATAGTAGAATCAATTTGCTTAACCTGCCCAAGCCTTAAAAAAAAAAGTCTCTTCACAGTAGATAAGACACAGGCACGCTTTTCTTGCAGAGAGAAAATTGGAGTACAGTTAGATGAAAGCTATGTCTAAAAGATAAGAAACGAATTTTCAATTTGCATTTGGATACTTTTGACATCATACAGGCTCAATCAAAGTAAAGTTCTACAAGCCTTAGAAAATCAAAGCAGAAGAATGCAGAACAACATGCAAAAGTGACGGCTTTCTCTTTTATCTTCACATCATTTAGATGGGAATAATGTGTCCCTCCTGGCTTCTATTTTCTTTTCTTACAACTTTTTTGTTGGATTTTTAAAAATATATTTTCTTTATTTACATTTCAAATGTTATCCCCTTTCCTAGTTTCCTTTCTGAAAATCCCATATCCCCTCCCCCATGCCCCTGCTCCTTAACACACCCACTCCCACTTCCTGGCTCTAGCCTTTCCCTATACTGGGGCATAGAATCTTCACAAGACCAAGGGCCTCTCCTCCCATTGATGACCAACTAGGCCATCCTCTGCTACATATGCAGCTAGAGTCATGAGTCCCTCCATGTGTTATCTTTGATTGGTGGTTTAGTTCCAGGGAGCTCTGGGGTTACTGATTATTTCATATTGTTGTTCCCCCTATGGGGCTGCAAACCCCTTCAGCTCCTTGGGTCCTTTCTCTAGCTCCTTCATTGGGGACCCTATCCTCAGTCCAATGAATGGGTGTAAGTATCCACCTCTGTATTTGTCAGGCTTTGGCAGAGCCTCTCACGGGAAAGCTATAACAGGCTCCTGTCAGCAAGTTCTTGTTGGCATCTGCCATAGTGTCTGGGTTTGGTGGTTGTATATGGGATGGATTCTCAGGTGGGGCCAGTTCTGGATGCTCATTCCTTCAGTTTCTACTCCACACTTTGTCTCTGTAACTCCTTCCATGGTTATTTTGTTCCCCATTCTAAGAAGGATCAAAGTATTCACACGTTGGTCTTCCTTCTTCTTGAGTTTCATGTGGTTTGTGAATTGTGTCTTGGATATTCTCACCTTCTGGGCTACTATCCACTTATCGGTAAATGCATATCATGTGTGTTCTTTTGTGATTGGGATACCTTACTCAAAATGATATTTTCTAGTTCCATCCATTTGCCTAAGAATTTCATGAATTCATTGTTTTTAGTAGCTGAGTAGTACTTCATTGTATAATATATCATATTTTGTGTATCCATTTCTCTGTTGAAGGACATGGATTTCTTCCAACTTCTGGCTATTATAAATAAGGCTGCTATGAACATAGTAGGGCATGTGTCCTTGTTATATGTTGGAGAATCTTTTGGGTATTATGCCTAGGAGTGGTATAGCTATGTCCAGTTTTCTGAGGAACCACCAAGCTGACTTCCAGAGTGACTGCACCAGCTAGCAATTCCACCAAAAATAGATGAGTGTTTGTCTTTCTCCACATCCATGCCAATGTCTGCTGTCACCTGAACTTAGCTATTCTGACTGGTGTAAGGTGAAATCTCATAGTTGTTTTGATTTGGACACGGTCAATAAGGACAAAATGGCAACCAACAGATTGGGAAAAGATCTTTACCAATCCTACATCCAATAGAGGGCTAATATGCAATATATAAAAAGAACTCAAGAAGTTAGACCCCAGAGAATCAAAAAAACCCCATTAAAAATAGTGGAAGGTTCCCAGATCCCTCAGAAACTAACTAGTTTGCTCAGGTGAGAGTGTGGACTACAGAAGCTAACAGCTTCTGAGACAGGTGGAAGCCACACAGCTTCTGGGGCAGACCCTGTTTTGGGCTCCACACACCCTGACACCTTCCCTGCCAGAGGAGAGGTGTCCACCCTACCTGGGAGGGCTTTGCCGGAGGACCTGGGGGAGCCATCTTGGTTCCCAGATCCCTCAGAGACTAGTCTGAGCAGGTGAGAGTGTGGACTACAGAAGCTAACAGCTTCTGGGACAGGCAGAAGTGACACAGCTTCTGGGACAGACTCCGTTTTGGGCTTCAGATTTCTGGGCACTATCCCTGCCAGAGGAGAAGTGTCTGTCCCACCCGGGCAGGCTTTGCCAGAGCACCTGTGGGAGCCATCTCTGGTCGGGATCTCTCAGAGACTAGACTATGTAGGTGAGAGTGCCGACTACAGAAGGTATACACCTTCTGGGACAGGCCCGGTTTCGGGCCTTCATCTTCTGCCAGGAGGGAGGTCTGAACACCAGAAATCTGTGCACTTTCCCTGCAAGAGGAGAGCTTGCCTGCAGAGAGTACTCTGACCACTGAAACTCAAGAGAGAGCTAGTTTCCCATATTTGCTGATAGAGGCTAACAGAATCATGGGAGGAACAAGCTCTAACCACAGATAACTATAACAACTAGCTCCAGAGATTACCAGATGGCTAAAGGCAAACATAAGAATCTTACTGACAGAAACCAAGACCACTCAGAACCCAGCACTCCTACCTCAGCCCACCACAGCCAGTCCTGGATACCCCAACACACCCGAAAAGCTAGACTCGGATTTAAAAGCATATCTCATGATGATGGTAAAGGACATCAAGAAAGACTTTAATAACTCACTTAAAGAAATACAGAACACTGCTAAAGAGATACAAGTCCTTAAAGAAAAACAGGAAAACACAACCAAACAGGTAGAAGTCCTTAAAGAAAAACAGGAAAACACAACCAAACAGGTGATGGAATTGAAAAAAAAAAAACATACAAGACCTAAAAAGGGAAGTAGATACAATAAAGAAAACCCAAAATGAGGCAACGCTGGAGATAGAAAACTTAGGAGGGAAATCTGGAACCATAGATGCGAGCATCAGCAACAGAATACAAAAGATGGAAGAGAGAATCTCAGGTGCAAAAGAGTCCATAGAGAACATGGGCAAAAACAATCAAGAAAATGCAAAATGCAAAAAGATCCTAAGTCAAAACATCCAGGAAATCCAAGACACAATGAGAAGACCAAACCTAAAGATAATAGGAGTAGATGAGAATGAAGATTTTCAACTTAAAGGGCCAGTAAATATCTTCAACAAAATTACAGAAGAAAACTTCCCAAACCTAAAGAAAGAGATGCCCATGAACATACAAGAAGCCTACAGAACTCCAAGTAGAATGGACCAGAAAAGAAATTCCTCCTGACACATAATAATCAGAACAACAAATGCACTAAATAAAGATAGAATATTAATTCCCTTAATTATAAATAGTAAGGGGAAAAGGTCAAGTAACATATAAAGGCAGGCCTATTAGAATTACACCAGACTTTTCACCAGAGGTTATGAAAGCCAGAAGATCCTGGACAGATGTTATACAGACATTAAGAGAACACAAATGACAGCCCAGGCTACTATACCCAGCCAAACTTTCAATTACCATAGATGGAGAAACCAAAGCATACCATGACAAAACCAAATTCACACAATATCTTTCCACGAATCCAGCCCTTCAAAGGATAATAACAGAATAAAACCAATACAAGGACGGAAATCACGCCCTAGAAAAAGCAAGAAAGTAATCCCTCAACACACCAAAAAGAAGACAGCCACAAGAACAGAATGCCAACTCTAACAACAAAAATAGTAGGAAGCAACAATTACTTTTCCTTAATATCTCTTAATACAAATGGACTCAATTCCCCACTAAAAAGATATAGACTAACAGACTGGCTACACAAACAGGACATAACATTTTGCTGCTTACAGGAAACCTATCTAAGGGAAAAAGACAGACACTTCCTCAGAGTGAAAGGCTGGAAAACAATTTTCCAAGAAAATGGTATGAAGAAACAAGCTGGAGTAGCCATTCTAATATCCAATAAAATTGAGTTCCAACGCAAAGTTATCAAAAAAGACAAGGAGGGGCACTTCATACTCACCAAAGGTAAAAATTTCCAAGAGGAACTCTCAATTCTGAATATCTATGCTCCAAATGCAAGGGCAGCCACATTCATTAAAGAAACTTTAGTAAAGCTCAAAACACACATTGCACCTCACACAATAATAGTGGGAGATTTCAACACACCACGTTCATCAATGAACAGATCATGGAAACAGAAACGAAACAGGGACACAGTGAAACTAACAGAAGTTATGAAACAAATGGATTTAACAGATATCTACAGAACATTTTGTCCTAAAATAAAAGGATATACCTTCTTCTCAGCACCTCATGGTACCTTCTCCAAAATTGACCAAATAGTTGGTCAGAAAACAGGTCTCAACAGATACAAAAATATTGAAATTGTCCCATGCATCTTATCAGATCACCATGGACTAAGGCTGATCTTCAATAACAACATAAATAATAGAAAGCCAACATTCACGTGGAAACTGAACAACACTCTTCTCAATGATACCTTGGTCAAGGAAGGAATAAAGAAAGAAATTAAAGACTTTTTAGAGTTTAATGAAAATGTAGCCACAACATACCAAAACTTATGGGACACACAGAAAGGATTTTTAAGAGGAAAACTCATAGCTCTGAATGCCTCCAAAAAGAAACTAGAGAGAGCACACACTAGCAGCTTGACAACACACCTAAAAGCTCTAGAACAAAAGGAAGCAAATTCAGCCAAAAAGAGTAGACAGCAGGAAATAATCAAACTCAGGAGTGAAATTAACCAAGTGGAAACAAGAACTATTCAAAGAATCAACCAAATGAGGAGCTGGCTCTTTGAGAAAATCAACAAGATAGATAAACTCTTAGCCAGACTCACTAGAGGTCACAGGGACAGCATCCTAATTAACAAATCAGAAATGAAAAGGGAGACATAATAACAGATCCTGAAGAAATCCAAAACACCATCAGATCCTTCCACAACAGGCTATACTCAACAAAACTGGAGAACCTGGATGAAACAGACAAATTTCTAGACAGATACCAGATACCAAAGTTAAATTAGGATCAGATTAATGATCTAAACTGTCCTATATCCCCAAAAGAAATAGAAGCAGTCATTAATTGTCTCCCAACCAAAAAAAGCCCAGGTCCTGATGAGTTTAGTACAGAGTTCTATCAGACCTTCAAAAAAGATCTAATTCCAGTTCTTCACAAACTACTCAAAAAAATAAAATAAAATCAGAAGGTACTCTACCCAATTCATTCTTTGAAGCCAAAATTACTCTGATAACTAAACCACAGAAAGACCCCAAAAAGATAGAGAACTTCAGACCAATTCCCTTATGAATATTGATGCAAATATACTCGATAAAATTCTAACTAACCGAATCCAAGAGCACATCAAAACAATCATTCATCCTGACCAAGTAAGTTTCATTCCAGGGATGCAGGGATAGTTTAATATACAGAAATCCATCAACGTAATCCAATATATAAACAAACTCAAAGACAAAAACCACATGATCATCTCGTTAGATTCAGAGAAAACATTTGACAAAGCCCAACACCCATTCATGATAAAAGTCTTAGAAAGATCAGGAATTCGAAGCCCATACCTACACATGATAAAAGCAATCTATAGCAAACCAGTAGCCAACATCAAAGTAAATGGTGAGAAACTGGAAGCAATCCCACTAAAATCAGGGACTAGACAAGGCTGCCCACTTTCTCCCTACCCATTCAACATTGTACTTGAAGTCCTAGCCAGAGCAATTCGACAACAAAAGGAGATCAAGGGGATAAAAATTGGAAAGGAAGAAGTCAAAATATCACTTTTTGCAGATGATATGATAGTATATATAAGTGACCCTAAAAATTCCACCAAAGAACTCCTAAGCCTGATAAACAGCTTCAATGAGGTAGCTGGATATAAAATTAACTCAAACAAGTCAAAGGCCTTCCTCTACACAAATGATAAACAGGCTGAGAAAGAAATTAGGGAAAGAACACCCTTCTCAATAGTCACAAATAATATAAAATACCTTGGTGTGACTCTAACTAAGGAAGTGAAAGATCTGTATGATAAGAACTTCAAGTCTCTGAAGAAAGAAATTAAAGAAGATCTCAGAAGATGGAAAGATCTCCCATGCTCATGGATTGGCAGGATCAATATAATAAAAATGGCTATCTTGCCAAAAGCAATATACAGATTCAATGCAATCCCCATCAAAATTTCAACTCAATTATTCAACAAATTAGAAAGGGCAATTTGAAAATTCATCTGGAATAACAAAAAACCTAGGATAGCAAAAACTCTTCTCAAGGATAAAAGAACCTCTGGTGGAATCACCATGCCTGACCTAAAGCTTTACTACAGAGCAATTGTGATAAAAACTGCATTGTACTGGTATAGTGACAGACAAGTAGACCAATGGAATAGAATTGAAGACCCAGAGATGAACCCACACACCTATGGTCACTTGATTTTTGACAAGGGCACAAAAACCATCCAGTGGAAAAAAGACAGCTTTTTCAACAAATGGTGCTGGCACAACTGGCAGTTATCATGTAGAAGAATGAGAATTTATCCATTCCTATCTCTTTGTACTAAGGTCAAATCTAAGTGGGTGAAGGAACTCCACATAAAACCAGAGACAGTGAAACTTATAGAGGATAAAGTGGGGAAAAGGCTTGAAGATATTGGACGATATGGGCAGAGGGGAACGATTTCTGAATAGAACAGCAATGGCTTGTGCTGTAAGAGTGAGAATCGACAAATGGGACCTCATAAAATTGCAAAGCTTCTTTAAGGCAAAGGACACTGTCAATAAGACAGAAAGGCCACCAACAGATTGGGAAAGGATCTTTACCAACCCTAAATCAGATAGGGGGCTAATATCCAATATATATAAAGAACTCAAGAAGGTGGACTACCGAAAATCAAATAACCCCATTAAAAAATGGGGCTCAGAGCTAAACAAAGAATTCTCACCTGAGGAATACCAAATGGCTGAGAAGCACCTGAAAAAATGTTCAACATCCTTAATCATCAGGGAAATACAAATCAAAACAACCCTGGGATTCCACCTCATACCAGTCAGTATGGCTAAGATAAAAAATTCAAGTGACAACAGATGCTGGCAAGGATGTGGAGAAAGAGGAACACTCCTCCATTGTTGGTGGGATTGCAAACTTGTACAACTACTCTAGAAATCAGTCTGGTGGTTCCTTGGAAAATTGGACATAGTACTACCAGAGGATCCCACAATACCTCTCCTGGCCATATATCCAGAAGATGTTCCAACCGGTAAGAAGGACACATGTTCAACTATGTTCATAGCAGCCTTATTTGTAATAGCATAAGCTGGAAAGAACCGAAATGTCCCTGAACAGAGGAATGGATACAGAAAGTGTGGTACATTTACACAATGGAGTACTACTCAGCTATTAAAATAATGAATTTATGAAATTCCTAGACAAATGGATTCACCTGGAGGGCATCATCCTGAGTGAGGTAACCCAATCACAATAGAACTCACTTGAAATATATTCACTGATAAGTGGATATTAGCTCAGAAACCTAGAATACCGAAGATACAAGATACAATTTGCAAAACATATGAAACTCAAGAAGAGAGAAGATCAAAGTGTGGACACTTTGCCCCTTCTTAGAATTGGGAACAAAACACCCATGGAAGGACTTACAGAGACAAAGTTTGGAGCTGAGACAAAAGGATGGACCATCTAGAGACTGCCATACCCGAGAATCCATTCCATATTCAGCCTCCATAGGCTGACACCATTGCATACACCAGCAAGATTTTGCTGAAAGGACCCTGAATAGCTGTCTCTTGTGAGACTATGCCGGGGCCTGGCAAACACAGAAGTGGATGCTCACAGTCAGCTATTGGATGGAACACAGGGCCCCCAATGGAGGAGCTAGAGAAAGTACCCAAGGAGCTAAAGGGGTCTGCAACGCTATAGGTGGAACAGCAATATGAACTAACCAGTACCCCGGAGCTCGTGTCTCTAGCTGCATATGAATCAGAAGATGGCCTAGTTGGCCATCACTGGAAAGAGAGGCCCATTGGACTTGCAAACTTTATATGCCTCAGTACGGGGGAAACTCCAGAGCCAAGAAGTGGGAGTGGGTGGGTAGGGGGGTAGGGCAGAGGTTATGGGGAACTTTTGGGATAGCATTTGAAATGTAAATGAGGAAAATAGCTAATTAAATAAAATTTAAAAAGAAAGAATGAAACTGGTATCCTAGGAGAAGTTTAAGAGTGATTCTCATATATTTTATAAAATAGTTTGAAAACAATATATTACAGTTCTTCTTCAAACACTTGATAAAAACCATCAGTCTCTGTGGTGTAAAAAATTTAAATTTAGTATTCTTGTATACATATAATATGTCTGGTTCAAATCCAGCCTCTAATTCTTCTGTTCTAATTTCCTCCTATCTCCTTACTACTTTACCTTCCCAGCTTCATTTGTTCCATCTTTGGTAGAAGACACACTAAATCCATTTAGAGTTGCCGGCATATGTGTGGGTACAGAACTAATTATCATAATGTAAAATTTTGTACTCCCGCCTCCAGGAAATAAATGGTTCCTTTTCTCCAACAACAACAAAATGTGGACAGAGCTAAACAGAGAATTGTCATCTGAGGACTACGGAAAGGCCGAGAAGCCCCCTCTGGCTTCTAAACACATATACGTTTTCCTCAGAAAAGCACAGTTGCTTCATGTCCATGCTCTTCAATATCCATGAATTATGCTGTAACCTACTGACTGGCAAAGTTGATTAATGGCAAAGTTGGTAAAATGGGCAGTAATATTAAGATTAAATTTCCCTCATTGCATGAGTTTTTCAGGCTGCCATTAACCAGGTTCCCATCTGAGGGAAATAATGCAATGTCATATAAGTTGTGTTTGTGCCATTATATAATAAATTATCAATTTGAAAGTCACAGTTTGAGATATTTGAATGCATGAGGCAAAAAGTTTAACTCATTCACCTACTTCTTGGAAAAAAAAAACAAAAACAGATCTTCTTCTTTAATGCTGTATGGCTCAATGTTGCATGAGTGTGAGGAGACAGCGTCTGTATGCTCAGTGTAGGGGTTTTGCTCCCTTAGGCCTGGCAGTTGACAAGAGCAGGGCTGGAGGGTCAGCTCAGTCAGTAGAAGTTTGCCTAGCATGTCTGAGGCCCTCCAGAGCAAAAACTCCAAACAATTGGAAGGTAGCATCAAGAGAAAGCAAAGGTCACAGTAGGCATGGTTGAGTCAATCTCTAGGCTTATGGAAACCCAAACTCTTACTAGGTTAAAATTCTATCTAACCAGACAGTCTTCAGTCAGCTTAAACCCTTCACTGGTTATAGGAAACAGATGAAGTAGCAGACATGGAAAGCTAGGTACTAGACAGATTCCTCGTGGATTGACAGTTAGGAAAGAGGACATACAGAACGCAAACTTTCTTCCTTGCCCTCTTGAACTGAGACAGAGGCCTACCAAGCTTTGCCTGCTACCAACAGAGTCCCTATTCTCACTGACAGGTCTGGGCTACTATATAAATTTCAGGCTAGTCTCAAACTCATATACCAGAAGCTGTGTGCCTAGCAGCTCCCCTTCACTTGTTTAAGATGATCAACCCCAAATTAGAAGTGGGCACCTTCCCTATGTCACCCTTAAAACCCTCAGACTTTCAGGGGAAAATAGGCATTTTGGGCCCCTCTCTACTCTGTAGGTAGTCTTTCTTTGTGTGCTTTGCTCTGTCTCTGTCTCTGTCTCTCTTTCTGTCTCTTTCTCTCTCTCCCCCGCCCCTGTGTGTGTATTTCTAGTCATTTGTTGCCTGTTTCGACCTGCTGTGACTGAGATTTTTCCTGCCTTGTAACTCTCTAGTAGGCAGAAAATACAAACCTGATCAAGACCTCTAGAGGGTTAACAGACAGTTGGAAGTCTAAGGGGAGGCTGTTTCCTGTTACTCCTTGATATCAGGATCTCTATTGGAGTCAGCATATTCAGCTTCAGACTCCCTGGCAGAGAAGCATGGTCAGTGACAGTGGAAATGAAAGTCAGAAAGTTCTCTGGAGCTGTGTGACAAACACAGATGGTCCTTTGCCCTTCCTGCTCTTCATGCACAGAACACCAATGTGAAGCCAGAGACTGAGAAGGTATTTTCTACCCTGAGGAAACATGGGGAGAAATTCCATAGGCTGAAGAGAAAAAAATATCAGGGACTCTGGGCTTCATAGAGTTATTTTACTTCTAGACTTCCTGCCTACTGCACTTCTTATTCTATGAGATGCACACAAAATAAATGCTCAATTTGTAATTGGATAAGTTACAGAACATTGGGTTTTGTGTGATGTGCATTGAACCTTTCTTCCCCTGAATGATAAGCTTATTCATCCTGTTAAAAAGATTGAAAATGAATGCTGCTCTTTCCTTGTGAAGTCATTCTGCAATAAAGACAGATATTTTTTCTTCCTAACATGCACCTCTGTATTGATCATGAACATTCTAGGAATGTTCACAACCATAATTAACGTTAAGAATATTTCACTTTGGCCAGATCTTGCAACTGCACATAACAAATCAGCAGAGAAGCTAGGAAGACATTCATATGTAGCCAAAGTACGTTCTCTTTACTTTGTGTAACGATTCCTAATGTGATTAAATATTAATGTTACATTAATATTAATAGTACAAAGACGCACTGGGGTGCACTTACACAGTGGAGATGAAAGTTGCCCTTCCAAACACGAAAGGCAGAAGCAGCACTTTTAAACTGAGCATCTCAGTGATTATACAACATTTTGGTGAAAACACTTTTGACTTGAGGTGTAATTTATACATAATAAAATACACACCTCTCCTGGTTTCAGTTCAGTGACTTTTGCCGGCTTTACACGTCCATTTATTGTCAGTCTTTTGAGTGCCAACAATGTTAGCTCTTTCTCATTATACCTTAAAATTGACTGAAAACCAGCGAAGTTGAAAATCTCCCATTTGCATATCTTTAGTGACAGTTTTCAAATCTTTCAACTCTTTTTTTTTTATAGGATTTCATTTCTTTATGGACAACTGTGAATTCTGTGTATATTATGAATGAAAATTCTTTAAATGTAATATATTAATTAATTAATAATTAAATATATTATCACCTATTTTTATTATCAACTGTCTTTTAAAGAGCCAAACTTTCATTTAGATGAATTCAGTTTATTAAGGTTTTATTTTATATTTAATCAGGTTTTGTTTTTTACCCTATTGAAAAAATATCTTTGTCCTTAAAGTTGTGGGCTTGTTTTGTTTGTTTTAGGGGCAGGGTCTTCAACTCCTAGTTCAGCCTGCTAAGGTAGTTAGATCACAGCTTGTGATGTTCTTGCCAGGTTCAGGATGTTTTCCTGTTGAAAAGGATTAGCTATTTCCTGAAGGTCAACTGCTGTGAGATAAAGGATAGCTCTCCATTTCCCTTGAGCTCTTTACCTACTTATCTATCTATCTATCTATCTATCTATCTATCTATCTATCTATCTATTTATCTATCTCTCCAATTGTTTCTGCATTTGTGGTGAAGGTGGTCTTTCCTCCTCTGAATAACCTTGAAATCAGTTAGCTCTTTTAGTGAAAATAAGTTGGGTCTATATGTGTTGTGTTTTATAAAACCAAGGATATGTTTTGTAGAGCACAGTATGGTGCAGTGGGAGAGGTGCCTAGGCAGGCCCATGCTGAGCCATCCCCTTCCCCAGGTACCATAGGATGGGTCTGGTATAAAATAGAGTTTATTTGGGGACATGGGAAGGGGGTTGAGAAGGGAGTAGATACAGAGAAAGAGAGGGGACAGAGAAGGAGGGAGAAGGAAAAGTGGGGGAGGAGAGGAGAGGAGAGGAGAGGAGAGGAGAGGAGAGGAGAGGGGAGGGGAGGGGAGGGGAGGGGAGGGGAGGGGAGGGGAGGGGAGGGGAGGGGAGGGGAGGGGAGGAGAGGGGAGAGGGGGAGAGAGGAGAGGGGGAGAGAGGAGAGGGGGAGAGAGGGAGAGGGGGGGAAGGGGAGAGGGGGAGAGGTGAGGCTGGCCAGGAACCTATGTAGAGAGTAGGGAGAGCGGGTAGTGGAGAGAGGGAGAAATGAGTCAGGGAGAGGGAAAGGGGTCAGAGAGTCAGAGAATCAGAAAGAGTGAGAGAGGCCAAGAGTCCCTTTTATAGCAAGCTAGGCCTACTTGGCTGTTGCTAGGTAATTTTTGGGCGGAGCATAGAAGGAATGCCAACAATAAGTGTACAATGGTCTCTGCCATTGATTGATTCCTGCAGATATCTTCCAACTGACATCGGTTTGGTTTTACAATGATGCAAAGTAATATATCTACAGTAGGACAATCCTTTGTTTTCTATAATTCTATGTGTTCCTACTCTAGTGAACAGTAGTATAATCCTCTCACCCGTGAATCGGCATCAAGAGTAGCTTCTAGACTGCAGCACAATCCTGACGGTAAACAATCCACACTATATATTGTGCTTTGCGCAGCCAAAGCTTTGATAGTCACTAAGTAGATTCAGTAAATGCATTTGCTTCTAGCTATTTTGTGTGTTTCATGGCTTTATTGAAATGTAGCCCTATTGAAGCCTAGCCAAAAGTCTGAACATATCTGTTTTAGTGTGAAAAATCTATCATGACTGATATTGATTTTCAGGGTTTTTTTAATGTGAAATTTATTTATATTTATTTATTATTTATTTATTTATTTATGTTACAACCCAATATCAGCTCTTTCTCTCTTTTCAGTGCCTCCTCATGCAAGTCCTCCCCCACCCCTTTTTCCCATCTCTTTTGAGAAGAGGAGCACCCTCCCCCTGAGT
Source organism: Mus caroli (assembly GCF_978045245.1). NCBI lineage: Eukaryota > Metazoa > Chordata > Mammalia > Rodentia > Muridae > Mus > Mus caroli. Next base: position 9,054,328 of record NW_028227264.1, read on the forward strand.
GTCACTCTCCCTCCAAACCCACACAAAGTCACTTCTGGACTGGGCACATCCCTCCCCACTGAGGCCAGACAAGAATCCATAGGATCAACAGTCAGGCAGTAGGCTTAGGGACAACCCCTGCTACAGTTGTTGGTGGATCCTTCATAATAGCCAAAAATAACATAAACTTGGTGTGACTCTAACCAAGCAAGTGAAAGACCTGTATAATGAGAACTTCAACTTCTAAAGAAAGAAATTGAAGACCTCGGAATATGGAATGATCTTCTATGCTTAGAATCACTAGGATTAACATAGTAAAAATGGCCATCTTAACAACAGCAATCTACAGACTCAATGCAATCTCCATCAAAATTCTAACACAATTCTTCACAGACCTTGAAAGAACACTTTTCTCAACTTCATATGGAAAACAGAAAACCCAGGATAGCTAAAATAATCCTGAATAATAAAAGAACTTCTGGAGGAATCACTATCCCTGATTTTAACTTGTACTACAGAGCAATAGTAATAAAAACTGCATGGTATTCATATAGAAACAGAAAGCAGGAGGGGGGTCAGTGGAATTGAATTAAAGACCCAGAAATAAACCCACACACCTATGGACACTTGATTTCTGACAAAGAAGCCAAAATCATACAATGGAAAAGGGAGAGCATCTTCAACAAATGTTGCTGGTCTGTATGTAAAAGAAAGCAAATAGATCCATATTTATCACCCTGTGAAAAACTTATGTCCAAATGGCTCAAAGACCTCAACATACAACCAGACACATGGGGAGAGCCTTGAACTTGTCAGTACAGGAGACAATTGCCTGAACAGAGCACCGACAACTCAGGCACAAAGGTCGAGAATTAATAATTGAGACCTCATAAAAATTTTCTGTAAGTCAAAGGACACCACCATTAGGGCAAAATGACAGTATACAGGTTGGGAAAATTTCTTCACTAGCCCTATATCTGACAGAGGGCTAATATCCAAAACATATTAAGAACTCAAGAAGTTAGACACCAACAATCCAAATAACCCAATTGATTTTCAGTTTTACAAAAGTAGTTAAGGTCCTCCAGGTGTGTGTGTGTGTGTGTGTGTGTGTGTGTGTGTTAGTGCACGCGTGCATGCATACATGCATGCATATGCCTGTGTTGAACTCTCTATGTCTATTTTCAGTGAAGTGCATTTCTATAAAGAGGTTTAGAACCTTCCTGTCATATTCTATCAACAAAACCTGCTGGGACAGTGTGAAGAAAATTGTCATCTTAATGAGATTGAAATTTCTGCTTTGTGGCTATGCGAGAATGTCTACTTATTTAATCTCTCTCAAGATATTTTATACCTATTTCTTAGAAATCAGATACACATTTTCTTTAATTTCTGTGTGGGTTTTTAAAAAATGTACATGTCAATGTTTTTATGACATAGATGTTTCTGCATATTGACTGTGTGTCCTAAAATGTGTTTAAATTTGCTTTGTAGCATTTTTATAATTCACTTCCTTAAAGATTTTCTTTATATGTTTTCATGATGCTTATAAGCTCTTCATTTTTCAATACATACATACACACGTGTGTGTGTGTATCTGTGTCTGTGACAATATTGAAAGTTGAAAAGTGGACATTTCCACTGTGTGTACTTTAATATAAAAAACATTTAAAATTTTACCAAGAAATGATATGTAATCTATTGTTAGTGTTGTTAGGTTTATTTTACCTTGTTTATATAGTTATAGAAACCCTTTGTCTGGTGGAAGAAATTTCTTTCTGTAGCTAGATTTTTGAGATCTTTTTCTTCGTTAGTTTATTTGTTTTTCTTGAATAACTTAAATTTTATTAAATGATTTGTATGCATCTGCATTAGCCTCATGATAATATGGCAAACTATATTGATCTCCCTATGTTAAGTCAACCATATTTTGCTGAACAAAATCTTAATTCTATTTGGTTCATTAAAATTTTGTAAATATACATTGCCTCCACCAGGATAATAGATATTGTCAAGGAATTTCCCTTTAGAAATTTGTCTTGGCATTGCAAGTAGTTGAGGGCACCGGGGTGACTCTGGATTTCCACAAAGAATTCGTGTTAAAGGAAATATTGTTCCTCTCTTAAAGATTTCAAAGAATTTACCACTGAAATTACTTGAGCATGTGGTGAGCTTCTGGGATTTATTTGTACTTTTGAAGAAGTTGTTCATTTCTTATGAACAGCAAACTGGTCGCACAAAGCCACTCATTGTGTTCTCTCATGTTATTCCCAACTACCAATTCCTTCGCCCAATTGCCTTTATTTCTCCATCTGTTTGGTTATAGTTCTTTCAAATTACTTGTTATTGGTTTCATTGATTATTTTTTTGCTTCATCAGCTATTCCTCAATAGTTATTATTTATTCCTTTATATTGACTTTGGGGTTATTTTGTTTTTTCCTTAGAGCACTGGTTATATGGTCTTACAAATGAAAGCACTCTTTGCTGTCAACTCTTTCTAACCAATGCTGTAGTTACCTATCACAAATTTCACTAGGAAGTAATCTTTAGTTCAAAGTATTTTCTATTACTCTATGTAAACTTTCATCTGACCCATGCTTATTTGGTAGTGTGTTATTTAATTGGAAAATATATGAGAAATTCCCAGACATAATTCTCATGTTGATTTTTCATTAAATCTTATTGTGAACATAGAAAATGTTTTCTAGGGCTTAATTCTCTTTGCCTTCACTGAGACATGTTTTAAGGATATAGTCTCACTTGATAAATGTTCATGTATACTCAGAAGGAATGTGCACATTGCTACTAAGTCTATGTCATAGTTGTGCTTTCTATTGCTGTGATAAAATGCTACAATCAATGGTAATTCAGGGAAGAAAGGGTTTATATTCACTTTGTAGATTACCATCTGTAATTGTGGGAAGTCAACACGGGAACTTAAGACAGGAATTTGAGGCAGGAACAAATGCAAAAGCCGTGGAATACTGCTGCTTACTGCCTTGTTCCGAATAACTTGCTGAGCCTGCTTTCTTATTGAACCCAGAACAGAGAGCTGGACCTTATACATCAATCTACAATCAAGAAAATGCACTGCAGGCTTGCCCAAAGGCTGATCTGGTGAAGAGGTTTCTCAATTGAGTTCCCTTCTTCCAAGATGACTTTAGCTTTTGTCAAGTTGACATAAAATTATGTGTAATTATGTTAAATATGTAGCAAGTGTCACTCAAGCCCTGTATATACTTACTGATGACCCACTTTCCTCTTCTATTAATCACTAAAATGAGCTTTATCATTTTCCAAGGCCAGTTTTTGCTTCATGGAGAACTGCTATATTTGGGTAATTTGATAAATCACTAAGAAATGTCTTTCCTTGTTTCTGATGATATCCTTTGGTATATTACCTATTTTATTTGATATGAAAATAATGATTTTTTGATTACCATTTTATCCCATGTGATTTTCTCTCTATCATCCATTAAACTGTTTCTTTATATTTAACCTAGAATTTTTAAACAACATATCAATAACTGGATATTGACTCTCTACTAGTCTGAAAGTATTATATCTTAATGATGCTATTTACTCTTTACAGTTAGTGTAGTTGTTTATAGACTAAGACTTATTCTTTTGCTATTTTTTATATTTTTCAGTCTTAATTTTGATAGTTTTATCATCTTATCTCAACCTTATTATTCTACTTGTATATCCCTTATTGACTTCTGGGCCAGGTTTCTTTTTAAATTTTCTTAATAGTAGCTCTATGCTTTGTAATCCAGATATTTGCCTTCTCCATTTTCTATTATATAACTTCACTTATGCCATGAATACTATTTTAAAACAGAACACTTCTGTTTCCTGCTTCTGACCTAATAATTGTTTTGTCACGGTCTTACTTCACATATTATAAGTCCTCAAATTTACTATTATTTTGTGTTTAAATGTTAATCTATCAATTTTTTAATTCTTGGGATAGAAAGATTCTTCACAAGTTGAGAGTGTACACTGTTCTTGAAAGAACCTGACATTCAACCCCCCAGCACCCATATTAGGTAGCTTGCAACCACCTGCAACTCAAGCTCCAAGAAACCTGACATTTCTGTGAGTACCTGCACTCATGTGCACAACCCTTCCTCTCACACATGCATGAGCGTGCGCACACACACACACACATGCTCATAACTTAATAAAATTAAAATTGTATAAAAGTAATTTTAGTTTTTTCAAAAAATATGGTCATATATGATTTCTAATATTTCTAATATTCTATATATAATCTCTATATAATATTCTATATATATATATCTAATATTCTAATATTTCTAATCTAATAATTTCTTTGTAAAATATATCCAAACTTTTGATAGTATATTTTCATCCTTGAAAGTTTATTTTCAAATTTTTGTAAAGAAAATTAGCTGGCAATACAGTTTCTTAATCTTAAATATATATATATATATATATATATATATATATATATATATATATATATATATATGGTTTTTCGAGACAGGGTTTCTCTGTGTAGCCTTGGCTGTCCTGGAACTCACTCTGTAGACCAGGCTGGACTCGAACTCAGAAGTTTGCCTGCCTCTGCCTCCAAGTGCTGGGATTAAAGGCGTGTGCCACCAAGCCAGGCTTTAAATAAAATTTTAAAAGAATTTTTTGTGCTTCATTTTTGAAATATTGTCTTACTATAGAATTGTGGGCTCCCCCCCCTTTTAAAGCCATTCTCTCAGTTTTCTTCTGATTTAAGTGTTCCCCAATGACAAGTGCATTGTCATACTTCCACATTCACTTATCATTTTCCTCTGTGCCCTTAATGGGGAGCATTTCTCCCCATTAATTATTTCCACAATTATATTAGGATGTGTGGTATGGTTTCTTCATTTTTATTCTGCTAGAGTTAATTTTGAGCTCATTTGGCTCCACTACAAAAACAACATCCTAAAAATTCTACCCAATGACCTGTGTATAAAAAGAAATCTCTGGTTGTTAGACAGACCAGCTGGTATCAGATTCTATTCAAGTGGTGGGAATAATTCCAACTTCTCTATTCCATGATGATATGCTTCCTTCTTCTTACTCTGTTCCCTTACATGAAAATGATATCAGGCCTGAGATTATTCCTTTGCACCCCTTCCAATAGATTCATTTCTGTGTGGGTAGGCACAGAGGTTGGTAGTTAGATAATAGGTGATGATAAGAGATAGATGATAGATAGATAGATAAACAGATAGATACATATATACTAGATAGATAGATAGATAGATAGATAGATAGATAGATAGATAGACAGATAGATAGACAGAGATACATTCATAATACATATACACACACATATATATACATATATAAATAGATACTTGATAGATGTATGTATATATACCTACATGCATACAGATACATCGATACAGAGATATAGAGAATGATATATAGATAGGTAGTAGATAGATATGTACATATACAGCAACAAATACAACATAAAAGATAGATTAAATCTTTGAAAAAACAGAAATTAAGTTTTCCTTTGATGAATTATCTCATTTGGTAGGCTGAAATCACATTTAGCAATCAAGCATTCTATATTCCAAAATTACCAGTACCTCTCTCTCCCTCCATTCAAAATGCCTCTTCCCTCCAGGAAAGAGGGGTATAATTATCTTGATAAAATACAAAATGGCAAAGAAGAGGTTAAATAGTTTGTCTCTCAAGTCCAACTCCACATGGCTCCTTTCTTAGGCCTTTTCTTTAGATATGCAAGGAAGGCACATCTCTATCAATCTAAGTCTTGATGTCTCAATTTGCAAAGTGAAAACCATTAAAGTCGTTGTTAGAAGGCAATATAAGCAGTGAATAGTATTTCCTCCTCAAAGAATTTTGCATGGGGAATATTGAACTTGCTGTTAGATGCTAGTGTTGTTGCTCATTAGTGTGTGACTGATGACACCCTCCATGTTGCAGAGATGATACTCCTTAGCACAGATGAATCTCAAGTTGACCAGTTTGACCAAAAAAATCACTGCTGATCATTTAAGCTTTCAATATAAAACAGAACTTTTATTCTTATACTTGTTAATATCACCCACTAAGGAAATGAGTTGGACTTTGCTGTTGCTGTTTATAGTTTCTTACTATGATGTATAAAGATATGCAATGCTTACCAACGGGATTAGATCTTTGTCCATTTCCTTGATGATAATCCACTTTCTAAGGAGTCATCTCATACATTGAATTGAGGTCTAGAGTTTAACCAATATTGTACAGGTTTATTTGCAGCCTTGTTTCACTGGAAGTTATTTGAAAGTGTGAGGGAAAGCATAGACAGAGTGAAATCACATTTTCCTGATTACAGTGGTACACCAAATAAGGCCTTCGTTTTGAAATGTATAACGATTGCAGATCATATACTTTTTAAGCTTGGTAACCATGGAAATTAAAACTAACATGTTTCCTCAAAGCCCAAAAAACTTGGAATCTTCATCTTAAAATAATTCATTGATCAAAACACACATTTGTACGAATGCAATGTCAGAATCCAGAGTTTGTGCAGGCCATGCTGTCTGGGAGAGCCTTTCTCTCAAGAGTACCCACAGCATCCTATGAAGACGTTGTCTTTGAGTCTCTGGCTAGCAGCCTTCCAGGCACGAGGATCTGTCACCTGGGAACAGAGTTAGCATTGAGGTGTAAGCATTGCAGTGACATCCAGCTCCCCACCTCTTTCCCTGCCTCCTGCCTGGACACTAACCAGCCAGGCTGCACCCTTGTACTGTGAAATCCCCCCAAATCACAGAAAGGTATCAAAAGGAGTCTCACTTCTCCTCATGGTTTCTCTGTTGGAAACCCAAGCATCCTGTCAGTCTCTAGAGCCTGAGCCCTGTCATATTCTGTCTTTTATAGCATTAATGACTTCTCTAATGAACTTCATACTCCCCAATAAACTGCTTCAGTGTCCTTCTGAACACCACTAAAGCCTCTCAGTATTTAATTATTGAAATCATTATAAATTGATACACTAACCTCATTTTTCTGTATAATATACACTCTATTACTTGAGTTATTTTCATTATTTACTGCCTTTTACTTTAAGTTTCAACATTTCTATGCTGTAATGTATATTTTAAGGCTCTATTTTCCCTCTTAGTACTATTTTAGCTTTCCCTCAGTTCCACTAGGTAGTTTTTGATCAGTTTAAATTTCGTTAGTTTGTAGTGTTTTTATGCCTCTGCTTTAACCTATGACATATTAAAACATCTGAGTTTTAAGTGTTTATTTAAATAGAATACTGAAGTTCTTTTCCAATTTCTAATCAGAAAATTTTTCCTAATTATTAGTTCTCTGAAATGTACAAGGAATTGATTCACAGCTGAATATGCCATCAGGCCAGCTTCATCTGCAATTCAAACCTTTGAAAAACATGGACTGCAACACATCTGAGCATATTCAGTTGGATGTTCCTTGTTCTTTTGAAATTTTCGCTGTCTTTGTGGATTCATCCCACCTTGTTTACTACTAACTAGCATCTCTGAACCCTTCTAAGAAAAGATACCTTTTACCCATTGTACTTCACCTTTACTGTCTAGATATTCTCTCTCTCTCTCTCTCTCTCTCTCTCTCTCTGTGTGTGTGTGTGTGTGTGTGTGTGTGTGTGTGTGTGTGTGTGTGTGAGAGAGAGAGAGTGTTTGAGTGTGTGTATGTGTGTAGCTCTGTAATCTCTACTGACCTCAAACATGTGGTCCTCCTCTCTCAGCTTCCTGGGTGTTGGTACTATAGGCATGGCGTGTCATTTTTATCTAACCTCCCTTGCTTGTATCATCCATGTCACATGTAAAGTTTCCTTCTAGTGTGGTGTACAGAGAACGTGTCTCTGGATCACCTGAAGTTACTTTTGAAAAATGCAAGCTTATATTTTTACCCTAGAACATTTTAATTAGAATCTCAAACCTGCTGTCTTAGAATAAGTAGGACTACAAATAGAGAGCTACAAATATCACTGTCAATTGTGTGGACGTTCAAGTTGATAGCCTACTACTGTTGTCTTTTGTAATGATGTCCCCATGACCTGACATCAAATTAATTAATTGTAATTAATAAAAGAAATAATAGTGGCCATACAGATAGCTCTGTGGTTAAAAGTGTATGGTTCACTTGCATTCTGTTCCCAACAAGAAAATGAAATTAAAATTAAGACAGATGAACCTGGAAACTTCCTCACAAGGCAGCTCACTACTGCCTTGAATTTTAACTCCAGGGGGGTCTGGCCTCTATAAGTATCTACACTCAGATGTACACACTTAAACAGAAACACACACATACATGCATATAATTTATTTTTTAAAAGAAGTAATAAATGTAGTATGATGTAAAAAGGCAAGTTTAGCACTTGCCTATGTGCTGCAATTTCAGAGAAGGCCAATTGTTTAACACAGCACTAGGTCAGAGCAATGGAGCAATTCTCCCAGCTTAATGCCCTGCCTAAAATGTTAGCAGTTCCATAATGTTTAACTGGTCAAACCTATTAGCATTAATGTATTCATGACTTCAGAGTATTTGAGTTGCCAGGGTCCATTTAACATAAACAAGTCAGCCCTGTCATTATCCAGACCTTGTATCTGGGACTGAAAGGTGGAGCTGCATGCTAAGGTGTTCAGCAGGAGGAAGACAAAACTGGAAACAGAGTTTTTGCAACGTTTAGGAACAAAGGAAAGAAAGAGGAAAAACTATTCTGAAGAGAAGGAGGTAGCCAGATGAGCTAGAGCTGCGGTCTCATGTTTGTCCCAATAGCACAGAACACAGAGCTATGCATAAACTGTGAACCAGAGGGTAAAGCACAGTTGGACTCACTTATGAGCACCAGACAGACACTATTCACACTAGGAATTAAAATATTAAAACAGATGAACCTGGAAATGTGCTAGCATAGATTTGCCTGTATTTTCCTCTATATAAAAATAACAAAATTATTTTTTAATATATGTTCACATATGCCCACTCGTGTTGAGATTAAAAGACAATATGATTGAAACCATTTCTTTCCCTTGATCCAAGCTAATTCAACTTTCTGTAGGCCCAGATTGTTACGTAATATACTTTTAGTAAAAATTTATTTCTCTCTTCTTCTTCTTCTTCTTCTTCTTCTTCTTCTTCTTCTTCTTCTTCTTCTTCTTCTTCTTCTTCTTCTTCTTCTTCTTCTTCTTCTTCTCCTCCTCCTCCTCCTCCTCCTCCTCCTCCTCCTCCTCCTCCTCCTTCTTCTTCAGATTGGACACAAGATATGAAAAAATGCTAGGGAAACACTTTATTGCTAAATACTTGATCGAATATCCAAGGTTGCATGTATGTATGTATTTGAGACAGAGCCTCACTAACTTGCCTAGGCTTCCTTGAACGTTCTCTGTGTGTGTGTGTGTGTGTGTGTGTGTGTGTGTGTAGTTCAAAAAGGCTTTTAACTTGCAGCCCTCCAGCCGCAACTTCCCGGGGCTGATATTATAGTTCTTCACCAATGGGCCCTGCTATTATTTATTTATTTATTTATTTATTTATTTATTTATTTATTTTAATGGATTTAATTTATTCTTTTTCCTGTCTCCAAAATCCACCACCAGATGGCAGTAAATGCACCGGCTATTTTCTGAGGAAAAAAAAAATGGGGCAACAACCTGCTGAAATTACAACTGAGTTTGTTTCCAAGTGGTTTGTTGGAATAAATTTTCATTGGCAGAAAGAAAAATTTGCACACACAAAAAAGTAGGTTGAATATTTTGGAAGCTAACTAGAAGATACAATCACAAGACCAGTGACAAAGAAGAACCAAAATAGAAAATGCTTCACAATGAGTTTGGGAGAGAGAAAAAAAAAAAAAACATATAAATTAAATCAATAAAAATGGAAAGGCCAAATCAGCTGAACGTTTAAACCATTTCAATAAGGTCCTTCTGTGCCATGCTTGGTGAAATCTGATGTGTCTGAATCATTTCCACAGATTTGCTATCAATAGTTTCCCTTCTCTGTGGTATAAATAATATCCTTGGGGAAAAAGATGGCAAAACCTGTTGTGGATAGCCCTGGGGCTAATTATATTTGATAATTCTGTTCTCCTGTGAGTGGCTTCAAACAAGGAATGAGTCAGCACTCAGGTGATTTCCTGTAAACCTGCTTCTCACCTTAATTTGTAAAATACAGGAGAACTGATGGTTGGGCAGATAAAAGAGAAGATGGAGTGGAAGGTGGGAAGAGGAGAAGAAGGAGAAAATGGAAGAGGGAGAGGACACAGAGGAGGAAAAAGAAGAAGAAAAGCTGAGCAGAAGCAAATGGCCTGGAGAAACCACAAGTTCTAAGGGGTCTCATAGATGTGGAAGATGGTTGTGTAGCAGTAGAGCTGCCCAATCTAGGCTCACAGCATGTATTCATATTAATTGACTTCTGTTTTCATTGCCGGGATATATTTGCATTGGAGAGATTTACCCCAACAAAAACCTACTAAGACTTTCAAAATGCTGCCTATGCCTTCAATACCCTTAAACTTACTAAAACCTATCAAAAAGGCAAACTTCAATTATAACCCATAATACAGCTGCATGCAGCACACAGGACTTTCTATGCTATTGATCTGAACAAACAAAAGTAAGGGCTGCCAATGTGGACCAGTGCAGTCACATATTTGAGGAGAAGAGCATGCAGAACAAAGACAGATGCTGTGGTCCACGGACATTGTTGGAAGCACAGCAGGCACCTTGGTTTTGGGTGTGTGGCTTTCAAAGAGATTGAGAAACTGAAGAGTGTCGAAGGAACAAGAGTGCAATCTGCCATGAGTAACCATAACGGTGAAATCCGTAGAAAGGACATAGAATGAGAGAACTATCTATAAATTTAGGAAGGGCCATTATGTGAGAAAGAAGCCAGAGGTTGTAATTCTTGAGAAGCTAAAGAAATATAGCAGTTCAGAGACCTTTTCTTTTCAGTTCTTACAACATCCACAACTAAGATATGATGCTGCAGCTCCTGCTACAAGCAAGTAGAAATGCAACTCTAGCCATCATTGAAGAAGAAAAAAAGTCAAACCTAACAGAAAAGAAACAAGCCAGTAAATCTTCCATGGGTCAGAGATGAAGAGGAAAAGGATGCAAACCCAGACAGGGATGAAGGAGACTGGTGCTCTGTGTCTTAGTTAGTGTTTCTATTGCTGCGAAGAGATGCTTATGAAGGAAAACATCTAACTGGGGCTAGTTTATAGTTTCAGAGGTTCAGTCCATTATCATCATGATGAGAAGCATGGTGATGTGCAGGCAGACATGGTGCTAGAGGAGATGAGAGTTCTACATCCAGATGAAGCAAAGCAGAAATAAAATGCCATTGTAGGCCTGGCTTGAGCATCAGGGACCTCAAAGCCTGGACCAATAGCACAATTCCTTAAATAACACCACACCTACTGCATCAAGGCCATACATCCTAATCGTGCCACTCATTATGGGTCTATGGGAATGATTTTCATTCAGTCCACTACACTATGAGACTTAGAAATGGGCCATGATGCCCAATGGCTTTCACTTAGGCAGTCACAAAATTTAAGACCATCTTGACTGAAGGGAGCTGTGGAGTTGGAACGGAATCTCTGGCATAATTCAGAAACTTGAACTGGCTCCCAGTAACAGAAACTTAATAAACAGACAGCAAGAACACTCTGCCATCAAGTTGCAGAGAAATTTGTCTTTGCAAAAAGAAGTCACCCGAGGCTCATTCTTTGTCCTTACTGGTAAGTATTCATGGTACTGGAAGGTACATTGCATGATGCCAGAGAAAGGTAAACTCGAACCTAGATACAACACCTGCAACCTACTACAGTGAGCTGCCTGCAGGATGCACTGGTGTAATGGTGTCACAGAGCTTGTGGGAGAAACCAACCAATAGCTGGTTGGATTTAAGGCCCGGTGCATGAGAAGGTTGAAGCACATAAGAGCCACTGTTGTCAGAGATTTCTGGCTTCACCTTTTCAGTACTGAGTGAGTCTCCAAGACCCCCTCTCTTACCATGCTTAAAGCTTTTTAAACCTTGATCAGCTAGCTGCTTTCACAACTACCAGTCATGTTCTACAGAAAACTTTCTTGCTTTCACTTAGCCTTTCACCCATTGTACATTTGACTGGGAAATTACAAGTTATGTAAACATTCTCAGCCAGTATTTCCAAAGAACTGGTCCAAATGTTGAGATTTCTGGTTAAAAATAATGGTTAGACTGGAGTATAGATTACCCTACCATCACCCCACCATGCCACTACTCCACCCCCCATCACCTCACTTCCTTTGGCTGTTTCCAACTATCTAAAAGTATGCCTGAGACAAGACACACACACACACACACACACAGAGAGAGAGAGAGAGAGAGAGAGAGAGAGAGAGAGAGAGAGAGAGAGAGAGAGAGAGAGAAACAGATACAGAGAGAGAGAGAGACAAAGAGAAAGAGTAAAAGGGATATTGCACTGTCCAACATCAGAACAGGATGTCCCACACACTAGTGGCAAGTCTCTCCTTCCATGAAAGACTCCAGCAGTGAGTAGAAGACCATCTTCCAAAGCTATTTAGAAAGATTCCTATAAAAGTTCAGCCCAGAAAGTATATCCAGAACTATCCAGACATTGTGTCCAGGTATCCAGGTATGTTCTCTAGAACATCTGTGACAGGTGATCTGATTGAATCATGCTCCCAGTAGCTCGGATGGAATTAGCATGGTCTAGTAAATAACTAAAGCAAAGACACAATCAGAACACATGCTCAGCTATTCAAAGCCAGAGTCTTTGAATGGAGAAATGCTGCCCTTGGTTTAAACCAATGTCCCATGCTAAATAAGTTTTCAAATGTCCACGGCTGAGTCATTTGGCCACGCTATGGAGAAGGCATTACAGAATTACATGAACTCAATTTGTACTTGAAAACTGGCAAAACATTTCAATGGGCTCTTTGAAAAACCAGTGAGATGAAAGTAAATGCTTGTTAGTAGGTCATGTACCATGTATTGTGGGGCCTGGTCACAGTTAGCTTTCCCTTCAAGAAACACTTCTCTACATAGGCAATGAAAATATAATTTGTTAGAGGGTGTCTTAGTCAGGGTTTTTATTCCTGCCCAAACATCATGACCAAGAAACAAGTTGAGGAGGAAAGGGTTTTTTCGACTTACACTTCCATACTGCTGTTCATCACCAAGGAAGTCAGGACTGGAACTCAAGCAGGTCAGGAAGCAGGAGCTGATGCAGGGGCCATGGAGGAATGTTCTTTACTGGCTTGCTTCCCCTGGCTTGCTCAGCCTGCTCTCTTATAGAACCCAAGACTACCAGCCCAGAGATGGTCCCATCCACAAGGGGCCTTTCCCCCTTGATCACTAATTGAGAAAATGCCTTACTGTTGGATCTCATGGAGGCATTTCCTCAACTGAAGCTCCTTTCTCTGTGATAACTCCAGCTGTGTCAAGTTGACACAAAACTAGCCAGTACAGAGGGTATTCATTTTTTTTTTACAGTAAGGAACACACACTTATACAAAATGGGGGCATTTGATGTTAAGATTTGCTAATAAATTAGTGATTGATTCAATTTTAACAAAAATGGGATTTTTCTATCAGGCTATTTGAAGCTTGTAAAAGTCACCTTACTATAATAAACCTAGTTGTGCTACTTTGTTCAAAAGCTGAAAATTTTTTATAGCTGATCTTAGTTTTGGCAAATCATCAAATAGTTCTCAGCAGACTTAATAATAGAATTTTGCTGTGAAAAAAAAAGTGGATGGGGTTATACAAAGAATTAGTAGCACAATGAGAGGAAACAATAAGAGAATAATAGAGTCTTTCAGTGAAGAAATAGAGCCTTTCATATCCTTGGCAAATCAGACATCATCTTTTGTTTTGTTTTGTTTAAGTAGGTCTGGTTAGTTTTAACATTCATTTTCAGTCAGGTTGCCAAAAAGAGTGGACAGAAACGTCAGGAGCAAAAATGGAGGGATCCAATTGTGAAGAGTCAGAGAAAAGTCTGGTCCGCAGTCACAGTTGCTGGGACTAATGGATACTCTAGTTGTGTTGGGAAATGTCACTGGAATGATGTGGACAAGTCCACATAATGAAGAGTATATCAGCTGGAGGTGGGAGAGGGAGGTAGGGCAAGGATCATCTACTGAAGCACACTTTACTTGAAAATGCCCTAGTGTTATCCAATGATATAATGTATCCTAATCAAAAACAATTATGTGAATGATTTCCTGGGTCACAAAGATAGGGTTTTATTCCAGGTTAGACTTTTCACAGGAAAACTACAAGCACTCAATAGATGCTTATTGAACGAATGTATGCATTGTTTATTATGCTTTAAATGGGCCATTACAATCAAGACAGAAAATACTTTGACAAAGATGACCAACAAAAAGGAAAACTCAAAGTTTATTAATAGAGCAGAAAGTGAAAAGAAATTTGTGAAAACCAGAAGGAATATGTTTCAGCATCATTCGATCCTGTGAGAAATACCATGATGTGGGAGTGAGAGGAGAAAAAAGGAAATAAATTCTTCACTTGTGTTCAAATTATTTAAAAAGTTATTCAAAGTTATTACTATTCTCTTAAAGTTGAATGATCTTATAATAATAGACTTTTAGTTTCAAACACTAAGATTCTATAACTATCTGGTGGCACACGCTTTTAATCCCAGAACTTGGGAGGCAGAAGCAGGTGGATTTCTGAGTTTGAGGCCAGTCTGGTCTACAAAGTGAGTTCCAGGACAGCCAGGGCTACACAGAGAAACCCTGTCTCGGAAAAACCAAAAAAAAAAAGAAAAAAAAAGAATCTATAACTCACAGGAAATGTGCATAAATAAAATGTATGCATTATTTTCAGAAAAATATGAGCTTGACTTTTTTTTTTCAACAAATTTCACTATGTAGCCTAACCTAGCCCTAAACAGCCAATTCTCCTCAGTGTCCAAAGTGCTGGATTACAGAAATGTGCCACTATGTGCAGCCAAATTTAGACTCATTAATAAAGAAATCAATGTTTTAAAAATAATAGCATATACTAATTAAAATGAGTTACCTTACAATTATGAAGAAATGCAATTTTTATAAAGTTTTAACAGATAAACATTTGTAATTTCTGGATTTTTCTCTAAATATTTATTTTATTATCTAATATAACATATAATATCTTATCAGATATTTATAAATTACACAAAAAGAAGACAATGCATTGTTTCTTGGGGGTTGTTTTGTATTTGTCTGGTTCTGCATTGCTAGGAATCAAACATGGATCCAGAAGCATGCAAAGCAAGTGCACTCCTGCTAAGCTGCATAGTCATCCCTACTCCGTACTGTGTGTTACCCATTAAAATTGAAAGAATATTAAGACACATGATAATAAATGAAAATGTTGCCACCTGTCTATAACTTCTCATTTTGAGATCTATGTTGGTTTTGTGTAACAGAATGTCACGCACTGAGAAGTCATTAAGAAAGTAAATGTATCTCTTGTAGTTGGGGGGGGGGGCTGAAAAATCCAAAGTTATGGTACTGATCTTTGGCAAGGGTCTTCTTTTTGTGTGATTCCACTGCAGAAGGCAGAAGGTGCAGAGTATGAGGGGGAGAAATGGATAAAACTCATGACCTTGAGCTCTTTCATAATCAGCATAAACTTGGGTATGAAAATGGAACCTTCATGACCTAACCACTTCTTAGTGGGCTCCACTCCCTAACTCTGTAGTATTGGGGATTAAATCAACACACACATTTGGGAAATTGGAGATACTCAAGCCATAGGTCCATTCCTTAATTCCATATTAATCTAGACCATCCCAAAAAAGAGTCAATGAACCCAGAGAGGGAATGCTTGGCTTCTCTGGGGATACAAGGTAGAGAGACTGGGGATCAAGCTGCAATAATGGAATCAAGACATCAGTTTTGTAATAATCTAACTAAAAAGAGGAAAAAAATAAATGTTTTTGTTGTTGTTCAGACACTACCAAAATAGCCAGTGGCCAGTGCCTACATACATCTTGATACATTTTGTTGTCCAGAGATGATACCAATATTTTCAAGGTAGGTGAGAGCAATCTGGCACATGGACCATTCTCGATACCTTCAGATCCAAACAAATTAGCACAGTACAACTCATGCTTGTACCCTAGTGTCTTAGCTGGGGTTGATATTGCTGTGAAGAGACACCATGGCCAAGGCAACTCTTATAAAGGAAATACTTAATTGGGACTGGCTTATAGGTTCAGAAATTCAGTCCATTTATCAAGGTGGGAAGCATGGCAGCATCTAGGCAGGCACGGCACTGGAAGAGATGAGAGTTTCTACATTTTGTTCTGAAGGCAAAGAGGAAAAAGCTGTCTTCCAGGCAGCTAGGGGGAGGGTCTCAAAACCTACTGCCACAGTGACACACTTCTTTCAACAAGGCCACACCTCCGAATAGTGCTACTCCGTGGGCCAAGCATATTCAGACCACCACATTTACCAAAAAGATCCCCAAATTTTTATCCTCTTTATTTTTATTACAATGTCATATTTCCTTTCCTTTTCAGTGGCAATCATTTTAAATGATTAAATTAATCAATCATTTAAATTAATCTAAATTAATCAATTTCCATTTTTCGTTGTTTAGGACACAGGTATCATCACTGAGCCAAGTCCCCTCAAACCGTTACCTAACTGACTAACCCTTGGCACTGCTAATAGGTTCTTATCCTGTTTTCCAGATGAAATTGACACAGTCAAAGGTAGTCATTGATCAGGAAATTTCCAGCTCCTGTTTTTCTTCCACAATAAACACTGAAGATTGGTTTTGTGCTAGGCAAGTAGTTCTTATCTTACAGGGAAACTGATTCGGTTTCAATGGGTTTGAGTCTACATATGTTACTAAGTAGGATGACATTTGGACATTAATTTAGAAACTCATTTGCCATTTGCTTCCTGTGTCAAACTAGGGTCCAAGGGCTCTTAAGTGAAATCAGAAGTGTGATTCTGCCAGCCATGCATTTCTTACCAGATAGGAAGAAATCAAAGAAAGATCCTTTGGTCACTTTCCTTCTTACAGAGTGAAGAATATATTTGCCTCAGAAAGAAGAAGCAAAACTTGGAGAAGCAGTGTAGGATAAATTATTGCTTTTTGTTCAAAATAAATAAGAGCAGTGGGGAAGTAATGGCCATAGAATCTTGTAGCATGAAAAGACACCTTAGATTCTAATTACCTCTCTCTTACTACAACTTTTCACCCTCGCCCAGTGTACTTGCACGCAGAGTTTAAGAGTGTATTAATGAAGTAGGTACAAGACTCACTGAGGGATCAGGTCAAAAGACTTGGGTCTTTGCCCAAGTCTGTGACTAATTTTCCTGGCTGACCTTGAACACCTTCCAGAATATCTATGGACCTTATTTTCTCATACATTGGTAAACATTACATCATCTTGTAGGGTCCTTTCCAGCTATAGAACTCCATGATTCTAGAACTCTGTGGTGTGTCAATACCTTATGTTTGTTTCTCTGTTATTAGCTCATCTGTTCTCTGCTCGGATAGAGTATATTAAATTACTATTTGAACCTAGCTTTCTACTAGAATTGGAAATGTCACATATGCTGTGCACATAGACCTTAGGAATTCTAAGATATATGTAATATTACATTCCAAACTCTGCTGCACATAGACATAGTAAAACTGGACTTCATGGCTGAAAAAAAAAAAAAAACAGTAGGAGGCTAATAACAATTAGCTTTAGAATACTGTTGGTTTATAAACCATATCCGATGATTTGCATAAACAATATGGAGCCTACATTATTTTCCCATTATCCACATGAAATAGGAACTCTGGGGAATCATATAAGAATCTTTGATTATTCAAGCAATGTGTGGATGGTTATCTCATCTGTGAAACCATATTCTTCCAACTTAAACTAGTTTCTATTCACTGGGTCTTCTTGCTCCTCAGTCACACACACACACACACTGCCCTTAATGTCATCAATTACTGTAGGAAGTAGGTTCACAGAGGAGGAAGCTAACATAGAATTACCCTTTAGAACGAGCTTTATTAGGAGTATGGTAAGCAAGGGTGGGGGGCATGATCGGCACAAGGTGAGAACATTGTAGGCATTGTGACACATTAGAAGACCCAGTCACAAACGAACGCACAGAGTATATACTCACTGAATAGTCTATATTAGCCCAAAATCTTGGATACCCATGATATAATGCACAGACCATATGAAGCTCAAGAAGAAGGAAGACCAAAGTGTGGATGTTTTAGTCCTTCTTAGAAGGGGGAACAAAATACTCACAGGAGGTAGAGGGTGGTAGGGAATTGAGAGAAAGAGAAAAGGAGAAGGGGGAGAAAGGGGGACAATATCAGGTATGGGAGGAGATGGGAATGATATTAAGAGGGTCAGGAAATTGAACAGAGGTGTGTAGCAATGGGGGATGGAGAACTAAGGGTTGCCACCAGAAAGTCCCAGATGCCAGGAAAGCAAGAGGTTCCCAGGACCCATGGAGATGAGATTAGCTGAAATGCCCAACAAAGGGGAGGGAGAACCTATAGAGACCATATCCAAGGTTAGGCAAGGCCCCCAGTTAGGGGATGGGTCCACCCACTCATCTCCAAATTTTTAACCCAGAATTGCTCCTGTCTAAAGGAAATACAGGGACAAAGTGTGGAGCAGAGACTGAAGGAAAGGCCATGAGACTGTCCCACCTGGGGATCCATTCCAAACATAGACACCAAACTCAGACACTATTGCTGATGCCAAGAAGTGCCTGCTGATAGGAGCCTGATATAGCTGTCCCCTGAGAGGCTCTGCCAGAGCCTGAACAATACTGATGCAGATGCTTGCAGCCAACCATTGGACTAAGCACAGGGAAGCCAATGGAGTAGTTAGGGGAAGGACTGAAGGACCTTCCTAAGGGCAACCCCATAGGAAGAACAACAATATCAACCAACCAGAACTCCCAGAGCTACCAGAGACTAAACCACCAACCAAAGAGTACACGTGGAGGGACCCATGGTTCCAGCAGTGTATGTAGTAGAGGATGGCTTATCTGGCATCAGTGGGAGGAGAGATCCTTGGTCCTGTGAAGGCTTGATGCCCCAGTGTAAGGGAATTCCAGGTTGGTGAGGTGGGAGTGAGTGGGTGGGGGAGCATCCTCATAGAAGTAGGAAAGTTGGATAGGGAATTTTTAGAGGGGAAGCTGGGAAAGGGGATAACATTTGAAATGTAAATAAATAAAATATTCAATAAAAAAGAACCTGGAAGACAGAGCTTGAAACAAAGGACTAGGAAAGATAGTTATTACATAAAGATAGATGGGGTGGTAGCTCAAAGTAGAGGGTCACTTCAGAGAACTCCTCTGAACAAAGATTTTTCTGACTTTTATGAGTTTGCAGGGGTTTGTGGGAAGTCCTATACCATGTGTTATTAAGTCTAGCATAGGCTGCATGCCAAGATATCAGGTCCTAGACAGAGCCATTAGCTTAGTCTGCAGCTGCAAATGAGAGATAGATAGATAGATAGATAGATAGATAGATAGATAGATAATAAGTGGAGAGATAGCTGAGGGGTGGATGGGTAGATAGATGGATGGGTGGATAGACAGAGATAGAAAGATGATGGATGGGTAGAGATAGATGAGAGAGAGAGAGAGAGAGAGAGAGAGAGAGAGAGAGAGAGAGAGAGAGAGAGATGATGGATGGATTGAGAGATAGAAGATAGATAGATAGATAGATAGATAGATAGATAGATAGATAGATAGATAGATGATGGATTGAGAGATAGAGATAGATGATAGATGGATAGATATAGAGAGATGGACATAGATAGAGGTAGAGAGATAGAGATGAAGGATGGATGGATGGATAGATAGATAGATAGATAGATAGATAGATAGAGTGTCACAGACTACCTTCTGAGAGAGAAGAGCAGCTAGAGTGGCTGTGATCTAACTGTAGCAATTTAAATATAAGAAGGAAAGCTTGAAGGGAGACAGACATTGTATTTTCACATTAGTTTGCATCTGGTGATGAGTGGAGAAACCCAAAGAGTTTGCACTGGTCATCAAATATTTTTTAAAACACATTTTGAAAAACAAAAACAAAAAGCAAAAACCAAGGCAGGTCCTCACCATACAGAGCACACCAACCTCAAACTCTTGCTCCTCCTGCCTCTGCCTACCAACTGCTGAGATTATAGGCCTGTGTTATCACACTTAGCCCAAATACTCTTCAATGAAATGACATGCAACACTGACAGGGAAACAGGAGTGGATAAAAGCATCAGGCTTCACATGAGACAGAATATCCCCCAGGCTTTGGTTTGAATAGGAAATATCCTCCCAGAGGCTCATGGGTTTAACACTTGGTCCTGGCCTGGTGGTGATGGTTGGGAGGGTGTGGAACCTTTAGGAGGTGAACCCTTGCTAAAAGAAGTATGTCACTGAACTGAGCCTGCAATTACAAGATTATAGCCTGATCTCACTTCCTGTTTTCTTCCTGCTCTCTTACCCGTGGTCAGCGTCATGCCCCTGTTGCCACGCCTTCCTCACTATGATGGACTGTATTTCTCTAGAATTGCAAGCCAGAATAAGCCCTTCCTCCCTGTCCTGGTTGGGTTTGTTGTCAACCTGGCACAATTTAGAGTTATCTGAGAAGGGGGAACCCCAATTGAGAAAATGCCTATAAATGCTTGGCCTGTAGGCAAGCTTATGCTGCATTTTCTTAATTAGATATGAGAAGGCCTAGTCCACTGTGGATAGTGTTCCCCTGAGAAAGGGTCCCTAGGGTGAATAAAAAAGAAGGCTGAGCAAGCCTCGGGGAATGAGCCAGTAATCAGGTTGCTCCATGGCTTCTGTTTCATTTCCTGCCTTGATTTCTGGCCCCGATTTCCTTTGATAATGGACTATGATATGGAACTGGCATAACCCCTCTCTCGATAAAGTCTCCTTGTAACAAACAACATGTCTTACAAAGGCTTTGTGAATTCCAAAAGCAGGAGAATGTGGGTGCTGTGTAAATAAGCTATAAAGGATCATGACCTGAGGGGGCAAGGAGTTTTTTGAACCTATGTCCTGTTCCATTCTCAGGCGTACCTTTTTTTCTTCTTTATGAAACTGTTTCTATTACTATAACTACTCATGTATTCCTTCTTTGAATTTTTATTTTACTACGAAGAAGCCTAGAAATCTCAGGAGATGATCTCTAGACTCAGGTCTGAACCAGCAGATGCACAACTGGGGGAAACTGAGGCTCATTTCCATCAAAGTCTAAATGATGTGTGCTGTTGCTCTACCTGGTATGATATCTCTGTCGCAAATGAAAACTAAGAAGTGTCAGGAATGTGATGTGGACAATGTGTAGTCAGGGGGCCCCATGGACTCCGTCAACAAGCAGTGAAAGAAGATGTGCAGAACTGGCTCCAATCACACTCAGCGAGAGCTGCGGGACAAGGACAATGGCTGAACACCCAGAGAAGCACAGTAGGAGGTCAGACCACCTAACTGCCCTGCCACTCTCCTCCCTCCACAGACACAGCCCTGCCTGCCCGGTGGACACACTAACATCTGCTTTCCCCTGTTAAAGGAAAACACACCACTAATCTTTCTTTAGGACTTCCATTAAAGTTACAGATTGTAAAGGGGACTGACTGGTGAGGCAGCTTCATGGGTAAGCCAAGCCTGACAACCCGAGTTTCAGCCCCAGACCCATGTGTTAGAGAACTGTCTTCAACACATTGTCTGCTTTTCTTTACCCATATTCACATGTGTGCGTGCTCGCACACACACACACACACACACACACACACACACACACACAAGAACACATACATGCATGTGTATGCACACATGAATATTTAAAAGAAAAAAGAGAATAAACATGCCTATGAAATCTCTTTCCTAATCCTGGAGGGGGAGTGAAGCTGCATGGAAAATTTTAAAAATAACCCTCCACACGAGTCACTCTAAATAACGTGACCTTGCTACTAGGCATCAGTTTAGCACAGGGTCAGTCTTCTCTCTCTCTCTCTCTCTCTCTCTCTCTCTCTCTCTCTCTTTTTCAGATGGAATTTTTCCAGAAGATTGATTTTCTGCAAGAAGAGTCAAAAAGACAACACAGCAAGCTAGAAGGAGGCAAGAAGGGCCTTTAAGACTGTCATTTGCACTAAATTGGTCACAAGGAAGCAAATGTTGCTTTAAAGGCTTTTTGGAGAGCATCTCAGCGCAGCTCGCGCAGAGATGGAGATAATCGCCTCCAGCTGACCTCTAATTACCTAGTTTGGATTGGAGCCACACCGATTATGTGCCGCCAAATGGATTTCACTGGAATTCAGATTTTCTAAAAATAAAACAGCCAACAAGCCAGAGCGAGTACCAATCTCCTTGGATGATTCATCCCAAAGACTAAACTTAGCAAGACTGTGATGTCCGCTTGCCAGAGCACTTGCTGTCTTGTTCTCACGGGTAGGAAATGTTGTCTTCTTCTAATATCCTTGAAAATCGGCCATTCTGTCAAAAGCCACATGCAGACAGAACGATGGCTTTCAGGGAGCAAACCTGGCCCTCTAGCCGGGGGCTACTGCCACGGTAACAGCAAGTGGTACCCATGGCAGATGAGATGGCTCTGTGACTGAGCCAGAATGGAAAAACACAGTATCACTAACTCACAAACGACTGTTACCCAGTGGACAGATGACAGCTCTCACGAAACTGCCACTGTGAGTAAAGACTATAAATATCACAGAAACTGCGAGGGAAGGTTATGCTGTAGGAGACTCAGTCCTCACTCAAGGTCCTTGCCTCAGTGATAATTAAAAGGTCAAAGTGGACTGGAGGAAAGTAAAAGATTGATAACTAGCTAACAACTCTGTTTCATCTGCTGGGTGAAGGAGAACAATTTACCTAACATCTCTGAGCCTCTTCCATCAGCAAACTACAGGAAAAGAATTGTGAGAGTCACAGTGCCGCTCTTTTTCATTAATTAATATATTTACTTCACATCCTGATTGATGGCCCTCCCAGTCCCCCCACCCACAGTTCCTCCCTAGCCCTCCCTCCTTCAACAGGGTGGACGCTCCCCCTGGATGTCCACGTACCCTGGCACAAGTCTGCAGGACTAGACAGATAAGGCAGCCCAGTTAGGGGACTAGGATCTATAGACAGGCAACAGGTTTAGGGAAAGCCCCAGCCCCAGTTATTGGGAGAACTAAATGAAGACTGAGTTGTACGTCTACCACATATGTGTGAGCTCATGCTGGTCCTAGACCCCTCCTAGACGTACAACTTTGGTTGGCGATTCAGTCTCTGAGAGCCCACAAGTATCCAGGTTAGCATAGTGCCACTGTTAAATGGAACTGTTTTTGTTGTTGCTGTTGTTGTTGTTTGGAACTGGAGTAAATATTTGTTTGTAGCTAGACAGCACAAACACTTACTGGAGACTTGGAGCATCTTGTGTTTAAACTGCTGGTGACTACCTTCCCCTATATTCACGTCCTCTCAATTCTTCCTCGGCATGCCTAGTATAGATGCCTTGGGGGCTTTTAAAGAGAATAGCTAGGAAGATAGTAATGTTCATCCGAGAGCAAGGTGAGAGAAGAGATAGAGGCAACATGCTAAGTGGTGTCTGTAATGGAGTTTCCCAAATGTAAACTGCCACCCTTTCATCCCTGTCCCCACACGATACCTGTCCAAGTAAAGGGAAATGAACATATTAGATGAACAGGTGTCTGGTTAGAGATGAGGGGAGAAGGGCTTGGTACACTGCCATTCCGTTAATTGAACAAAACACATCTTACCTGCACTCGTTGACCTAGATACCTCTCTCCTATGGCGGCTACCTTCCGTGCATAATTACACTTTGCTTTTGTGCTGAAGTTGAGGCCAGGAGCCACTGGCTCTACCACAAGATCTGAGCTCTACAAAACAAAGATAAAGAAGGAGGATGACAAGAGAGAGCGAGAGCGGGAGCGGGGGGTGGGGGGAGAGAGAGAGAGAGAGAGAGAGAGAGAGAGAGAGATCTAAAACAGTGGTTCTAAACTTTTCTAATGCTGTGACCCTTTAAAACAGTTTCTCATATTGTGGTGACCCCCCACATAATTATTTTTGTTACAACTTAATAAGTGTAATGTTGCTACTGTTATGAATTGTAATGTAAATATCTGTGTTTCCTGATGGTCTTAGGTGACCCCTTTGAAAATGTGGGTTGATCCCTGAAGGGTCATGACCCACAGGGTGAAAACCGCTGATGTAGAATGAAGAATGTGAGTAAATGTTTTCTGATTCTTGTGAATAAGCCAAAGGTATTTGTGTCCTATCCTTTTGTCAATTTCTGTATAAGAGGAGTAACAGATATCCCAGTAATTGTCTAAGGAATCAAGAGTTCTATATCTCAGGGGTAGAGCTCTTATCTGGCTTGTCTTAGTCCCTTGGTTTGATCTTCAGAATTGCAAAACAAGAACAACAAAAACAACCACATGCACACATGCACATACAGATACACACGCACACACATGCACACATACATACTAGGGATGAGTTTTTCAAA
The DNA here is from genome assembly GCF_978045245.1 of Mus caroli. Lineage (NCBI taxonomy): Eukaryota > Metazoa > Chordata > Mammalia > Rodentia > Muridae > Mus > Mus caroli. Next base: position 9,078,848 of record NW_028227264.1, read on the forward strand.
TGGTGTAGCCATGAGCGAGGTTTTCAATTTCTATGGAGATAAGTTTTGAATTGGAAATGGTTTTCTTTTACTTTAGACATCCTTATGTTTGACATCCCAAACAGTCAGGTTTTAAAAAATCATAAAGTTTTGAAACTAGTTGTGTGTAGGATAGAGAAAATATAATTTAATGAGATAATATAAAGCTGAAAATGAAATTATATTTACTATCTGAACAGCAGATATTCATGAGCAAATAAATAAACCTGAATGACATAGGGTAAGATATTTCACCTTCCTAGGCCTCAGCTGCAACATCTGTTTGAAGGAGTTAGTTAGTATCTTAGCTGCCACATCTGTATGAAGGGGTTAATATCTCAGCTGCAATGCCTGTATGGAGAGACTAGTAATATTTGCTGCACTGACTTGTCTTCAAGAGCTTTGATATAAACAATAGAAGATTTAAGAATATACTGATTTCAAGAACAAAGGCCAAATTCTGTGATTTTTTTTTATTGTCCTGTCCTGCCTTTCCAAGGAGCATGGAGTACTGCAGCCTGTTCTCTTTTGATTTTTTTTTTCCTATTGTGACCTGCTTCTAATAGGCTGTGAAGAATGCTGGTTTTTTGTTTTGTTTTGTTTTGTTTTGTTTTGTTTTGTTTTGTTTTAATCAAACTCTTCTCGGAGGGCTCTGAGCGATAAACCAAAAGTTGTATGACCTTCCAGCCATGATAATGGCTTGAAGAAAGGCCATTGTAGGAAGCAGAGCAAATAGAGGCACAATCCTAAGAGTCATGAGAGATGCCAAGGACATTCTCTTTAATGCTGTTGTGTGCCGTCTCTGCTTTAGCAGACATTTCTCCCTCTAATAGAGTAAGTGAATGATTCCACGAGATAGAACTTCACACTGGAGTGTCCAGGAAGCTACGGAATTCACAAGACAGAGCACAAATAAGAAAGCCCTACTGCTGCCCTGAAACGCCAACGTCATTTACTATAACATTCCCATTGAAAACAACCGACACACACACATTTGTGGCAATCCCCTGTAGGGAAAACAGCAAGTACACTGCTCGGGTAGGAAATGTTGAATAAAAATCATTTTAACTGATCTTCATACCCTGCCTTATTAACTAGAAAGCTGTGCTGGATTTCTTTATTTCTTTCTTACTTTCCTTTTCTTTTCTTTCTTTTTTTTTTGATTTTTTTTATTAGATATTTTCTTTATTTATATTTCAAATGCTATCCCGGAAGTTCCCTATACCCCCCCCCCGGCCCCGCTCTGCTCCCCTACCCGCCCACTCCCACTTCTTAGCCCTGGTGTTCTCCTGTATTGGGGCATAGAAAGTTTGCAAGACCAAGGGGCCTCTCTTCCCAGTGATGGCCGACTAGGCCATCTTCCGTTACATATGCAGCTAGAGACACAAGCTCTGGGGGTACTGGCTAGTTCATATTGTTGTTCCACCTATAGGGTTGCAGACCCCTTCAGCCCCTTGGGTGCTTTCTCTACCTTCTCCATTGGGTGCCCTATGTTCCATCTTATAAATGACTGTGAGCATCCACTTCTGTATTTGCCAGGCACTAGCATAGCCTTATACGGGACAGCTATACCAGGGTCCCTTCAGCAAAATCTTGCTGGCATATGCAATAGTGTCTGGGTTTGATAGCTAATTATGGGGTGGATCCCCAGGTGGGGTAGTCTCTGGATAGTCCATCCTTTCATCTTAGCTCCAAACTTTGTCTCTGTGACTCCTTTCATGGGTATTTTGTTCCTTATTCTAAGGAGGAATGAAGTATCCACCCATTGGTCTTCCCTTTTCTTGATTTTCTTGTGTTTTGCAAATTGTATCTTGGGGTGTTCTATGTTTCTGAGCTAATATCCACTTATCAGTGAGTGCATATCTAATGACTTCTTTTGTGATTGGGTTACATCACTAAGGATGATATCCTCCAGATACATCCATTTGTCCAAGAATTTCATAAGTTCATTGTTTTTAATAGCTGAGTACTCCATTGTATAAATGTACAACATTTTCTGTATCCATTCCTCTGTTGAGGGACATCTGGGTTCTTTCCAGCTCTGGCTATTATAAATAAGGCTGCTATGAACATAGGGGAGCATATGTTCATATTACCAGTTGGAACATGTTCTGGGTATATGCCCAGGAGAGGTATTGTTGGATCTTCTGGTAGTAATATGTCTAATTTTCTGAGTAACCTCCAGACTGATTTCCAGAGTGGTTGTACAAGCTTGCAATCCCACCAACAATGGAGGAGTATTCCTCTTTCTCCACATCCTCACCAGCATCTGCTGTCACCTGAGTTTTTGATCTTAGCCATTCTGACTGGTGTGAGGTAGATTCTCAGGGTTGTTTTGATTTGCATTTCCCTGATGATTAAGGATGTTGAACATTTTTTCAGGTGTTTCTCAGCCACTTGGTATTCCTCAGTTGAGAATTCTTTGTTTAGCTCTGTACCCCATTTTTAATGGGGTTATTTGAATTTCTGGAGTCCAGCTTCTTCAACTCTTTGTACATATTGAATATTGGTCCTCTATCAGATTTAGGATTGGAAAAAATCCTTTCCCAATCTGTTGGTGGTCTTTATGTCTTATTGAAAATGTCTTTTGCCTTACAGAAGCTTTGCAATTTTATGAGGTCCCATTTGTCAGTTCTTGGTCTTACAGCACAAACCATTGCTGTTCAGTTTAGGAATTTTTCCCCTGTGCCCATATCTTTGAGACTTTTCCCCACTTTCTCCTCTACTAATTTCAGTGTTTCTGATTTTATATGGAGGTCTTTGATCCACTAAGACTTGAGTTTGTACAAGGAGATAAGAATGGATCAATTCGCATTCTTCTACATGATAACCACCAGTTGTGCCAGCACCGTTTGTTGAAAATGCTGTCTGTTTTCCACTGGATGGTTTTAGCTCCCTTGTCAAAGATCAAGTGACTGTAGGTGTATGGATTCATTTCTGGGTCTTCAGTTCTATTCCATTGATCTACCTTTCTGTCACTGTACCAGTACCATGCAATTTTTTATCACAATTGCTCTGTGGTACAGCTTAATGTCAGGCACGGTGATTCCACCAGAGGTTCTTTTATTGTTAAGAATAGTTTTTGCTATCCTAGGTTTTTATTATTCCAGATGAATTTGCAAATTGCCTTTTCTAACTCAGTGAAGAATTGAGTTGAAATTTTGATGGGGATTGCATTGAATCTGTAGGTTGCCTTCTGCAGGATAGCCATTTTTACTATATTAATCCTGCCAATCCATGAGCATGGGAGATCTTTCCATCTTCTGAGATCTTCTTCAATTTCTTTCTTCAGAGACTTGAAGTTCTTATCATACAGATCTTTCACTTCCTTAGTTAGAGTCACACCAAGGTATTTTATATTATTTGTGACTATTGTGAAGGTTGTTGTTTCCCTAATTTCTTTCTCAGTCCATATATCCTTTGTGTAGAGAAAGGTCATTCATTTGTTTGACTTAACTTTATATCCAGCTACTGCACTGAAGGTGTTTATCAGGTTTAAGAGTTCTCTGGTGGAATTTTTGGGATCACTTATACATAACGATTATCTGCAAATAGAGATATTTTGACTTCTTCCTTTCCAATTTGTATCCCTTTGTTCTCCTTTTGTTGTCCAATTGCTCTGGCTAGGACTTCAAGTACTATATTGAATAGGTAGGGAGAAAGTGAGCAGTTTGTCTAGTCCCTGATTTTAGTGGGATTGCTTTGGGTTTCTCCCCATTTAGTTTGATGTTGGCTACTTGTTTGCTGTATATTGCTTTTATTATGTTTAGGTATGGGCCTTGAATTCCTGATCTTTCTAAGACTTTTATCATGAAGGGATGTTGGATTTTGTCAGCATCTAACGAGATGATCATGTGGTTTTTGTCTTTGAGTTTGTTTTATATAGTGGATTATGTTGATGGATTTCTGTATATTAAACCATCCCTACATTCCTGGGATGAAGCCTACTTGGTCATGATGGATGATCATTTTGATGTGTTCTTGGATTGTTTGTGAGGATTTTATTGAGTATTTTTGCATCGATATTCATACGGGGAAATTGGTCTAAAGTTCTCTTTCTTTGTTGGATCTTTGTGTGGATTAGGTATCAGAGTAATTATGGATTCATAGAATGAATTGGGTAGAGTACGTTCTGTTTCTATTTTGTGGAATAGTTTGAGGAGTGATGGAATTAGGTCTTCTTTGAAGGTCTAAAAGAACTCTGCACTAAACCCATCTTGTCTTCTTTTTTTTTTTTTTGGTTGGGAAACTATTAATGACTCTTCTATTTCTTTAGGGGAAATGAGACTGTTTAGATCATTAATCTGATCCTGATTTAACTTTGGTACCTGGTATCTGTCTAGGAAGTTGTCAATTTCATCCAGGTTTTCTAGTTTTGTTAAGTATAGCCTTTTGTAGTAGGATCTGATGATGTTTTGGACTTCCTCAGGTTCTGTTGTTATGTCTACTTTTTAATTTTTTATTTTGTTAATTAGGATACTGTCCCTGTGCCCTCAAGTTAGTCTGGCTAAGGGTTTATCTATCTTGTTGATTTTCTCAAAGAACAAGCTCCTGGTTTGGTTGATTCTTTGAATAGTTCTTTTTGCTTCCACTTGACTGATTTCAGCCTTGAGTTTGATTATTTCCTGCCGTCTACTCCTCTTGGGTGCATTTGCTTCCTTTAGTTCTAGAGCTTCTACGTGTGCTGTCAGGCTGCTAGTGTATGCTCTCTCTAGTTTCATTTTGGAGGCACTCAGGGCTATGAATTTTCCTCTTAGGACTGCCTTCATTGTGTCCCATAAGTTTGGGTATGTTGTGGCTTCCTTTTAATTAAACTCTAAAAAGTCTTTATTTTTTTTCTTTATTTCATCCTTGACCAAGGAATCATTAAGTAGAGTGTTGTTCAGTTTCCACGTGAATGTTGGCTTTCTATTATTTATGTTGTTATTGAAGATCAGCCTTAGTCCGTGATCAGATAGGATGCATGGGATAATTTCAATATCTTTGTATCTGTGGAGGCCTGTTTTTTAACCAATTATATGGTCAATAATGGAGGCAGTACCATGTGGCACTGAGAAGAAGGTATATCCTTTTGTTTTAGGATAAAATGTTCTGTAGATATCTATTAGATTGATTTGTTACATAACTTCTGTTAGTGTCCATGTGTCTCTGTTTAGTTTCTGTTTCCAGGATCTGTCCATTGGTGACAGTGGGGTGTTGAAATCTCCTACTATTATTGTGTGCAGTGCAATGTGTGCTTTGAGCTTTACTAAAGTTTCTTTAATGAATGTGGCTGCCCTTGTATTTGGAGCATAGATATTCAGAATTGAGAATCCATCTTGGTAGATTTTACCTTTGATGAGTATGAAGTGCCCCTCCTTGTCTTTTTTGATAACTTTGGGTTGGAAGTCAATTTTTTTCGATATTAGAATGGCTACTCCAGCTTGTTTCTTCAGACCATTTGCTTGGAAAATTGTTTTCCAGCCTTTCACTCTGAGGTAGTGTCTGTCTTTTCCCCTGTGGTGGGGTTCCTGTAAGCAGAAAAATGTTGGGTCCTGTTTGTATAGCCAGTCTATTAGTTTATGTCTTTTTATTGGGGAATTGAGTCCATTGATGTTAAGAGAAATTAAAGAAAAGTAATTGTTGCTTCCTATTAATTTTGTTGTTAAAGTTGGGATTCTGTTCTTGTGGATATCTTCTTTTAAGTTTGTTGAAGGATTACCTTCTTGCTTTTTCTAGGGTGTAGTTTCCATCCTTCTGTTGTTTTCCCTTTATTATCCTTTGAAGTGCTGGATTCGTGGAAAGATACTATGTGAATTTGGTTTTATCATGGAATACTTTGGTTTCTCCATCTATGGTAATTGAGAGTTTTGCTGGACATAGTACCCTGGGCTGGCATTTGTGTTGCCTTAGGGTCTGCATAACATCTGTCCAGGATCTTCTGGCTTTCATAGTCTCTGGTGAGAAGTCTGGTGTAATTCTAATAGGCCTGACTTTATATGTTACTTGACCTTTTTCCCTTACTGCTTTTAATATTCTATCTTTGTTTAGTGCATTTGTTGTTCTGATTATTATGTCAGGAGGAATTTCTTTTCTCATCCAGTCTATTTGGAGTTCTGTAGACTTCTTGTATGTTCATGGGCATCTCTTTCTTTAGGTTTGGAAAGTTTTCTTCTATAATTTTGTTGAAGATATTTGCTGGCCCTTTGAGTTGAAAATCTTCATTCTCATCTACTCCTATTATCCTTAGGTTTGGTCTTCTCATTGTGTCCTGGATTTCCTGGATGTTTTGAGTTAGGATCTTTTTGCATTTTTCATTTTCTTTGATTGTTGTGCCCAAGTTCTCTATGGAATCTTCTGCACCTGAGAATCTCTCTTCCATCTCTTGTGTTCTGTTGCTGATGCTCTCATCTATGGTTCCTGATTTCTTTCCTAGGGTTTCTATCTCCAGAGTTCGCTCACTTTGGGTTTTCTTTATTGTTTCTACTTCCCTTTTTAGGTCTTGGATGGTTTTGTTCAATTCCATCACCTTTTTGGTTGTTTTTTCCTGTAACTCTCTAAGTGATTTTTGTGTTTCCTCTTTAAGGGCTTCTACCTCTTTAGCACTGTTCTCCTGTATTTCTTTAAGTGAGTTATTAATCCCCTTCTGGATGTCTTCTAACAGCATCATGAGATATGATTTTAAATCTGAGTCTTGCTTTTCAGGTGTGTTGGGGTATCCAGTACTGGTTGAGGTGGGAGTGCTGGTTTCTGATGATGGTGAGTGGTCTTGGTTTCTGTTAGTAAGATTCTTACATTTGCCTTTCACCATCTAGTAATCTCTGGAGTTATAGTTGTCTCTATTGGAACTTGTTCCTCCTGTGATTCTCTTAGCCTCTATCAGCAGTCTTGGGAGTCCAGCTCCTGAGTCTCAGTGGTCAGAGTACTCTCTGCAGGCAAGCTCTCGTCTTGCAGGGAAGGTGCACAGAGGTCTGCCTTTTAGACCTGCCTCCTGGCTGATGGTGAAGGCCTGAAACAAGGCCTGTCCCAGAAGATGAGTTGCCTCTGCAGTCAGCATGCTCACCTGCACAGACTGGTCTCAGAGGGATGTGGGACACAAGATGGCTCTCTCAGCTGCTCTGGTGGTCAGAGCCCTCTGGGCGGACACCTCTCCTCTGGCGAGGAAGGTGCCCAGATGTCTGGAGCCTGAAACGGGGTCTGTCCCAGAAGATGTGTCGCTTCTGCAGTCAACACTCTCACCTGTGCAGATTGGTCTCTGAGGGATCCGGACCCCAAGACCTGTGCTGGATTTTTTTTTTTTTTTTTGGTGGCGCACACCTTTATTTTTTTTTAATTTTTAATATTTTTATTGCATATTTTCCTCAATTACATTTCCAATGCTAATGGGAATGGGTGGGTAGGGAAGTGGGGGGCGGTATGGGGGATTTTTATTGAACATGATAATACTAGAAAATTTCTCAGACTTTAGTGTGCAGAAAAGTCATTGCTATAGTTGTACTATGGTTTTACTAAGGAACCGTGGTTTCCAATGTTTTACTGTGATGGATTGTTGAAACTTGTGCTTCTATGGAAAGTCATTAGGGCATGAGGAGAGGAGCTATCAAGAATCTATACTGATAGAGTTCTTGTGGGATAGAATGAGTTGCATAAACAAAAAGCAAGTCCATCCCTTTTATAGGGGGGCATTTTTCTTCCTCCTTCAATATTATGACACAGTCTAGCGGAAGGTCCCTTGATTTAGAGTTTTCCAGATTAAAAAGAAATCATGATTGAAGTAAAAAGGGGTAAGACTGTTGACTTTGTACATCATTTGTTGTTAGCGTCTTGTTCCAGCAACACAGGCTAATATAGGCATGGCACTGCAGGTATAAACATAGACATTATCTGTGTTAAGGAAGAGAGCTGCAGCATAGATTGCTCCTGTGCATTCAACATCAAATGCAAGATGCTTCCCATGGATTAAAAAGAACCAGGAAGCAATGCAGCTGCTATCCCTCCTCAAAGACCTGCAGTGGAAATCCCTGGTCATCTAGGGCTCAGTGATTACTAAGAACTCTCCCTGATGATCATCTCAACATTTAGAAGGCATATGCCTCAGAGTAGGCTATAAGGGTTGATTTCTCCTTTAATTGATCCTAACAGATAGCCAAGGCTTTCTTTCAGTATTTTTAAAATGTTTATTTCATTTTATTTTGTGTGTGTGTGTGTGTGTGTGTGTGTGTGTGTTGGCCTCATGGAGGCCATAAGAGGCCATAAAATCCCCTAGAGTAGGAGAGGTGGAGTGCTGCCCAATATGGGTACAGGGAACTCTGGTCCTTTGTAAGTAAAGTATGCAGTTTTAACTACTGAGCCATCTCTTTATCCCTTTTTATTAATCATACCATATATATATATGGTATGATTGTGTGCGTATGTGTGATGTGTGTGTGTTTGTGTGTGTATACATCCTTGCCACAGTCCATGTGTGAAAGTCACAAGACAATTAACTGTAGTAGGTTTTATCCTTTTACCAGAATCTAAATCAAGCTGTCAAATCTGGTGTTCCAGAAATCTAATTCAAGTTGTCAAATTTAGTGGCAAGGACTTTCACCTGCTGGATCATTTCACAGGGCCTCCATTTCTTCCATTTAGTTAAGTGCATTGAATTTTGATGTATGCCTTTACTTTATTTTGGGTCTTCTGCTGTTGATTTTTTTAATGCTGTATTTTAATGAAGTACTCTATCTTAGAGTCATGATTTAAGTAATATATATAAATATATATATTATATACATATATTTATATATAATTTAATAATATAATATATTATATTAAGTAATATATATCAGTGTTTAATAGGTCATTTAGTTTTATTTGTCATTTATTATTATTTCAAGGTGTGTGTGAGAGAGAGGAGGGGAGGGGAAAGAGAGAGAGTGCACGCTAAATGGTAGGCATGTGTATACAAGTGTGTGTGCATGTGTATGCATGTGGAAGTCAGAGGTCAACCACTGGCAGGTATAACTTTTTAAAAAAATAATAATCAGGACCTCTGATTGGATTGACAGTCACCTATTAGCTGAGGCTGTGGGCCAGTGAGCTTTGGAGACCCTCCTGTTCTCCTTGCACATTGCTGGATTACCAGCTCATATCACCATGGCTGTCTTTTTATATGAATTCTGAGTCTCTAAGTCAGGTCTTCCTACTTGCAGAGTAAGCAAGCCTTTGCAATGGAGATGTTGCCCTTGATTCAAGTTTTTTGACACAGATAAACAGAAAAAGTCACATCTTCATAGAAAATTTCATTTAAAAGAATATCCACACCCTTGATTTAAAAAGAAGAGTGATCCCCAAATTCACTGTGGTATTTTGTATGGTATAAACTATGAGAGTATTATTCAAAGCTTAAGATAAATAAAACACCAACATGCCACTGACCAGCAGTCAGGGTTCGTTTGCAATGAACGGTTGGGTGAGCTGACATTAGATGACCTTTCCAACTGGCCATCTACAGCCCATGAGCTTTTCTCAGAGTGTCAAAAACCGATTAATCAAAAGCACTAAGAAAATAAGAGAGAAAACTTGCTGCAAGTTCTCACTGTTTGTTAACCTAAAGAAAACAATCACTCACTGGGCAAATTTAGCAGTTCCTTCATAGGACTGCATGAGCAGTAAATTTGGAGGTCTTACAAATCTACAGGGCAAACTGAAGATACGGTAACTAATCACCATCGGTGTACCAGGAAGACATGCATACTCTAGGTTCTGAATTATACTTTGAAAGTTTAAGGAAGAGACAGGAAACAAAAACAAAAACAAAAAAACCCAACAACAACAATAAAACAAAAAACAAAAATATTCCTTACCTGGGACACATGAGACAAGAAAACAGGACTTACAAGGTGTTGGTATCAGGACCTCCAAAACCCATGACATCACATAGGCAGACCGGCACACCTGTTGCCAAGGCAACAGCCACCATATTCCAAGAATCCACTTGGCTCACCTCCCACCTTTACCTGTGATTACGACATCATCCATATGTAAAGAAAGGCCCCCCCACCTCTTTCTCTCTCTCTCTCTCTCTCTCTCTCTCTCTCTCTCTCTCTCTCTCTCTCTCTCTCTCTCTCTCTCTCTCTCTCTTCTCTCGCTCTCCTTTCCCCCCTTCTCTTTCTGTTGCCACCTTGACCCTCTCTTTCTATTTCTCAATAAACCTCCGGTGGAACTGTTTGGCCTGGAGAGGTCCTTCTGAAGCTGTTTGAAGGCCAAGATCATACCACAGGGGACTTCCAGGTTTAACCTGAAGGTCAACCAGCTTCACCTACACTTTTTGTACTTTGAATTTTTCTACCTTCTCCCACCCCAGTTTATTTTCCTGACCTTTTTTTTTTTTCTTTCAACTAGATCTTGACTGAGTGAGTCCTTACTGGGAGCCATGAGCTGCACTAGATTGGGATTTATAAAGAAAGAAGAAATAAACGTTCTCTTAACTCCGGGAGAAGTCACATCAGCAAACACTCTCCCCTTGAATCTTTATAAAGAGATGTGCATTGTTTTCAGAGTCACAAATAAAGCCATTTGTACTTATAGAGGCTATAAAACTTACCCAATTATCTTAGCCAGGGAGGCAGGTGAAGCTGACCTCAGGGCAGGGCACTAGGCTTTCCCACTGGGCCTCGGCTTTGGGAGCCCTCTCTCTTCGGCCACCCTTCTTCAATAATGCTTCCCAGTATTTCTTCTATTTTCAAATTCCTAACAACCTTCCTTCAGCTTTCCCTTAGGAGAGCGTAATTAATTGTAATTGATAAATTCCAATTGAAGGCCAAAAGTTTTGTAAGAAGAATAAGATGTGTTTGTTCACATTTCCACAGAAGACCATGAAACCCAGACCTTGCAGGGACACAGAGACCATCGTCCCTGTTCTTTAGGAGACGGATGTAATTTTTCCCCTTAGGTTTCTCTGATCTTCATAAAGTTTGGCAGTATTGAGATAAGACCTTATTTCCACTGCATGGTACTGGTATAGTGACAGACAAATAGACCAATGGAATAGAATTGAAGACCCAGAAATGAACCCACACACCTATGGTCACTTGATCTTCGACAAGGGAGCTAAAAACATCCAGTGGAAGAAAGACAGCATTTTCAACAAATGGTGCTGGCACAACTGGTTGTTAACATGTAGAAGAATGCGAATCGATCCATTCCTATCTCCTTGTACTAAGGTCAAGTCTAAGTGGATCAAGGAACTTCACATAAAACCAGAGACACTGAAACTTATAGAGGAGAAAGGGGGGAAAAGCCTTGAAGATATGGGCACAGGGGAAAAATTCCTGAATAGAACAGTAATGGCTTGTGCTGTAAGATCGAGAATTGACAAGTGGGACCTCATGAAACTACAAAGCTTCTGCAAGGCTAAAGACACCATCAATAAGACAAAAAAACCACCAACAGATTGGGAAAGGATCTTCACCTACCCTAAATCAGATAAGGGACTAATATCCAATATATATAAAGAACTCAAGAAGGTGAACTCCAGAAAGTCAAATAACCCCATTAAAAAATGGGGCTCAGAACTGAACAAAGAATTCTCACCTGAGGAATACCGAATGGCAGAGAAACACCTGACAAAATGTTCAACATCCTTAATCATCAGGGAAATGCAAATCAAAACAACCCTGAGATTCCACCTCACACCAGTCAGAATGGCCAAGATCAAAAATTCAGGTGACAGCAGATGCTGGCGAGGATGTGGAGAAAGAGGAACACTCCTCCATTGTTGGTGGGATTGCAAGCTTGTACAACCACTCTGGAAATCAGTCTGGCGGTTCCTCAGAAAATTGGACATAGTACTACCGGAGGATCCAGCAATACCTCTCCTGGGCATATATCCAGAAGATGTCCCAACCGGTAAAAAGGACACATGCTCCACTATGTTCATAGCAGCCCTATTTATAATAGCCAGAAGCTGGAAAGAACCCAGATGTCCCTCAACAGAGGAATGGATACAGAAATTATGGTACATTTACACAATGGAGTACTACTCAGCTATTAAAAAGAATGAATTTATGAAATTCCTAGCCAAATGGATGGACCTGGAGGGCATCATCTTGAGTGAAGTAACACAATCACAAAAGAACTCACACAATATGTATTCACTGATAAGTGGATATTAGCCCAAAACTTAGGATACCCAAGATATAAGATACAATTTGATAAACGCATGAAACTCAAGAAGAATGAAGACCAAAGTGTGGACACTGTGCACCTTCTTAGAATTGGGAACAAAACACCCAGGGAAGGAGTTACAGAGACAAAGTTCGTAGCTGTGATGAAAGGATGGACCATTTAGAGACTGCCGTATCCAGGGATCCGTCCCATAATCAGCTTCTAAACGCTGACACCATTGCATACACTAGCAAGATTTTGCTGAAAGGACCCAAAGATAGCTGTCTCTTGTGAGACGATGCCGGGGCCTAGCAAACACAGGAGTGGATGTTCACAGTCAGCTATTGGATGTATCACAGGGCTCCCAATGGAGAAGCTAGAGAAAGTACCCAAGGAGCTAAAGGGATCTGCAACCCTATTGTTGGAACAACATGATGTACTAACCAGAACCCCGGAGCTCTTGTCTCTAGCTGCATATGTATCGAAAGATGGCCTAGTCGGCCATCAATGGAAAGAGAGGCCCATTGGACTTGCAAACTTTACATGCCCCAATATAGGGGAATGCCAGGGCCAAAAGAATGGGAATGGGTGGGTAGGGAAGTGGGGGGCGCTATGGGGGACTTTTGGGATAGCATTGGAAATGTAATTGAGGAAAATATGTAATAAAAATATTAAAAATCAAAAAAAAAAAGAAATAAAAAAAAAAAGACCTTATTTCCTAGCTTGATGCTCTCCCATCTTCTGATACCTCCTCTGACCACGTTATGAAAAACTGAAACTGAACTGGGAGGATATAATGAGAAAGAATGATAGAAGGAAAGGAGGAAAGAGGGGATCAGGAAGCGGGCAAGAGAATATTCGGGTGCATAGTGTGTGTGTGTGCATGTGTGTGTGTGTGTGTGTGTGTGTGTGTGTGTAACTTGAAACTTTGCTAACACAGGTCTATTACTTGTTGACATAAAAGGCAAGTTGAAACCCATGAAGCATGAAAAGAGAATTGGGGGAGGAGCACAGTCAATAAACCAGAAAAACCCAAATGTTGCTGTCAGGAGTAAATTCTTTGCAATGCTACTCAAGGAGTCTTATTTCACAGACTCCTTTTTATTTTATTATTTTATTTTATTTTATTTTATTTTACTTTTTGAAAGGGGACATGGAAGAAGTTATAATTAATTGGTCAACAAAGCAGCAGGTTTTTTTAATGTGTCAATGCTCTCAGATTTGTGTTAAGAAAGTATTAGAGCATGCAGGACCTTTGGGCCCTACACAGAGATGACAGGAAATCTAGAGCCTATACCCAGACTGTCTGGGGACACCTTCTCTACCCAAAGAAAGAGTGATTTCTGTTGCATTCCTTCAGCCCTGTGTGTCCTGCTTTCTCTATGTCCTGTACACACCACATGTCACATATAAACATTGACTGTATCCTTGTAGTGCAAAACCTCTCATTCCTCCCAAGAAATCTTTAAAAATAGACTGTTGTGAACTGCGTAAAATGGGGCGAAAAGCAAATCTTCAAAACTCGGTGGAAAGGGTTCTAACACTTTTTATTTATTCATAAACAGCAAAAAGCAAATAAATGGTGAAATGGGCCCACACTTGTATACACACAAACTCCTCACTAACCTTTCCAGTATGGCCACCATGGTTTGAGGTAAACTACTCGATGTTCCTTGCTTTCGGATCCTTTGGAGCTGAGCTGAGCTGAGAGCAGAGGTGCAGGCTTGCGGTCTGCATGGAGACCGCGGATGATGGGATGACGTTGTCTCTATTTGGGCTTTGGGAATTGAGCGATTTTGCTGTGCCAGACCAGAGTTTTTAAGCTAAAATCAGCCAGTTACAACTCGGGCGGTCCACACATTACTTCAAGCGCTTCTTTACCACTACACACACTCTCTATGGCCTGGTTTTCATAGTTGTCTAGGGCTGTTGCCATGGCGTTGCCCCACCATGGGCTTAGGCAGTGGACATGAGTTGTTCTTTATCACTCACACCCACTCTCCATGGCTTAGTTTTCACGGCTATCTGGAGCCTGGGGAAGTGCAGCCCCGGGGAGCTCAGGGCTGAGGCAGGGGGCAGCTTTTACAGCATCTGGAAAAATGCCTTCTGAGGCCATGTGTCTACCAGGGCTGAAGTATCTTGTGTAGGACCTTCATTGTACTGATTGCAGAGATATAAATAAGCCTCTTACCTGTAGGATGGCTTTGACTCGAGACCCTTCCCACAAATCTGTTTCTCTTCTCCCTTCCTAAAACCCAATAGAAAGCACAACAGACATTCTTCAAGTTATTTATTACTCTTAGGGTTTGAGCACAACTGGGGAAAACTACGATTAAAATCTTTAGAAGCAAAAGCTGACCAGGTTATAAGACTACAAAATCTAGGAGATCTTGACAGTCTTACATTCTAGGTCATCTAGGCTTTAGATGGGTTCACAGATTCTTTATATTTTTCCTATTTCATTTATTTATTTATTTATTTATTTATTTATTTATTTATTTATATTTTCCCATTAAAAGAACTTTCTGCAAGAAAACTTGCTGGAAGAAAATACAAAAACAGGGGAATTATTTGCCACCAATTGCTACAGTAGAAAAATAAAATAAAATAAGATCAAAGTACCATTCCAGAGGAAGGAATCAATCTCTTCGTATCAATGTGTATTAGAACACTCTTGTTGAGAACTAGCAGGCTTGTAACAGAAATTGATCACTCTGGGAACAGGACAGGAGAAAAGAATAGCAAACTAGCCAAGCCAACAAAGTAACAACCCTGTGGTGTAGGGCTAGCATCACATAATCAATACCGAGCATTCAGATTAATGATGGCCCTGGCAAGAGTAACTAACTATTCCATATCACCAAGGCAGAGTCTGGGAGGGTGTAGCTATCAATCAAAGCAAGGCAAAAATAGAAAGGAATCAAATTTAACCCATGTCTCATTAGAGAAAGCTGATACCAGTCTACTCCCTTCCTCAGAAACAACACTGAGAGTTCCCTTGTCAACACCCACAACACACACTATCAAAGACGTCAGCCCAGAGCAAAGTCTGGAGATAGAGTCAAAGACAAAGCAACCAACCTTCATCTCTGATTCAGTCAACAACTAAATAAGCTACATAAATAGGATGCCATTAATGGCAGGTTACAAAGTGTTCTCCCAGGATGGATGCACAGTCTTAAAAAAAAAACCATTACCTTTCTGTCAGGCACTCTAATCTGATTATGTACATTTTAGCTTGCTACATTTAAATTTACCTTAATTGCATATATAAGGAAATAAGCACTAATCTGTTTCATAGTGACAGTGAATGAGACCATTTAACACTTATTCAG
Source organism: Mus caroli (assembly GCF_978045245.1). Classification (NCBI taxonomy): domain Eukaryota; kingdom Metazoa; phylum Chordata; class Mammalia; order Rodentia; family Muridae; genus Mus; species Mus caroli. The sequence continues at coordinate 9,094,327 of NW_028227264.1, forward strand.
AATAGTTTATAATTTTAGAAACCAAATAAATATTTGGTCAATAGAATGTGCCAGGAATTATATTTGGCAAAGAAAAAGTGCTTTATCTCCATCAAATAATAGAAGCACATCCATTTGTTATTTTTTTCAAGTGGTGACAGTAAAATCAATTCTCAGGGGGGGAAAGGAAAATGAGATTCTGAATTCTCAATATACCTTCTAGTTCCCCTTGACACACTAATTAGTCACCCACCCTCCTTTTTATGCCCTCGAAGGGTGTTTGCTTAGAGAAAAACAGGAAACTGGCAAACCCTAGGAGTGGCAGTGACTAATGAACAAGAGAAGAGGGAAGTGACAATTTCTTTGAATGGAGCCATTAGCTGCATGCTGTTCTGTTGTTTTGGTGGCTCCAGGCCTCTATATTCTAACATTCTCAATTGTTTACAGACATTCCTGTGGAGAGCTACAGACTGTACATCACCTATCTTTGATAGTCCGTGGTTTGTAAGATTATACAAGACATATCTTTTCTGGCTTGTTTCTTAACACCATTTTTGCTCCTCTCCTGAGATTCAAGAGGATGTATAAAAGACAGTGTTTCCTCACCCCATCACTTTGAAGAGCTTGCAGAAAGCTCTTTAAAAGTTTTGAATGTCAAGCATAAATGACAGAAACATCCCTAGAAGGCTTGATAAAACAGTTATCTTCAGACTTTATGGTCAAATTAGAATATATATATATATATATATATATATATATATATATATATATATATATATATATATAGAGAGAGAGAGAGAGAGAGAGAGAGAGAGAGAGAGAGAGAGAGAGAGAGGGAGAGGGAGAGGGAGAGGGAGAGGGAGAGGGAGAGGGAGAGGGAGAGGGAGAGGGAGAGGGAGAGAGAGAGAGAAAGGCAACTCAGGTTAAGAGTGCTGGCTGTTCCTTCATAGGGAACACCTGATTACTAAAATTACCTAGTCGTGACTCCAGTCTCAGGGATCTAATGCCCTCTTCTGGCCTCAGTGGGCACCAGGCACTTGCATGGGACATAGGCATACATGAAGACTAAGTACCTGTACACATAAAATTATGTATGTTATGATCTTATAACAATGAGGACTATTTCAAAATTAATATTTTCAAAGGTTTCTTGAAACAGCACGAAATTATATTTTGGAATTTATAAGAAATTTTCCCACCTAAGAAAATATATGACTGAATTGAAAGTCATTAAGAACTGGTAAAGTTCTAAGTCATAAGAAGGTCCCCACTGCTGCACTATGGTGGGTAGATATTTATCCATTGGTCCAAAACACAGCTCTCATCTCAAAATTAATGAGATCATTGTCAGACAGCAACGGGAGTGACTATTGCCAAGAAACACAGAATCAGATTGCCCACAGTCACATATTTCAATGTGAAAATGATTGCATGAATATTGCATTTAAATGTGAGATGTATTCCATAGGCTAATGTGTTTGAGCATTTGTCTACCTTGGTAATCTGGTGAGCAAGTTCCTTTATCCCAATTTAATGTGTGTGTGTGTGTGTGTGTGTGTGTGTGTGTGTGTGTGTGTGTGTGTGTAAAATGAATACAAGTTAAAGAGACCATATCAGAGTTCGAGAGGATTGGCCTGATAGAAGTGCACATAGATAAGATAATGAGCCCCAAACCAACCAAAAGAAGTAGCTACTGCTATAGAATCAGGTCTTGCATCTCTTGTATTCTGTTGCAGGGATCCATCCCATAATCAGCTTCCAAACACTGACACCATTGCATACACTAGCAAGATTTTGCTGAAAGGACCCAGATATAGCTGTCTCTTGTGAGACTATGCCGGGGCCTAGCAAACACAGAAGTGGATGATCACAGTCAGCTATTGGATGGATCACACGGCCCCCAATGGAGGATCTAGAGAAATTACCCAAGGAGCTAAAGGGAACTGCAACCCTATAGGTGGAACAACAATATGAACTAACCAGTACCCCGGAGCTCTTGTCTCTAGCTGCATATGTATCAAAAGACGGCCTAGTCAACCATCACTGCAAAGAGAGGCCCATTGGACTTGCAAACTTTATATGCCCCAGTACAGGGGAACCCCAGGGCCAAAAAGGGGGAGTGGGTGGATAGGGGATTGGGGGGCTGGGTATGGGGGACTTTTGGGGTAGCATTGAAAATGTAAACGAGGAAAATACCTAATAAAAAATAAATTAAAAAAAAATAAGAGGAAAAAAAAAAAGAATCAGGTCTTGCAAGAGTCAGGATTGAGAGCAAAAATGTAGCCAGCTGCAGAGACAAAAAGGCAGGATAAAATCCAGAGCAGGAATGGCAGGTCCAGTTTCAGAGGAACTAGCAGGTGCATAGTTAGGCAGCAGTTCAATTGTCATGATCCACAGCCTTGATCAAGTAGAACGTCAGTGACAGTCAGGAATTTAGTCTATGACATGCACATGGGTGTTAGATAACAACGACTATCAGTTTATGAGCCCAAGTGAGAGGGTTGCACTCATTCTTTGGTCTGCCTGTTCAGTAAGTTCCTTGACCTGTTTATTAAATATAACTTTAATATACCCATATACCCCTATAGCAATATTTCTCAGCCCGTGGGTAGTGCCCTGTTTGGGCAGGTTGAATGACCCTTTCACAGGGGTTGCCTAAGACCATCCCACATAACAGAGTTTTACACTACTATTCATAAAAGTAGCAAAATTACAGTTATGAAATAGTAGCAAAAACAGTTTTATGGTTGGGGGTCACTACAACACAAGGAATTTTATTTATTAAGATGTTGCAGCACCAGGAAGGTTGAGAACCACTGCCCTATAGTCTCAATTTAGTTTGAGAAATTTATAGGGTGGTGGAATTTCTACTGCCAGGAATAAGCTATTTATTAGTCTGTGTTGCATGGATGGTCCTGGACAAATGGTGTTAGTTGACCAGTATAATCTTTCTCTTCCTTCAAAATGGAGTCAAAGACTGCTTGTGTAATGAAGTTTCTCAGGACAAAACAATTTGGGGAAAAAAATACAGTTTTACACAAAATGGAATAACTTCAGGCAAGGAATAGAATGGTCTCAACATTGATGTTTACTTTGATCTTTTCTGTTCATAAAGGACATTTTCCTTTAGGAAATTTCCATCATTTTCGGCTGGTGGAAATGCTGAGTAAGCTGCCAGAATTCATGCAGAAGGTACGTCACAAGTGATTATCACCTCCTACCCATATCTTCTTTCACTCTCATTGGATTGTCACTGGACCAAGGAGAGTGGGTAAGGGCCAAGTTTCCAATATAGTGACCTTCTCTAGAATTTATTTGATAGAATCATTTTTTATTTTCTAAAGAATCACTTGTAGTTTAAAAAAATATTTATTTAATGGATGTGAGTACACTGTGGCTGTCTTCAGACACACCAGGAGAGGGCCTCAGACCCCATTACAGATGGTTGTGAGCCAACATGTGGTTGCTGGGAATTGAACTCAGGAACTCTGGAAGAGCAGTCAGTGCTTTTAACCACAGAGTCATCTCTCCAGCCCAATATTTATAGTCTTTATAATTTCAGCAGCGAGTAGTGAAAGCTGCCACCTGTCTAGTAGATAACAGTCTTTTGTGAATTAGTGACATGTTTTTCATCTTAGCCCAGTATCACTGAGCCATCTCATCCGACATGAGCCCCGCTGGCTGTCATCTTGGTACACAGGACCTTGGATAGAGGTGCGGCTGCTTTTATTCTCATACTAATTTGTGTCCCCCCCCCCCCAAAAAAAAACCTGTTTGCATGAGAACATCTAAACAAACAAAGCTTCTGAGAACATGCCCCCCAGTTGGTCCTGACTGGTAAATAAAGATGGCAGCAGCCAATGGCTAGGCAGAGCAGACAGAGGCAGGACTTTTAAGATTCTCTGGCTAGAGACAGAAAGGAAGGAAGGAACATGCCAGAAAAGACTGAGGAGAGGAGATGCCAGGCCTGAGAAGGTGCAGGACAGAGAGTATAGCCACCAAGTAGGAGCCTGGGAAGAGCAGCCCAAGAGGGCTGCCTGACTGCGTCCATGGCAACAAATGTAAAGTAGGATTTAGGAAGTAATAACTCGGAGAGAGTTATAGTAATATCAGAGGGAGGTGGATTAGCCATGTGGAGTTTAGGAAGTAGCCCAGACATTGAGCTGATTAAGGTATATCAAAATATAAAGGCTATGTATGTGTCTTTCATTCAGGAACCCAGAACACTGAGGGAGGTTGGGGAGGCAGAGTGGGGAGATATCATGGAATCTGCTGCCAGGAAAATATATAAAAACTACTACTACATAGAGGGTCAGGTTTTTGTTTTTCCAGAAAGTCATTTCTGTCTCTTGGATGCTCTTGATCTCAACAGAATATCTGATTTTCAGATATTTTAGAGGAAACCAAAATTTTCTACCCATGAGAACGAGGCACACCCTCAGAGCACTGGACCCTTTCCCTTGACTACTTTACTTGGGAAGCTTAAAATCTGGAGGCGAGGGCACCATTTTCCTCTGTCTGAAAGGAAATACCCAGGAATTTGCCAAAGAGTTTACAGTTATGGTTGAGAACTCTCATATGGTCACATATATGACTGAGGCTCCTAGATCTTTGCCACTTGTTTGTATACATATGTTACTAGGAGCTGGTAGAGGCTATAAATGGGTAGCCAAGTGCAGTCTGAGAAAAGTAGCAAAGATCAAACCAATCAGCCCCTCAGGGAAAGGAAAAATGGCTAATGTAGTAGCAATCTCCTAGTAGCTATTTCAGTGTTTTAAAAAATTTAGTGTCATTGAATTCAACAGAACAAGGGTCAGCCACTTGGTACCATTCGACATTCTTTCTATCCACATGAGTTCAAATATACAGGATTTTTCTACCATATTTATTAATCAGCTGTACTCCAAACTAAGTTAAATTGGAAAGCTAGCTACCTGTGAAGATTAAGTGTCCTCTAAAATATGCCTTTCTGACAAAAATCATCTTGAGAACTTTTTTTTATAAGAAAAAGTACATTTACAAAGATGTTTCTATTATAGAGGTGTCTCCCTGGCTACAGAACAGAAAAATGACTAAGTCATCAGGTACTATTCTAAAGAAGAAAGTATCTATTTAAATCTCTTCACAAGTCCTTTATTTAAGGTCTTTGCCTGGCCATTTTGTTATCACTGATCTTTTACCCACACACTTCTTTATTTTGCCAAATGCTTTATAGACCTTAACTCTGAGATTTGTGCATTTGACACATAATTTTTCTACTTTATCTCACCTAACAACTATACCTTGGAAAATGCAAATGTAGGGGAAATGACTCATCTAGAGTAAAAAAGGGAACTATCAAAAAAACCTGGCAAAATTATAAAAGTTATAAAAAGTTATAAAACTTTATAAAAGTTCTTCTTATAAGTAGTAGTTAAAAAAATGTATACACCTATCCTGGTAATCTTACTTCATTTTATCCAGAAATAAAATTCTAAGGCAAGTACTCTTTATAGATCAGTAAGTTTGACAGAACACTACAGACATTTCAAAATAAAAGCAGAACAGTTTCTGTGAAACTATGTGTGTATTCATTTTGTATTTAGTGTGACGGTGAGCACAGCTGACGTCTAGGCTCTTGGACAATAATGAGCCACCAAAGACACTCAGTGGTTTCTGAGGTTTTGTATTACAAATTGGATTAAGGAGTTTCAAGGAGGGTTTCTTTTAGAATAGGTAACAGTTTAAGAGAAAGGAAGCAAGCTCTTGGCTAATAATAGTGGGTCTCAAAAATGGGTTGCCAGTGAGGATTGATAATTGACTTTTCTGGGTTGAGGCATTGGAGTAGGCTAGCCAGTTCAATTGTTCTACCCAGGAAGTGTTCCTAACACTGCTTGAGTCACAGCCTCATGTAAAACTTCCAGGCATTTGTAAAAGGAGAATAAAGAACACCAGGAACAAGAGGCAACACCTCGAAATTCAATGGGCATTTTTTCTTATTGTGTGTCATTCTTTGATGCTTATTATCGTGAAGATCCTGAGTCTGATGACTTGTGCCCATCAGAAATTCTAGTAAAATTTCATCTACTTCTCTTACTTAATTGTGTTTTTTTTTAATCCCATTGATGTTAGGAGAAAGACCACTGAGCCAAATCCTAAGGCTAAATTAATTAAATCATGTGGGGTTTTTTTGTTTGTTTTGATTTTTATTCATGTACATGGGCTGTCTCTCCCTAAAGTGTGATTTGAAAGATCAGCATTGGACGTGGAAAAATAAGGTTTTTCTAGTTCAGGAGTAGGGAGTTTCCAAATGCCGTTTTTGCTAGGCTTACAGAATTTTTCAGGGCTCAGAACAACATAAATTGGTCATAACAACCTTGTGTAGACGTGCTTGCAAGATTGTCATAACAAGATGGTCATAACAGCATGTTTATACCAAGGTGGTCATAGCGAGGTGGTATAAACAACTTTTGAAACAAATACGGGAATCCTGGAACAGACAGTATGGAACCTTTTGTAGCTAGGGTTACATAGCCCAATCCTTGAGAAACAGAGATGTGATCACAAGCAGGAATGAATCAGTTGGTGTTATTATAAAATGCCCTTCAAGCCTCAGATGGAGGCAGGCAGGTTTACCACTTCTATTAACTTGTACTGTTATTGACATGGTAGAAGTCAGGATGCAACCTTGGAGTTCTGAATTTCATTAAGAAACTAATTTAAGAATAAACTCAAACAAAAACATCTAGACAATTTTACTAGAGGGAAAAAAATAACAGTCAAGGTATACAAGGTATAAATGTCAGCACTTGTCCATAGGAGAGCCATGTGATTTAAGATGATTGATCTGTCGAACATATGGTAGATAGGCAGTAACACAGCAGAGGAAGAACTCATAGTAAGTGATTAGCTGATGAGCTATTATCCACAATTGAAATCAGCCAGTTCAAGACAGATTGAAATATATATAAACACAGGTTTGTTAGGAAGCTGTTTTCAGGCAGGAGAGTTCACTAGCCCTAAGAAGGAGGCCAGAGAAGTGTCCAAGGGGAAGGAGAGAGGAGGGTGGGGGGGGGGGGAGAAAGTGCTTGTGCAGAGAGAATGAAAAGGGAAGGAAGAAGAAGAGAGAGCACGGAGCTCAAAATGTCTAGTTTATATAGGGAAGAGCCTCTGGGGGAAGGGTAGCCCAGCGTTTGGGGTGAAAAGTTCAGGGTTGGGGGCGGGATAATCCAGGTAGGGATTGAGGGATGGTGGGACAACCTAAGGTCAAGTTTGCTTTTGTATGTTAAACATGCCCCTCAGCCCATTGTCCTAGGGTCTGAAACTAACAATCAGGAAGCCTAAAGTAGTAGAAAATGTATACTAAGTTCTGGCCAGCATCTGAAAGAAGAAGAAAGAAAAAGGAAAAAGTCACTGCCTTTCTGACTTCTGCTTCAGAAAGAACAATAGACCACGCTGAATCTCATGGTGGCTTAAAAGGACTGACCTGTGTGTTCCGAGAAGAAAAATTGCTGTATCTCATTAAAGGAAAAATTATTACTCTTATCTCTGGATTAACGTGGCCTCACCTTCCTAGGGATGGCTCTTTAGGGTCTGCTGATGGACCTGGTCTGACTAGAATGCTAGGTCTCCATCCAGGGCAGAGACAATTGACCAAAAGGAGGTTTGTTTGTTTATTGTTTTTGTTTTTCTTAATGGGCCTTTATTACCACTTTAACATTACCTTTGCAGTTTTACATCTTTTGATATACTTTCAGCTATAAATTTAAGAGTTAATCTGTTTTACATTATTTATTTTCACTTTATCTTTTTGGATCTATATCCTGAATTTTCTTTGCAGACTGATTTTCCAAGTCATTGAGTTTTTCTTTGGAAATACTGAATTCACTGCATAATTTGTTAATGTAATTTTAAATCTTACTAGTAATTTTCAACTTCTAGAGGTATATTCTTCTCTTGTCTTGTCTTGCTTTTGTGTACCTTTCTTTTCACCAATTTAAAAGACTTTAAAAACATATTTTATCTAGAATTATTTCCTGTAATCTGGAGAATCACCTAAATATCTACTTGACGACGTTGACAGAAAAGTAAAGCCCTGAAAAGTAAAACCTTTAGATTTATTTGTGGTCTGTTTTATTTCATAGGGGGGTTCAATCATGTGTGTTCTGCTTTGGTTTGTTCTGTCTGTATTGTATAATGTATGTAAACTTATGCCTAATGCACAGTAATGTACAAAATGAAAAGTAGCCATCTGAGAGAAGTCCTTCATCTAGCCAGAAATCTGAGGGAAACATCACCGCTCCTTCATCAATCACAGTGTAAAACCTGGATTAAAATTGATTCCATGCACATCACTTGCTTGTCAACTACAAATCATGTGCAAACGGCTACAGAACTGGCTGACACCGAATGATTTGAAGAGAATAATGAAGAGAAATTGAAAGTCAAGGATGCTGCATAGGTGCTATCAGCAGTGGCCCATTCACTGTGGTTTACATTATATCCTTGTGTCGCCTTCAGGGGCTTACCATTGACTACTATTTGTAAAGGTATCAAATAAATATTGCTTTGCCTCCACAAGTTTTCTGGATCCATGACCAACTTTTATCATAAATATTAACTCTAAAATTTTTCAGCTGCATTTGTAAATATCATTGGTTATGGAATTTGAAGTTTATTGTCTACATTGGGTTTTTGTTTTTTGTGTTTTTTTTTTTTAATTTTTACTCTACACATATTAGAACACTGTAAGCAATTTTTGACAACGATTAAGTACCTTCTTTCAAATATAAGGACGTTAAAAATAAGGCACTCCCAGTTCTTCATACCTGAGAGAAAATGAATACTTTCTTCCTAGCCTATTTGTAAGCCTGCTTGTAATTATTTTTCATATATTAGTAATTTTAGACCTACATGAACTGTTCTCACTGATCAGGAGAATAAAATTTTGTTTTTCTTGGTAACGGATTTTATCAGCTACACAAACAACATTCAAGATCTGCTCTCTGCAAACTTTATTTCGCCTTGAAAAAAAAAATCAATGATCCCAATGACAACAGAGATGGATTTCTTTAGAAAATAAAGCAATAGTCCTTGTGACCGCAAGCTTCCCATTCAGGGCTACAAAATATCAAATCATGTAACTGAGAAAGTAAGTGTACTTAGTGGACTGTCGTGTGCACAGAAAAGACAAATCTGGAAGCACCATAGCCCAGGCTTACCTGCCCTTAGGATATTCTACAAAATGATGCGCCTCTAAACAGGTTTGGCACTGGAGACGCTTACTGCACTATGGTTTGGTGACTGTTGCTGACCTATTTGATCTTAGGACAAATGATGTGTTTTTCTCAGTTGTCCCCTCTCTTCAGTTAACTGTGAGAGATAGAACTGGGCATAAACAGCCCATTTTACCTTATATTAATTTTTAAAAATAACATTTTCTTATTCATTCTTTGTTCGTGTGGTGGTGGTGGTGGGGCATGCATGCATGGCATGGTGCTCTGTGGAGATCAGAGCACCATGGGGAAGTTGGTTCTCTCTGTCTACCATGTGGATCCTGGGCATTCAACTCATGCCATCAGGTTTGGTAACAAGTGATTTTACCTGCTGTGCCATCTTGCCAGCTATTTTCATAATAGGTTACTTTCCATTGATTCACTTTCCCCAAGACTCATTCAGAGAATTGTGTTACAGTAAGTGTTAGTTGAATTATTTAACCTAGTTAAGAGAATCTGAAATGTTCTTGCAAATAATATTACTGGTATAACTGACCAAGAAGCAAGTATTTTATCTAATTTAGTATTCTGACAAGCCAAAAGAGAATCAACATTTAATTGAGCTTGTGTTAAATTGTGAAGTTGGCCCTTTTGTTTGACCTCATTTGTTATTGTTGGATATATTAATGTTTGCTAACCTGTTAACATATTAAGAAATACACAAACTTCCCTGGTTTCCTGTAGTACTTTCACTTGTAAAATCATTTGCTTCTATATCCCAGTATCTATTTCCTATCTTGTCCCTCTTGTAAAGTTCAATCAAATGGGTTACTCCAATACTTCCAAATTAAATGAAAGGGTGCATGATCCCCGCCCCCTGGAATTCATTAATCAATTGGTTAATTTTTCTGTACCACTTCACAACTTGTCCCAGCTAGAGAGCTGTGGGGGAAAGTGGGGAGACTTGGAAAAACATGGCTTGAGTTCCTCAGGCTGTGGGGTATGCTTGATTAGAGTGTCAAAAAAGTATTCAAAAGGGGCAGACCCAGGGTCTAACAATGCTCAAGCGATGGAGGTAACATGAAGGGCATTGAGAACTTTACAATGAATGGCCAGTTTAGACTAAGAGCAGCAGAGTCCTATGATCTGTTTTAGCAATAATGATCAAACACGGTATTAAGGGCTTAACCAGCTGGTTCAATAGAAACTGTGTAGTACCTCCTGTGTAAAATATTTTCTCATCCCCAAACTGAAACAGTGTCCGAGATACATGAGACGATACTGACTAAATATTATTAGTTTTTAAGTGAGGTAAAAGCAACTTGAGTATGAATACATTTTTCCTTTATTGTAAATATGTATAAAATTTTCCCATTGAAAAAGATTTTTCAAAAGGAAATACGGAATAATGAAAGCTTAAGGTTGGAAATAAAGACAGATGCTCCCTCCATGGAAGTGAAGGGATAAACTGGGAGATTCAAGAGGTCAACAGAAGCAACAAAAGAATCCAAAAAAAAAAAAAAAAAGCCCCTGGGAAATCCACATAAATATGTGTTAAAAGAAGATAAGGTAGTCATGGGAGTTTGGTTATGTCTGAAAGACAGAGACAAAGGCAGGAGTGAGGCACATAAGACCCTTCTCTAATGTGAGAAGCCAGAAGAGAAAGAATGGTTGTTTACTTGAAAACCAGGTACTGGAAGGCAAATACCATGGGAAATGGACCTCCCTTGTGTCAGAGGAGCCCCCAGTCTGCAGGAAACATGACTATCATCTGAGCTTGGTGGTCCAGGAAAAAAATGGTTCTGCTTCTGTCTGGAGTAAGGAACCAGGCAACTTCACTGTTGCTGATAAAAAGACTCAAACGAAAAGAGTTCCCCTGGACATGAGAAGAAAGGCCACAGCATTGGCACGGAGCTACTCCTCATGGACTGTTAATCTCTGATACACAGATCCAGAAACTTCGAAATCTGGCAGATGGGAAAAGGTTGATGGTTTAAAAATGTCATGATGAATAAAATATTTGTATTGAAAAAACATTATTTTGTCTTATTATGCAGTAACTATCCACTGCACTCCCAAGTATTTTTTTTTTTTATTTTTCTAACTAGTGAATTCAATATCTTTCCTCTACTTCCAGGACAATTTTCACCTTGGCTAACCACTGGGTATAACAACTACAGAAACAGGATCATACGAAAGAACTTTCTACTCTCTGCCATATCCAAATGTTGCAGACTCAGGTGGCATGCCTGTGACACATTCCTATTACCCAACTTCCAAGAAATGAAGTGCAGGCTTCTTATAAATTATATCTATAAGAAAAAATTAACCCCCAAGGTATTGTCATGAATAGTGCATCTGGAAAGTTCTTCTAGCCACAGGGAAACTTGGGCAGTATCATTAGCATTACACCAGTAGTTGGCTGCAAATGAGAACAACATATGTATTAATAATTATTAGAGATATCTCAAGTGAGATGACATCATCTCCATATGCATACTTCTACAGAATGAAGCCAGATGTTGTATTTCTAGCAGTGGTCTAACTTATAAAGAATGCTAAATAACATTTCTGGGAAAATCTGGAGTTGAGGATGGGCCAGAAGGTCAGCTCCACAAGTCTGCAGCTTTGTCCATATCCCTTACAACACTATACAGTACAGGGATGCCTGCAGATGGCAACAAGGGGCTTCAACTGCTAGGAAAAGATGTTATTTTTTCTCTATTTTAAGGTACAGTGAATCCACATGTAAATGTTTGTATTTGTGTTTGTGTATGTCCATGTGAGTGTACACATGTGAATGCAAGTACAAATGTATGCAAAAAGTCCAGAAGTCAACCTTGGGTGTTATTCCTCAGGAACCATCCACCTTGGGTTTTGGATTCTCCTTTTCTTTTTATCTACTCAGGTGTAGGAGTGAGTGTGGTATGTGTGTATGCATGAATGTTTGTATGTGGGTAGGTGCTTGTATGTATGCATGATATTGGGCAACATCATGAATTGTTTTTCTACCTTATATTTTGTGGCATGATCTCTCGGTCAAATCCAGAGCTAATCAATACAACCAGTTTTGCTGCCCACTTTGATCTAGGAAAACCCTGTTTATGTCTTCAAAAGCTAAAAGAACAGTCAAGACCTCTGTACCCAGTAGGTTCTTGTATGGGTTCTGGAGATTGCTGATCCTCTTGCTTATAAGACAAGGGATTTAACTTCTGAGCCATCTCTCTGGCACCTCAACTTGTATTTTTTTTGAGACAGGTCTCTCCTTGGTCTAGAGCTCACCGATTGAGTTGTGATCAAGAATCCCAGAGAGCCACAGGCTTTTGTCTGCCCAAGACTGGGGTTACAGTCAAGCACCTTGATGCTCAGCTGTTTCTATAGATTCTGAGGATGAGCTCAGGTTCCTGTGTTTGCATAGCAAGCACTTTATGACCTGATCCCTATTCCCTGCCTTTGTGTGCATTTTGAGGATCCATACTGAGGTCCTTCAGAAGGGTAGCCTGACATACAACTAGAAGAAAAGATAAAAATATCACAAGTAGATGACAATTGTAGATTCAACAAGAGTAATATGACACAGTAGATATTTGGTTATATACTAAATTGGATTGAGAAGTGAAATATTTTAACACCACTAAAATATGGTGGCATTCTTCTCCAAGGAGTATGCAGAAACCAGAGTATTGGTTGTCAACTGCCTTCAAATCATGGCAAAAAGAAAATACATCACGATATAATAGTTCTCAATAAAAATGTAATGACTCAGTCTAGCCTTTCATTGAACCAGTAAGTGCCTGAGGTGCTTCTGTTTCCATGGAAAACTGACTAAATCCCTGGATAAGGACACGAACATAAGTCACAAGGGCTGAGTTCTTATAATCTTTGGTCTTGAACTTGTGGCAACCTCTGCAGATGTTTCCTCCTTGCTACAGGATGAAATTGGTCAATGTACATAAGTATTCCTTCTTATTCTAAACCAGTTCTTAGCCAAACATTTATGTTTTGGCAATATTTTCTTCTAAACTTTAAAATCTGGCTATGTTTTTGTGTTTAGTTTTCTTGCCATACAATAGCTGACTGACTTGAAAACATTATTTTAACTCTACATGCTTCTTCTACAGGTGCTTACAAAGTGATTGCTAAAAGTTTGTACAAAAGAGCTGTATATTTTCTTTACTTTTTATTTAAAAATGAATATATATTGATGCTAGGGACAAAACCCAAGACCTCATCCATGTTAGGCAGGTGCTTTACTTCTGAGCTTTTACATTGCACCCCACAGCTTTCTAAAATGCCTTTCTAGTGACTTCTTCCTGCCTCCTTTTGGGTATTTCTCATTTAATTAGATCTGTAAGTAGCTTAAGCCCAAGCAATGAAAATTAAGAGTTGGGACTTAATGGGCTAACAAGAGAGTAATTTAAGATCAAATGAGATTTTGTAAGAGTAACAAAATGAGCCCACAGAATTTATAGGTGAATATTCCTAAGTATAAATAGCATAATTAATTGTTCAGCCTGCATCTCAAAAGACAGTTCTTTACAAAGAGGCAAATATTTTGTCCTGTTTTGTGACATGATGGTGACATATTTCTGACTAGTTGGGAACTCTGTGTAGAGCAGGCTAGCCTTGACCTATGTTGATTCTCCTGAATTTCCTCTTCTAGTGCTGGAATTTCAGACACATGCTAACATGCCCAGCTAAGTACGTATTTTTAGCACCATCTAATAAATTCTCTATGATGGTTGGTGGGCCATAATTGCACATAGTAGCTTGATCTGCTGTAATATAATCCCCAGGCAAGTATCTTTAAACAACAACAACAATATCTGGGTTTTTTCCAGCTTCTGGCTATTATAAATAAGGCTGCTATGAACATAGTGGAGCATGTGTCCTTCTTACCAGTTGGAACATCTTCTGGATATATGCCCAGGAGAGGTATTGCAGGATCCTCCGGTAGTACTATGTCCAGTTTTCTGAGGAACCGCCAGACTGATTTCCAGAGTGGTTGTATGAGCTTGCAATCCCACCAACAATGGAGGAGCATTCCTCTTTCTCCACATCCTCGCCAGCATCTGCTGTCACCTGAGTTTTTGAACTTAGCCATTCTGACTGGTGTGAGGTGGAATCTCAGGGTTGTTTTGAGTTGCATTTCCCTAATGATTAAGGATGTTGAACATTTTTTCAGGTGCTTCTCTGCCATTCGGTATTCCTCAGGTGAGAATTGTTTAGCTCTGAGCCCCATTTTTTAATGGGGTTATTTGATTTTCTGGAGTCTACCTTCTTGAGTTCTTTATATATATTGGATATTAGTCCCCTACCTGGTTTAGGACAGGTACAGATCGTTTCCCAATCTGTTGGTGGCCTTTTTGTCTTATTGATGGTGTCTTTTGCCTTGCAGAAGCTTTGCAATTTTATGAGGCCCCATTTGTCAATTCTCTATCTTACGGCACAAGCCATTGCTGTATTCAGAAATTTTTTTTCCCCTGTACCGATATCTTCGAGGCTTTTCCCTACTTTCTCTTCTATAAGTTTCAGTGTCTCTGGTTTTATGTGGAATTCCTTAATCCACTTAGATTTGACCTTAGTACAAGGAGATAGGAATGGATCAATTCGCATTCTTCTACATGATAACTGCCAGTTGTGCCAGCACCATTTGTTGAAAATGCTGTCTTTTTTCCACTGGATGGTTTTTGCTCCCTTGTCGAAGATCAAGTGACCATAGGTGTGTGGGTTCATTTCTGAGTCTTCAATTCTATTCCATTGGTCTACTTGTCTGTCGCTATACCAGTACCATGTAGTTTTTATCACAATTGCTCTGTAGTACAGCTTTAGGTCAGGCATGGTGATTCCACCAGAGGTTCTTTTATGTTCAGAGCAGCCTTAATTATAATAGCCAGAAGCTGGAAAGAACCCAGATGCCCCTCAACAGAGGAATGGATACAGAAAATGTGGTACATTTACACAATGGAGTACTACTCAGCTATTAAAAACAATGAATTTATGAACTTCCTAGGCAAATGGATGGACCTGGAGGGCATCATCCTGAGTGAAGTAACCCAATCACAAAAGAACTCACATGATATGTACTCACTGATAAGTGGATATTAGCCCAGAATCTTAGAATACCCAAGATATAAGATACAATTTGCAAAACATAGGAAACTCAAGGAGAATGAAGACCAAAATGTGGACACTTTGCCCCTTCTTAGAATTGGGAACAAAACACCCATGGAAGGAGTTACAGAGACAAAGTTTGGAGCTGAGACGAAAGGAATGACTATCTAGAAACTGCCATATCCGGGGATCCATCCCATAATCAGCTTCCAAACGCTGACACCATTGCATACACTAGCCAGATTTTGCTGAAAGGACCCAGATATAGCTGTCTCTTGTGAGACTATGCCGGGGCCTAGCAAACACATAAGTGGATGCTCACAGTCAGCTATTGGATGGATCACAGGGCCCCCAATGGAAGAGCTAGAGAAAGTAACCAAGGAGCTAAAGGGATCTGCAATCCTATAGGTGGAACAACAATATGAACTAACCAGTACCCCCCAGAGCTCGTGTCTCTAGCTGCATATGATGGCCTAGTCAGCCATCAGTGGAAAGAGAGGCCCATTGGTCGTGCAAACTTTATATGCCTCAGTACAGGGGAATGCCAGGGCCAAGAAGTGGGAGTGGGTGGGTCGGGGAGTGGGTGGGGGAATGTGTGGGGACTTTTGGGATAGCATTGGAAATGTTAGTGAAATAAATACCAAAAAAAAAAAGCAACAACAAATGACTTCTTGCCATTCTAGAGGCTTCTAAGGGTAAGGTCAATGTGCTGTACAGATCAGTGACTGGTGAGGTTACTCGTCGTGAAAGACATTTGCTCATTGGGTCTCACATGGTGGGAGGAATGTATGAGCAACCACAGGCTTCTTCTAAAGACACCAATCCCATTCATGAGGACATTAGTTTCTGTAACTACCTTCCAAAGGTCTCATCTCCAGACACCACCCCTTTCCTTTCAGCATACATACCAAAAGAATAGGGTACACTAGCACTCAATCTGTAGCCCTCCTATGCTAGTCTTTCCAGCATTAAATGTCATTTAGTTGTCTGTATACTCTAGACTTCCCTGTATTTATTATGAAATCCTCAATAATACAACATTATCTTCTCTTTTGTTTCCTAAAATACCAGCTATATTTCCTAGAAACTCAATATATTAGATCTTCATCCTGTTTTCTTTAAACGGTATTTGACCTAAGTCTCATCCTTATAGACTATAATCTGGTCCTGAAACACTTTATATTCTCTTTAAAATTATTTTGCCCTTGGCAATTCTCTGCCACCTATATCTCAATGAGGATGGTAATGGTGATGATAATTTTAGCCTCATGATCCTTTTAAAACTACCAACCCTATTGGTGCACCCATGTCTTGTACTCTTGATTGAATCCAGAAAACCAAAATCAGAGAGAGAATAAATAGTATTGTTATGAATATATCTCATTGTCTAAAATCATCTTGAAGTTGGCATTTTATTTATGTAAAGCCAATCTGTTTTATGCCCTTCCCACCCCATTTCAACTACTTGTTGGTCATACTTCCTTAAAGGAATACACACACACACACACACACACACACACACCTTCTAATCATTTCATAGGGATGCATCACATTAACATCTAGTGTACTCAGTCTTTCCAAGATCACCAACAATCTGCAAGAACCTGTCCTTTCTTTTTTTCTTCCTCCTTGATGAGGCACATTCTCTCCATTTTAAATAGTCTCTTTCGACTTTGATGCTACTGCCCTTATTTTCCTATCACATATACTAGTCCACATTATACAGAGAAATAGAACCTTATTCTTTGCATAGATGTAAATATATAGATATCTCTGTAAATACATATAAAGTAATTTATTGTAACAAATTGGCTTATACAAAATAGAGACTGAGATCTTCATGTTGGAGGTGCAGAGAAGTTGTTAAAGCAATTGCAGTGCACATAGGAAGGGCTTACCTTGAGGATAATTTGTGGCTTAAGTTCCACTCTGGGCATAAAGACAAAAGAGAAATGTTTTAGTTCAAAGAGAGAAAAAGTAAACCATTCCCTATTCAGTCTTTGGTTTTGTTCAAGTGTCCAATAAAGAAATGATAACTACTTGCTATGTAGAGGGAAATCTACTTGATTAAGTTTACTGACTTTAAATTTTAATCTTATGTAGAAACTCTCCCTAGCAGGCTAAAGAAAATTCTAAAAAAAATTATCAGGCTACCTTATGGCTGAGTAAACTCAATATATAGTATTAACTATCATACCACATCAGTTTATTTATCTTAATATTTCTTCTAAGTTTCTTATTTCCAGACCTCAATGTATGGGTGACACCTTAGTTCTAGACTTTCTTCACTTCTTCACTGTTTTCCTGATATTATGTAAATGCCATATGTGTGTGTGTGTATATATACAAGTATATACATGAAAACAAAAATAGTTGTAAATGTTTAGATTATATATGTATGTATGCATCAGAATTACATTTTACAAAGGAATATTTCTTAGTTTTATGTGATTTCTTCTGATATTTCTGAATTTTTCCTGTGTTATATTTACTTGCATTCATTTTTTAAATTTGGTTTTATTTATGTATATATGTATATGCAAGTTTGTCTGTATGAATACCATGTGTATGGAGTGCTTTCAAAGACCAGAAAGGGAATGGGATCCCCTAAAACTGGAGTTACAGGTGACTGGGTGCTAGGAGCCAAACCCAGGTCCTCTGTAAGAGGGCCAAGTGCTCTGAACCCCTGAGCCATTTCTCCAGCCTGCCATTTTCTGTTTTCAATATTCACCTTAACCCTCTGAAATGATGTAATAACACCAATGGCTTATGACTAAGAGATCTAAAAGTCACTGCTCCCTGTGTGTTTGAATCACACATAAGGCTGAGGATTTCTATAATTGTCTGTTTCCTCTCAACTGAAAACGTGTAGGTTTGATACCGTGCCTTCCATTTTGTAAGAAAACAAATCATAGATTCAAAATCTTAGACTGACCTTATAGCCAGTCAATCAAACCTGAAAACACTGGGCGGTCCTTGTTCTCTTTTTGTCTTGCTACTTCTCCCTACCCAATCCATACACATAGAATCTTTGGTTAGGGTTTCTCAATTTTATGAGGGGAAGTGATAGATTTTTGAGATGGTATCCAAGCCAGTGTTCTATTGTTGTGAAGAAATACCATGACCACAGCAACTCTTATAAAGGAAAACATTTAATTAGGGCTTATTTCCAGTTTTAGAGGTTTAATCCTTTATCATCATGGTCAGAAGCATGGTGGCACACAGACAGACACAGTGCTAGAGTAGTAGCTGAAGATTCTATAATCATATCCAAAGGCAGCAGAAACAAAGAGAGACTCTGAACTCAGAATGGACATTTTGAAACCTCAAAGCCCATATCCAAGAACACAAATCCTTCAACAAGGCCATTATCTCCTAATCCTTTTAAACAGTGCTATTCCCAAGCATCCAAATCTAATAATATATGGTCCCATTCTCATTCGAACCACCACAGATGGCAATCAAGATCAATGCAAATGCCAGCCTCTATTGACAATCCTTAACATTTTACATGGAGTTCTCTTTAGTGTTTTGGACAATTGTGTAGAGTAAAGTCTGTCAAGAAGGACTTGTCCAACTTTCTTGTAGGTCTAGGTCAGAGTTTTCTCTATGACTTCACTGTGTGCTAGTCACATTTACCATTGCTGTGACAAATACCTGAGAAAAATGTGTAAATGAGAAAAGATTTATCTTTGCTCACAGTTTCGTAGACTTCAGTCTCTGGTTGCTGACTTCATGGTTTCTGAGCCTGTAGGGAGTTAGCTCTGCATGGCAGAGGGAAAGGTAGAACACAGCAGCTTATCCCACGATATACAGAATACAGAAAAAGAAAGAAAAAGGACCAGCGCATGAAATGGCCTCTGGAACCCCCTCAAGACCTACTTACTCCAGGTATATCCCACCCTCTTGCATCTCCCAAAATAGTTCAGATCTTTCTCACATGATCTTGTGAAGACTTTTGACATTCAACCCATAATCTTCAGAGAGCATTTGGTCACCATTAACTCTGTGTAACAATGCTCACCTAAGAACTGTATTGACGTGCAGGTAAAGTGTGCACTTCGCTTGCTGTTATTCTCTTGCCTCAGGAGCTGGCTTTGAATAATAATTTTGCAGTTACAAGTAAATGAAGCAACAATAGATTCAGAGGTTAGCATTCTAAGTCTGTTACTGATGGAAAATTGACTGAGAGGTGAGACATTAAAAATCAATTCATTAAATGATTTCCCACATTTACTAATCTCTAGACTATTTAATTCTCTAGAATGCACATTTCACATAATACTTTTCTTTGGGATTCACACACACACACACACACACACACACACACACACACACACACATTCTAGTTTCTCTTCTATTCTTAATCTCTCCAGAGACTGGCAGTTGGGCTCTTTCATTGGCAGGAAATTCCTTTGTTTTATCTTATTTCTAGCAGGTAAGGTAACAGGGAATCAGCACTGAGGCAAACACTAGTTTTTAAAGCAATTAGAAGTAGACAAAACTAATCTACAGAAATACATGTTTAAGATGTTTTGGACTAGAAAGGAATCAAACAGGGCATCTTTAGCATGTTAGAAAATTTCTATTACTCATGGTTCAATAGGCAGATACATATGTTAAAATTCATTGATATATACTCTTATTTTCATATTTGTTGTTATACCTATATTATATCTCAAGACAGAGTACTAATACCCAAAGCCATGAAAATATTATATAAATTTAATGCCATATTCACCAATCTATTTTCTGTATACTTAAGTAATTATATTCTTTTGTTAGTTACTAACACACAGTGAAATCTGAACACTAAAAATATCAATTAAAGTGTTTATAGGACAGAAAGCCACTTCAAACAATTTGCAAATAAAATAAAACTGTAAAACTCAAAGTTAGTGAAAATTGAAATATTTTTATTATATTCAAAAGTATTTTCATGAGTACATTAGAGAAAATTTACAATAATACAGCTAAAATGTACAAATTAACTAATTAAATATTCCCTAAAATTTGGATGACTAGAATATATTTCTCTATTTTTATTGTACATGTTATATAAACATATATATATATACATATATATATATGAATTAACATATTCAGAAATAGGATATCTAACTATCCATTGCATGCCTTTAAGAAACAATATTTTTTAAAGTAAGACATATACTTCTGCATATTATTGTAAAAAAAACTCTCTTGGGGGAGAGTTTATTTGACTTATACTTCTATATCACTGTTCATCATTGAAGGGTGTCAGGACAGGAACTCACACAGGACAGATATCTGGAGGCAAGACCTTATGAATAGGCCATGGAGAAAAGCTACTTACTTGCTTGCTCCTCATAGGTTGTTCAACCTGCTTTGTTATAGAACCCAAGACCTCCAGCCCTGGAATGGCACCACTCACAATAGGTTGGGCCCTCCTCTGTGAATTACTAATTAAGAAAATGCACTATGGGTTTACCGACAGCCAGATCTATGGAAGTATTTATTTTGTTTTAATTTAAGTTTTATTCATTTTTTTACTTATTCACTTTATATCCTGCTCACTGCTTCTCTCCTGGTCACCCCCTTTCGCAATCTTTTCCCTCTTTCTCTCCCCTTCTCCTCTGAGATGGTGGGCCTCCCCTGAGTATCTTGCCACCCTGCCACTTCAAGTCTCTGTGAGGCTAGGCACTTCTTCTCTCACTGAGGACAGTGAAAAAACTTTTAACAAATTATCTTTTTTTTTTTTTACAAATTATCTTTTAAAGAATGACCTACATATGGTTGAAAATAAGATGTTAAGTTTTAGAAAAATATTAAAGGCAAGTTGAATTAAGTAAAGTGTATTAATGTAAATCTCACTTTTATTCCTTAGATGAAGGTATAAGATGAGAACAGTAACCAGAATGTATGAATACATGGCTTGGGCTGAGCCCAAAACCTTTTCTTTTCTGTTCTACCTATCTCTAGTCCTAGGCCTGGAAGTGTCTCACCTCTATATAATCTTATCTATGCCAAGAATATTTCAGCCTCTGAGACTTACTGCTGAATAAATTTAACTTTTCTAACTCTTCCCCCCGAACTTTGGTTGGCTCATTCAAATCAGCTGTTCTGGCTCAAACTCCTCTCCGAGCTGAGTTATTCAAATTGGCTTCTCTTGGCTTCTGAATAAATTTCTCTGTTTGGAAAGACTACCTCTGAAATTCTCTAGACTGAACTCCACTGCACTCAACTGAACTACACTGAACAGAGCTGTATACCACTACACTAAATTCTATCTAATTTCTCTCCTTCTTTGCTCTTTAAGTAGCCTCTCTTTCCTGTCAGACTCATTCTGTCAAATCTTGCTCTAATTCATCACTTTGTCTGCTCCTCAGACATGATTGTTTGGAGTTAACAGAATATACTAAAGGCCTGTCTGTATTCAGCCAAAGGGATCAAAGTTGTAAGCTAAGGGAATGTCTGTATTCCAGCCAGAAGAATTAAAGGTGTGTATTCCAGTCAGAGGGATTAAAGATGTGTGCTGTGTTGGAATACCAGCAGGATTATATCTTTGGATGTTATCTCTTGCCAGAGAAGTCACATTGCTGGATTAAAATTTCTCTACATCTTCCCTCCTTCTATTTAAAAATCATGCACAGTTTATCAAAACAATTATCAATTCCACAATCTTGCTAGTCCTTATGAAGGAGCATTGATGTCATAATCCTTCATAACTGCTTTTCTGATCATCTATCCTTCAGCAAATATCCATTTCATCATCTAAGTTTTTAGTCTACCAGTCCAAAAAAAGATCTGTCATTTTTGGGCCCGTTTGTTGAGCTGTCTCCGTGCAGTGGAGATCAGCTTTCTGCGTCATCTGCATTGTTGTCTTCCTGCCTCCCTTCATTCTTGGAGTTGTGCCTTTCCTGTGGAAGCTCCTCTTATTCAGATGAGATCTTTACCAATTTGATAGAACCCATCGTCTTTCACCACCTGTGGAAATACAGACAAAATCTCTTACCCAACAAAACACATTGCCTGACTTCCATTCGGACGTTAAATAAATCTTTAAAGTATACAGATTGATCCAATTCAGCAGCTTTTTTTCTCTCTAATCCAGTATCTTTCAGCTAATACTGACATGAGTCGACAGCAGACTGGGACTAACTGATCCATCGTGGAAGAAGACAGACTAAAGAGAAAACAAAAAGAAAGAAGATGCTAGAGACCACCTGATGTCTACGAACTCAGAACCAAAGCTCTGGCTATAGCTTTGTGGCAGATCACTTGCCTAACCTGTGTGAACCATGGGTAAGAGATGCAAAGTTGAAAACCAAAAATTAAAATAATAATAATTAAAATTAACTTTTTTTTTTGCTTGAGTGTTTTGCCTGCATAGATGCCTGTGCACCACTTCTTTGCCTGGTGCCTGCAGAGGCCAGAAGAGGGAGTGAGGTTTCATAGAACTGGACCTACAGATAGGTGAGCAGGCACATTAGCGCCACTGGGAATCTGTGATGGTTTATATATGCTTGGACCAGAGAGTTGTACTACTAGCAGGTGTGGTCTTGATGAAGTAGATGTGCCACTGTGGGTGTGGGCTTTAAGAGCTACCTGGAAGCCAGTCTTCTAGCAGCCTTCAGATGAAGAAGCAGAGATCTTAGCTTGTCCTGCACCATGTCTGCCTGGATGCTGCCATGTTCCACCTTGATGATAATGAACTAAACCTCTGAACTGGTAGTTAGCCCTAATTAAATGTCCTTTTAAGAGTTGCCTTGGTCATGGTGTCTTTCACACCAATAAAACCCTAACTAAGGCAGATATTAATACCAGAGACTGGGGTACTGTTGTGATAGACCTGGCCAGGTTTTTATTTAGAAAAATGTGGACTTTTGAATATTGGATTAGGAAAGCAGTGGGATCCTTTAAGTGGGATTTAAGTAGAAATACAGAAGACTTTGTTGCTCTGTATGATTTGAATAGTGCAGACCTGGTGCAAGAGGTTTCAGTGGAGAGGAATTGCAGTATATAGCGGAGAAACTGTTATTGTGGTATTTTGCTGGACCATATGGCTGCTTTGAAGAGTCTGCCTGAGGCTAAATTGAAGAGATTTAGATTAATTGCTTTGGAAAAGGAAGTCTCAAAACAACCTGGTAGAAATTCTGTTGTGTGGTGAAGTGGCTGGTTCTGTGTGTCAACATGAAACAATCTGGAGTTATCACAGAGAAAGAAGCCTCCCTTGAGGGAATACCTCCATGAGATCCACTCTCAATTAGTGATCAAGGGTGAGAAGGCCCATTGTGGGTGATGCCATCCCTAGGCTGATAGTCTTAGGTTCAATAAGAGAGCAAGCTGAGCAAGGCAGGGGAAGCAAGCCAGTAAAGAACATCCCTCCATGGCCTCTGCATCAGCTCCTGCTTCCTAACCTGCTTGAGTTCCAGTCCTGACTTCCTTTGGTGATCAACAGCATTGTGGAAATGTAAGCTGAATAAACCCTTTCCTCCCCAACTTGCTTCTTGGTCATGATGTTTGTGCAGGAATAGAAACCCTGACTATGACATATGGTTAATAAATTTTACTCTTACAAAGAGTATTTTAATGAAAAAGAGCAAGTTGTAAAAAGAAAAATACAAAATATATGATTCGAGCATTAAAGAGGCACCAGCAAGTAGAATGGAACTAAATCCTATCTCTGTTCCAGGAGATAACAAATTAAGGGAGCGGGACTTTGCGGCAAGATTTCACCCAGCTAAGTTTAGGGTCAGGTGGTACATGACTTTAATCCTAGGAGACAGAGCCATGCAGATCTCCGAGTTCAAGGTCAATCTACAAACAAGTTCCAGGACAGCCAAGCTTAGGCAGAGAGTGAGTTGAAAAACAGAAAGCTAGTAATAGATTAAGGGGGAAGGGTGATGTTCCATCCCCTGCAAGCAGTAGAACTTGGCAGCTTTGGCCATGTGGCTTTAGAGTTCAGAATAGAAGGGACTACTGGGACAACGGATGCTGGTTAGCTGGAGCTAAGATATTAGCGGTGATTAAGAAGAGACCAGCAATCACTGAGGTGAAATCTTTTGAGAAGTGTTTTCTGAGAGCATAAAGAAGCTGTGTTCCAGAGATACCCACGGTTATACCTCATGCTGCAGCGGGACTTGGTATGTATGAATCACTCAGGTGGTACTGGTTTTGAAGGTATGAAAGGCTCATGAAGAGCAGCTGAGTTTTGGCACTGTGAGAGGGAATTGAAGGCCATTGTTGAAGGTTCAGCCTCAGTTGCAGTTGACAGCCCAAGCCTGATGGGATCGTGGAAAGTAGTTGAGGCTTGGCTCCATGAAGAGAGCCTAGGAGAGGCTATTGGTAAAGCCTAGTTACACCAAAAAAGCCCAGTGTATTAGAGATGCCAGTACCATAAGATAATCACCAAGAACAGTAGCAGCAATGGAGTGGAGCCAACTAGAGCCTAGAGTGTTACAGAAGGCAGTGTTGGAGTTGTAACCCAAGCCTTTTGGAGGAACCTAGTAGATCATATGTGGATTCCAGACATTGGAACAAGAAGCTGTGACGGTGTAGTTTCCCTGTAAATCACAAGATGTCTGAGATGCAAGAGCTTTGGAATACCAGCAGAGGAAACCTGCTAACAGGGAGGGGAACCAGCCCAGGAGAAGGAACTTTGTTGCAATCAACAAAGAAGAAAAAGGAGTATAGATCTGAAGACCACTTTGATATCAGCCATGGAGATGCAAAGTTTGGAGTTTGCCCAGCTGGTTTCCTAACTTGCTTTGGGGGTCATAGTTAAGTGATTGGATGAGTTGCAGAAGAAACTTTGAACTTTGGATTTTTAACATTGTTGAGACTTCTATAGACTATGGGGACTTTGGAAGTTGGATTAAATATATTTTTTATTATGCTATGGCTAGGTATAGCCCTCACAGACACATTTGTTTGAACAAGCTTATGGGGGCCAGGGACTGGAATGTGATGGCTTGTATATGCTTGGCTCAGCAAGTGATACTATTAAGAGGTGTGGTCTTGTTGTAGTAGGTATAGCCTTTTTGAAGTAGATGTGCCACTGAGGCATGGACTTTAATACCCTAGGACTAGCTGTATGGAAGTCAGTCTTCTCTTAGCAGCCTTCAGAGTTGCCTTGGTCCTGGTTTCTGTTCACAGGAGTAAAACCCTAAAACAGAATCCAATCTATATTCTCCAGAAAGCAGTTAGTGTTCTTAACTACTCAAACATACTTTAATTCCTATTTTTTTAAATAAAATGAAACAATGAAATGGAAACTAATATCCAAAGAGGGGGGTTGTATCAACACAGGATAAATTAATACTTAATGAAAATAAACCCTTATGGGATTGTTGATCAAGTACTCTCTCTCTCTCTCTCTCCTTGTCTAGGACTGGAGGGCAGGCTTCTCTTATTTCCTCCACTGGACAGTAATAACTGAGCTGCCACCCACCTGTTCCTTCTGTGAAGGAGCAAGGGGTAGGCTCCTATTCTTCCTCTTGAGCCAGCACTTTCTGAAACTGAATCTCCCCTCTCCCCTCTCCCCTCTCCCCTCTCCCCTCTCCCCTCTCCCCTCTCCCCTCTCCCCTCTCCCCTCTCCCCTCTCCCCTCTCCCCTCTCCCCTCTCCCCTCTCCCCTCTCCCCTCTCCCCTCTCCCCTCTCCCCTCTCCTCCCCCTCCTCTCTCTCTCTCTTTCTTTCTCCCTCCTTTTGTTGCTCAATTTGTGCTTTCTCCCACTTCTCTTGGTAGTCCTTTTTACTTATTTTTATAGTTCAGGTTTCATCTGGAGTTTGTGCTCCACATTCTCTTGTGATGTTTTTTCAAGAAAACAAAGAGGAAATTTCATGTCAAACATGGCATGGTTGACTATATAGTGAGCTTTAATGATAGCATGAATACCAGGGGTTGATCTTAACTAATAAAACAAAAACTACTTAAAATTTAAAAAATGATGACAAAGGAAAATAATCTCATTTTAACACTATTGAAATATTTTTTCCATTTTCACCATTCATCATGCTTAGCCCTGAACCCCATCAAACTTCCCACATTCCCGAAAAGCAATGGTTAGCAAAGAAACAAATGGTTCCATCCAGTATTTCATAAGCAAAGAACAGAAGAATCTTCAATGCTATCCCTGATCTCGCC
Source organism: Mus caroli (assembly GCF_978045245.1). Classification (NCBI taxonomy): domain Eukaryota; kingdom Metazoa; phylum Chordata; class Mammalia; order Rodentia; family Muridae; genus Mus; species Mus caroli. The sequence continues at coordinate 9,120,740 of NW_028227264.1, forward strand.
CCTCTGCCCATTTCTACTACTGGCCAAGGCAAAAGCAGTTTTCTACCCCATGTCACAATTACAAGAGCACTTTGAAACCTGAGGTGCACATTGTCCAAAGTCTAGTATCTGCTACAGTTTACCTTGTGAATTTCCATTTCTTCCTGCTATTCTTGAAAACACATTGATGTCCACCCCCAGTTTGTTTGAGACTTTGAGAATTTATAGCCATGCCCTACTTCCAGCTCCTTTTCTCTTCTGGGTGTTTTCTTATTCTTTCTGCTTCGTGTTTTCTGTTGAAGATGTCATCTCTCAGCTTCTTGTTCCAGCTGCCTGCTGCTACACCTCCTCTGTTATTACACACTCTCCTCTTGGAACCATAATCCTAAAATATATTTTCTTCTGTAAGTTGCTTTAGGTCATGATATTTCATCACAGCAACAGTAAGGGATTAAAGCTTTGAGCAAGTGTCCCTGATTGAGTGTGAAATGAAATGTCTCTACTTGAATGCTTGGTCCCCAGAGTATAGCATGAGTCTGGGAGGTGATCGGCTCTAGCTGGATTAAGTCACTGAATGTACCTTCAAAAGTTGTACGTAGTCCCTAGTCCTGTTCACTTTACTCTGCTTCCAATCTGCCATGAGGGTGAGCAATTTTTCACCACACATTCACAATGTTTGACCTCACCATGGTCTGTCACTGACCAAGCTATGGACAGTGTACTGAAATTTCTGAAACTGTGCCCCAACTTTCCTCTTTCTGACCAGTTTCAGTCACAGTGACAATGAAAGTAACTCAGAGAGCATTCTAAGAAGAGGTACTGAAGTGGAATGGACAGGAGAAAAATTTGTCCTTACATATAAGCTCTTGGTTTGCACCAGTGAAGCCGTGCAACTTAACCGGGCACCCTCAGTCATTTGTCAGGACTGACAGGCTAGAAGAGAGCTGGTTGATGGGTACAAACTCTCGGAGGATGCGCTGTGATCCATGACCCTGGAAATGTTTCAAAGACTTAGAAAGTTCAGACCATGCGTTCACGATTATATTGACATATCAGTCCTACATAAGAATGGTCTAGTATTGTGGAAGGGAAAAGGAAAAAAAAATCTCTGCTCACTGACAGGACATTGCTAACGTGGATCCGCTGGAAGCCTGTATCCCACTGGCTCGAGAGTGGTTTGCTTATTTTTTATTACTGGTTTACATATGTTCTTCTTTTTACATTGTAAATCTGACAACATGTCAAATCATCAACCACGCTGGCTTGAAAGCTACCGAATCACTCTCTCCACCTCCTGTTTGAATAGTTGAAACAAAATCTTTCCTTGTAGCAATTTGTTTGAATAACTAAAACTTTAAAAGATCTTTAAAAAAAAAATCAAGTGACAAAGAGAGGGAGAAACCGACATGATCACCATGCCTTCCGAAGTGAAAATATTTACAGAAATTCTAAGCCTGATAAAGTGCACCTCCCCACAGACACACAGACCAACACCCAGTTCTAATCAGAGGTACACCCAACCTCTTGTCCTTGTGTGTTCCTTTGCAGCAAATTAATGTCTGCCAAATAACTCAGTCTGACAACTTGGCTTTGATCTCTTAATTTTTCACCTTCCTAACCCCTAAATACACCCCTCAAACCTGCTTGTAGATACGGTGCACTGATTCCAGCCCCCTACCCCCATCACACTGGAATTATATTTTATCCTGCTTTCAACCAACCTTTCAGAGCTGTAAAAGCTGGAGGATCCTGCCTGTGGTCTCCCCATAATCTTGGACTTGCTTTCTAAATCTTGAACTAACTTTAACACATAATTGAACTACTGTGTCTTTCCCATGAAGATTATGGAGTGTCCTTCCATATTTCTTTGGATTAGTTTTGGTTTTAAGTCTATTTTGACAGATATACCTGTTGTAGAAATTATTTAATCCCAAATCGGGGTTTCAATCTCACCCTTTACTTTCCAGATAAAAGACACATACAACATTTATATTTACAATAAGTATTGAGCAGCACAGGAGCTGGGCAGATACCTATCTTCTATACTATTAGAAGAATTTTTTTTTCTTAATTACTTCTTACTCTGTTTCACCTGGGCCAATTGGCCAGCCCCCAGGGCCATATTTTCTTGACTCCTAACCCATAATAGTTTCTCTTTCCTACTCCTCCCCCTTCTTCTTCTCTTCATGGTTTTCCTCCAACCCCAAGCCCAGAAAACTAAATCCCAACTATGTCTCTTCTGCCCAGCTATTAGCAGTTGGCATCTTTATTTACCAATAAGAAATACCTTGGGAGCAGGGTTACTTAGGTCTATGTGCAAACTCCAGGTCCTAGAGGCCCAGTATTAGCACTGGAATACAAGTTGCATCAGGTCAACCCACTACATTTCACTCCTTTTGTCCAAGTAAAAGGGCTCTTTTTCTTATAGTAACAAACAATACATAGTAAGAACTATTTTGAAAAACCATAAAGTTATTAGTATGAATACCATGTAAAAGTCCAGTCTGTATTTTGTAACCTGGATGATGTACTTTACAATTCTGTACCTGAATCATCTTCTAATTTAACTTGTATTCCCATCCTAGAACATCTTAAATCCTACACAACTTAAGTTCCATCGTGAGACGATTACTATCTGGTCTTCAATCCTGTCAGAGTTGAGAAGGAATAAACATTTGAGTATGCAGGAAGCTTCTAAAATTTAAACAACTGGCAAAAAGAGCTGACTGCTTAGTCAGTCCCCAACATACCTAATAATGTTGGAGCATCTATCTTCAGCCTTCAGGCCCACAACCTCTGACAGACCTTAAGTGAAGCAGGAATTATGAAGGACTAACATCCTGTATCTGCAGAGCTTAGCAATTGACTATCCTGTGTCCCTTTTTCTTTTTAGGACAGCATTCTGTCTGCAAATAAAATTAGGGCATTTCTTGCCCAGTGGCTAGCTTACCACAATTGAAGCAACTCAACATGAATATATTGATACTCATCATCTTCTTTCAAGTGGATGGGGTTACTGTCAGGAACAGACATGCTATGTATCTGTATCAAAAGATATTTTAATAATGAAAAACTTTAAATGCCATATTCTGTGGATCTCTGATGCGTTTTTGAGACCATATATCTACATATATCATAATGAATTGTTAAACATTGAATATATGTATATATGCATATACATATATATATATATAAATAATTGGAATAGCCTTGAAAATATTTTATTGTAATTAACTAAATTATATGACTATAATTTGACCATCTAATTATTAATTAGCATTACTTAATTATTCTAAAAGGTTGTAATAGCTATTAAAAGGACTGGGCCTAAGGCTTATATTCTTAAATGAGTTGCATAGGCAAAATACCTATCTAAGAGTAACAAAATTAATTTTAAATTTTGTTTCACTATATTAAGATTTATACCAATGAAAACCTTAAGCCTGTATCAGTATCTAAAATTTTATATTATTGTTAGAAAATGTAAACTCAATTTTGCATCAAAATATAAAAATCACTACCATGTATGATTATGGCTATAAAATGCTTTTGTTTAAGAGTAGATTCAATATACTATCCCTATTTGTCTAATTTCTTATAGTATTAGTATACCCCCCTTTTTTTCTTTTCAACCCCCTTACCTTTCTCCTAAGAAAAGATAGGGAAGAGAAAAGGAAAGATGGAAATCCTGAGGCTAAGTTCTCTATTTAGCTTCCTCCCTGTCCAAATCTATAAATATTTGTAAATTATCCTTTAAAATGGCAACCTACTGATAATTCACAAAATGACCCAAGCCATCCATCCCAACTTAAGGAACTGAGAAGACTGTCTTCTTATATTTGCTTCCTGCTGAATTGGGGTGAAGAATTCTTGTTTGGGGTCCAAACAAAAACTAGAAAAATGCTTCTTAGTTCTGTTTCTTTAGAATACCTTTTTCCATACTTTTGCTTTAAGGTTATATCTGTTCTTGATGATGAGGTATGTTTCTTGGAGGAGTAAAATGTTAGATCCCTGTTCTACAATCCAGTATGTTGATCTGTGTCTTTTTATTGGCGAATTGAAACCATTAATATTGAGAGCTATTACTGAATACTTTTTATTACTGCCTGCTATTTGCTACCGTGTTATTTTTATTCTTGAAGACCTCCTTGGGCTACCATTTCTGGGATTATTAGTTCACTGTATCCTCTTGTGAGTAGTGAAACTCCTCTTCAATCAAGTTTTCCTTCCAGTGTCCTCTGTGGAGCTAGATTCTTAGACAAAAATTGCTTAAATTTATTTTTATTAATTTTTCCTTTGCTTCTTATTGATCATTTTGCTGAGTATAATATTCTGGACAGGTATTTGTGGTCTTTCAGAGCTGATAGAACGTTAATATCTGGCTTTCAAAATCTCCATTGAAAAGTCAGTACATTCTGGCTTTCAAAATCTCCATTGAAAAGTCAGATGTTATTCTCATAGACCTGACTTTACATGTGACTTGGCTTTTTATTCCTTGAAGGTTTTATTTTCAATTAAAATTTTTTATAAGTTTTGAGATTATAATATAGTTATGACATTTCTCTCTTCTTTTCTCTCCCTTCAAACCCTCTCATTTACCCCTCCCCCTTCCTGTGTGGTTACTGGCACCTTTTTTCACAAACTGTAATGGCATGCATTCATATATATATATACACACATATATATATGCATATTTCTACATGTTCAGTCCATATAATGTTGCTTGTATATTTTCAGGGCTGACTGTTTGCCACTAGTAAACATCTGGTCTGCTCTTCCCAGAGGTAGACTTGTTAGACTTGTGTTCCCATCCCCAGCTTTTCTCATGTGCCTACAGTTCTCTCTGTAGAGTTGAGTCCTAGTAGGTTTTCCCCAATCCACTTTGGCATGTCCATTGGTGCCATATATGTTTAACTAACATTTGAGCAATCATGTTGGTGAGACTTTATGATGGTGACTTCCAATATTACTAGTAGACACAATTTCTAAGCAAACTTTCTGACCCTCTGTTTCTTATAATTATTCTGCCTCCTCTTCTGCAATGTTCCCTGAGCCTTAGGTTTCAATTTTTTTTATAGATGCATCCATTCAGACTGGGCTCTATAATTACATTCTGATTGTATGCTTTTGGATAGTGGTGTCTCTCTGTTGCAAAGAGATGTTTCCTTGCTAATGAAGTCATGGTTATTGGAGGAGACTCTATAGCCACTAATTTAGTAACCCAGCAAGTCTCTAACAATAATCTGTAAACTTTTGTCTTTATACTGGCAGACAAGTGTGGTATTCTCTTGCAGCTTTTAATAACCTTTCCCTGTTCTATACATTAGTGTTCGTATCACTGTGCCTCACAGTGAATTTCTTTCATGGACCTGTCTTGTGCATGTTCTGTATGCATTTGGCTTATCTTTCTTTATATTTTAGAAATTTTCTTCTATAATTTTGTCAAAATATTCTTTGTGTCTTTGACCTGGGTTTCTTCTGTTTCCTTTATATCTATTATCTTTAAGATTGGTCTTTTCTCAGTGTCCCAGAATTCCTGGGTGTTTTAGGTCGAATTTTTAAAATTTAACATTTTCTTCATCTGAGTCATCATTTCATCTACCTTGTTTTCAAGATTTGATTTATCATTTTCTCTTCACTCGATCTGCTTGCTTTCCCAAGCTTCTCATTTTGAGTTTTGTTTCTATTTGATTTTAGCAATTCTAATTCTTTTAAAATTCCATTTTCATATCTCAAATTGTTATCATTCAACTGTACTTTCATGGTCTTCATTGAGGCATTTATGTAAAAATTCTTTAAAGTTTTTGAGTATATTCAAAATTGCTAAGTGTTTTGTGCCTCAGCTAAATTGCTTTCCTCAGCAAATATTAAAACAGGGTTTTAGTGTCTGAAGGAGGCATATTGTCCTTGTTGTTCATGTTTGTGTTTTTGTGATGGGTTCTAGGCATTTGAAATGACACTATGGTGTTTCTTAGTGAAAACATCTGGTCTCTCCTATGTTGGATGGGTGCTTGATTCTTTGATTGCTGCTAACCCAACCTGTCTGGTATGGACCAACTGGGTGATGGTTATTTCTTAGTCTTGGGGCCACACTAGGTTCCAGAGTTTAGATTCTATTGGTCCCAGATCTGAACTTTTGTGTGAACTCTGCATTTGATTTCATTCAGGCCTAGATTGGTGCATTGGGTAGGGTGGGTGCTTGAATAGTAGGTAAGGAAATTAGATTGACACTGGGGAACCTCTTAAGTAGGGTTCAGAACCTGACTTCATGGACAGCTACAGAGACAAAATTATGGGTAGCCTGAGGTCGATGCCATATCTAGTGGTCAGTCCCAGTGGAACGACACTGGGCTGGCAAGATAGGAGTAACCTAGTAGGACAGAACAGAGGAAACAAAGGAGAACACAGACAGTTACCTATGTCTCTACCAAGTGTATTAAGTGTTAGGTCCCTTGAAAGGAAGAGGTCTGGGGCAAGCAGAGCGCACAAGGGAATGGAGATGGCTGAGGGGTGGGATGGGACTGAAGAGGGCATATGTGACAACAAGTCCCCAGGAAGTGGAGATAGAGCTCTACTGAATTTCTTATGAATATTCAAGGGAGCAGAATAATATCTACACCCCTTCTTGGTCTTCTCTACAATGCTCCTCTTTTACCACTGGCTGAACTTAGAGCAATTTTTTTTTACCTGCTGCCCAGTTATAAGAAAAGATTAGATGAGGTACAGATGTCTAGCATCTATATAGTTTCTATCTTAAATTCCCATTTCTGTTATTCTGAAATGTTTGCTACTATGAAATATATAGATGTTCTTTGACTTACAGTGGATAACCATTGTAAGCTGAAGCTCTCTTTGGTGGATATACATAGCCTACCAGCGAGCATATATTGTAGCAACACAGTCTACAGTACAGCATGGGTTGTATGTGAATGATTGGAAGCTGTGGTTTTATTCATTGCCCAGTATCACTAGAATAGCATACTACATATAGCCATCCCAGGAAAATATGAAAATTCAAATCATGAAGTATGTTTCTACTGAATGTATATCACTTTCATACATCACGAAGTCAAAATCTTGTAAGTCATCAGATGGGGACCATCTGTACTGAAAAGTAAAATAAAAATATCATTCAAGGTGTGCATCAACATTTCCCTCCCAGATTTGGTTATTTATATGATATGCCAAGGAACTACTAAGTACTCATGCTGACTGTTATGTCAGCCATGAATAAGAAAAAATATTACCTGTGTAAATATAAAATGAGAATACCATATTTGAATTATCTAAATATGCTGGCAATTAAAATGAATATGATAAGCATTATTACTTCTTTAAATGCAGAATAAATTGTCTCTGCTGGATTAAGAATAGCAAGGGTCACTCAGTATTGAAACTGTGCCTTAGAGATAGCATAGCAATCACATGAAATTTCATACATTCAATTAGCTTGTACAATGAGATCTGTCAGGCTCTATTTCTTAAAAATCCACATATTTATGAAGTCTAAAAAATAGCCTACTCCTTTATGCTGCACTAGCCAAAGAGTGGACTGGAAAAGAGACTTTAAGGATTCGGTAAACTCAATAAACTCCTAAGACATCAGCCTACATTTGTTATGTTAAAGAGATGAGTCTACTGTCCTTCATGGCAAGATAAGAAATACTGGGCAGAAAGATCTATTATGTAGGATGCTTTCCAAGGAGTTAGATGACATCCTATTCCCAGAACTACAACAAATGTGCCTTCCGACCTTGAGCAAGTCCCTTCCTCTTCCTTTAATACTCTCTCCTAGTCCATCAATTATCCTACCTTTTCAATAACACACTATCACTTTCTAATCAAAATGGGAAAAAAAGGCACTTACTTGTTTTATACACCAATGCAAAGGATCTTAAGTTCAAATTTGGCACTAGTCAGGCTACTGCTGAAATCAAAGTTGATTCCAAAACCTTGTGATTAAATGTTTTGGAAAAATTGATCTTTAAATGACAAGTCTTGATATAGCATGCTTTCATTAGCTAGAGTCTTTAACATAGGAAAATGAGAGGGAAGGCATAAAGAAAACTTGGGATTAAGGAGAGTTAGATGCAAAGAAAGACAAGCATAACTGAAGAACAGAAGGAAGGAGTGGTGTCAATTCTGGTTTCAGGATGAGCCACAGGAAAAAGAGAACATCAATGGTGACAGCGACAGCAGTGTGTCATAAGCCTTCTCGGACCTGTGAAGGTATTCTGGAGTTGAAATGACACATCTGCATTTTGTACTTTCAGCTAAGATATCCGACTATAGAGTGAAATTATGTCTGCTGTAAACATTTTTATGGCAAATGGTTTCTTTACCACAGGCATATACATGCAAATAATTCATCCCCATTCCAGGTTTCAGCTATAATTGCAGAAATACTTTAAAGTTCTGAATGACAAACCTAGTTTCTTGTGAGTCTAGAGACCTGCTGGGGCTAAGATGAAGTTTCTTTAAATAGACTGTAAAAAAGAGGCTACCATTATAGTCCCTCCTGACACATATGTGTGTCTTCTTACCTGATGAAGCAGAAGGTAAGTATGAGCTCTCTCGGTGGCTATGAATATATTTCAGATGGGTGGTTCTATATCCAATCTGCACAGCTCCCAAGCTGGCTCCCAAGTAATCTTCTCTACTTACCATGCTTCTGGAAAGACTCATATTGAGCTTGTTGTTAAAGTTTAGCAGTCGATTGCAAATTATCTTGGAGCAAACCTTTCTCTATAAGGAGCTCAGAATAACCTATGATTGTAATTGGAAAGACGATCTTCACCGGGCTCTGTTAGAGAGAAGTATTGGTGTTAGCAAAATGTATATACAAGCATGCAAAGTTACATTGGTGTTCTATGTTGTCATACAGCTTCTGGAAGAGAAGGCATCTAGGAGCAGAGTGGATAAAGAGATGGGCCTTTCACCTGCATGCCAAGAACATGTGTCAAAGGCACACGTTAATGTCCATGAATAAGTGTATGTTTGGAAGATAACAGTGTGTGTGTGTGTGTGTGTGTGTGTGTGTGTGTGTGTGTGTGTGTGTGTATGTGGGTGTATGTGGGTGTATGTGTGTATATGTATGTGTGTGTGTACATTCATGAAGTTGTCTGCAGAGGCTAGGAGACATTGGATCCTTTGGAGCCTGAGTTGCAGGTAGGTGTAAATCATCCAATGTAGGTGCTGAAAATCAATCTTGAATCCTCAAGAAAAACACAAAGTGCTCTTGACTGTTAAGCTATTGTTCCATGCACAGAAGATGCTGGGTTTTTTTTTTTGATTTTTAATATTTTTATTACATATTTTCCTCAATTACATTTCCAATGCTATCCCAAAAGTCCCCCATAGTGCCCCCCACTTCCCTACCCACCCATTCCCATTCTTTTGGCCCTGGCATTCCCCTATATTGGGGCATATAAAGTTTGCAAGTCCAATGGGCCTCTCTTTCCATTGATGGCCGACTAGGCCATCTTTCGATACATATGCAGCTAGAGACAAGAGCTCCGGGGTTCTGGTTAGTACATCATGTTGTTCCAACAATAGGGTTGCAGATCCCTTTAGCTCCTTGGGTACTTTCTCTAGCTTCTCCATTGGGAGCCCTGTGATACATCCAATAGCTGACTGTGAACATCCACTCCTGTGTTTGCTAGGCCCCGGCATCGTCTCACAAGAGACAGCTATATTTGGGTCCTTTCAGCAAAATCTTGCTAGTGTATGCAATGGTGTCAGCGTTTAGAAGCTGATTATGGGATGGATCCCTGGATACGGAAGTCTCTAAATGGTCCATCCTTTCATCACAGCTACGAACTTTGTCTCTGTAACTCCTTCCCTGGGTGTTTTGTTCCCAATTCTAAGAAGGTGCACAGTGTCCACACTTTGGTCTTCATTCTTCTTGAGTTTCATGCGTTTAGCAAATTGTATCTTATATCTTGGGTATCCTAAGTTTTGGGCTAATATCCACTTATCAATGAATACATATTGTGTGAGTTCTTTTGTGATTGTGTTACTTCACTCAAGATGATGCCCTCCAGGTCCATCCATTTGGCTAGGAATTTCATAAATTCATTCTTTTTAATAGCTGAGTAGTACTCCATTGTGTAAATGTACCATAATTTCTGTATCCATTCCTCTGTTGAGGGACATCTGGGTTCTTTCCAGCTTCTGGCTATTATAAATAGGGCTGCTATGAACATAGTGGAGCATGTGTCCTTTTAACCGGTTGGGACATCTTCTGGATATATGCCCAGGAGAGGTATTGCTGGATCCTCCGGTAGTACTATGTCCAATTTTCTGAGGAACCGCCAGACTGATTTCCAGAGTGGTTGTACAAGCTTGCAATCCCACCAACAATGGAGGAGTGTTCCTCTTTCTCCACATCCTCGCCAGCATCTGCTGTCACCTGAATTTTTGATCTTAGCCATTCTGACTGGTGTGAGGTGGAATCTCAGGGTTGTTTTGATTTGCATTTCCCTGATGATTAAGGATGTTGAACATTTTTTCAGGTGTTTCTCTGCCATTCGGTATTCCTCAGGTGAGAATTCTTTGTTCAGTTCTGAGCCCCATTTTTTAATGGGGTTATTTGACTTTCTGGAGTCCACCTTCTTGAGTTCTTTATATATATTGGATATTAGTCCCTTATCTGATTTAGGATAGGTGAAGATCCTTTCCCAATCTGTTGGTGGTTTTTTTGTCTTATTGATGGTGTCTTTAGCCTTGCAGAAGCTTTGTAGTTTCATGAGGTCCCACTTGTCAATTCTCGATCTTACAGCACAAGCCATTACTGTTCTATTCAGGAATTTTCCCCCTGTGCCCATATCTTCAAGGGTTTTCCCCACTTTCTCCTCTATAAGTTTCAGTGTCTCTGGTTTTATGTGAAGTTCCTTGATCCACTTAGACTTGACCTTAGTACAAGGAGATAGGAATGGATCAATTCGCATTCTTCTACATGTTAACAACCAGTTGTGCCAGAACCATTTGTTGAAAATGCTGTCTTTCTTCCACTGGATGTTTTTAGCTCCCTTGTCGAAGATCAAGTGACCATAGGTGTGTGGGTTCATTTCTGGGTCTTCAATTCTATTCCATTGGTCTATTTGTCTGTCACTATACCAGTACCATGCAGTTTTTATCACAATTGCTCTGTAGTAGAGCTTTAGGTCCGGCATGGTGATTCCACCAGAGGTTCTTTTATCCTTGAGAAGAGTTTTTGCTATCCTAGGTTTTTTGTTATTCCAGATGAATTTGCAGATTGCACTTTCTAATTCGTTGAAGAATTGATTTGGAATTTTGATGGGGATTGCATTGAATCTGTAGATTGCTTTTGGCAAGATAGCCATTTTTACAATGTTGATCCTGCCAATCCATGAGCATGGGAGATCTTTCCATCTTCTGAGATCTTCTATAATTTCTTTCTTCAGAGACTTGAAGTTTTTATTATACAGATATTTCACTTCCTTAGTTAGAGTCACGCCAAGATATTTTATATTATTTGTGACTATTGAGAAGGGTGTTGTTTCCCTAATTTCTTTCTCAGCCTGTTTATTCTTTGTGTAGAGAAAGGCCATTGATTTGTTTGAGTTAATTTTATATCCAGCTACTTCACCGAAGCTGTTTATCAGGCTTAGGAGTTCTCTGGTGGAATTTTTAGGGTCACTTAGATATACTATCATATCATCTGCAAAAAGTGATATTTTGACTTCATCTTTTCCAATTTGTATCCCTTTGATCTCCTTTTGTTGTCGAATTGCTCTGGCTAGGACTTCAAGTACAATGTTGAATAGGTATGGAGAAAGTGGACAGCCTTGTCTAGTCCCTGATTTTAGAGGGATTGCTTCAAGCTTCTGACCATTTACTTTGATGTTGGCTACTGGTTTGCTGTAGATTGCTTTTATCATGTTTAGGTATGGGCCTTGAATTCCTGATCTTTCCAAGACTTTTATCATGAATGGGTGTTGGATCTTGTCAAATGCTTTTTCCGCATCTAACGAGATGACCATGTGGTTTTTGTCTTTGAGTTTGTTTAGATACTGGATTACGTTGATGGATTTCCGTATATTGAACCATCCCTGCATCCCTGGGATGAAACCTACTTGGTCAGGATGGATGATTGTTTTGATGTGTTCTTGGATTCGGTTAGCAAGAACTTTATTGAGGATTTTTGCATCAATATTCATAAGGGATATTGGTCTGAAGTTTTCTATCTTTGTTGGGTCTTTTTGTGGTTTAGGTATCAGAGTAATTGTGGCTTCATAGAATGAGTTGGGTAGAGTACCTTCTGTTTCTATTTTGTGGAATAGTTTGTGAAGAACTGGGATTAGATCTTCTTTGAAGGTCTGATAGAACTCTGCACTAAACCCATCTGGTCCTGGGCTTTTTTTAGTTGGGAGACTATTAATGACTGCTTCTATTTCTTTGGGGGATATAGGGCTGTTTAGATCATTAACCTGATCTTGATTCAACTTTGGTACCTGGTATCTGTCTAGGAACTTCTCCATTTCATCCAGGTTCTCCAGTTTTGTTGAGTATAGCCTTTGGTAGAAGGATCTGATGGTGTTTTGGATGTCTTCAGGATCTGTTGTTATGTCTCCTTTTTCATTTCTGATTTTGTTAATTAGGATGCTTTCCCTGTGCCCTCTAGTGAGTCTGGCTAAGGGTTTATCTATCTTGTTGATTTTCTCAAAGAACCAGCTCCTTGATTGGTTGATTCTTTGAATAGTTTTTCTTGTTTCCACTTGGTTGATTTCACCCCTGAGTTTGATTATTTCCTGCCGTCTACTCCTCTTGGGTGAATTTGCTTCCTTTTGTTCTAGTGCTTTTAGGTGTGTTGTCAAGCTGCTAATGTGTGCTCTCTCTAGTTTCCTTTTGGAGGCACTCAGAGCTATGAGTTTTCCTCTTAGAAATGCTTTCATTGCGTCCCATAAGTTTGGGTATGTTGTGGCTTCATTTTCATTGAACTCTAAAAAGTCCTTAATTTCTTTCTTTATTCCTTCCTTGACCAAGGTATCATTGAGAAGAGTGTTGTTCAGTTTCCACGTGAAGGTTGGCTTTCTATTATTTATTTTGTTATTGAAGATCAGCCTTAGTCCATGGTCATCTGATAGGATGCATGGGACAATTTCAATATTTTTGTATCTGTTGAGGCCTGCTTTGTGACCAATTATGTGGTCAATTTTGGAGAAGGTACCATGAGGTGCTGAGAAGAAGGTATATCCTTTTGTTTTAGGATAGAATGTTCTGTAGATATCTGCCAGATCCATTTGATTCATAATTTCTCTTAGTTTCACTGTGTCCCTGTTTAGTTTCTGTTTCCATGATCTGTCCATTGGTGAAAGTGGTGTGTTGAAGTCTCCCACTATTATTGTATGAGGTGCAATGTGTGCTTTGAGATTTACTAAAGTTTCTTTAATGAATGTGGCTGCCTTTGTATTTGGAGCATAGATATTCAGGATTGATAGTTCCTCTTGGAGGATTTTACCTTTGATGAGTATGAAGTGTCCCTCCCTGTCTTTTTTAATGACTTTGGGTTGGAAGTCAATCTTATCAGATATTAGAATGGCTACTCCAGCTTGTTTCTTCATGCCATTTGCTTGGAAAATTGTTTTCCAGCCTTTCATTCTGAGGTAGTGTCTATCCTTTTCTCTGAGATGAGTTTCCTGTAAGCAGCAAAATGTTGGGTCTTTTTTGTGTAGCCAGTTTGTTAGTCTATGTCTTTTTATCGGGGAGTTGAGTCCATTGATATTAAGAGATATTAAGGAAAAGTAATTGTTGTTTCCTGTTATTTTTGTTGTTAAAGTTGGCATTTTGTTCTTGTGGCTGTCTTCTTTTAGGTTTGTTGAGGGATTACCTTCTTGTTGTTTCTAGGGCGTGGTTCCTGTCCTTGTATTGTTTTTTTTTCTGTTATTATCCTTTAAAGGGCTGGATTCGTGGAGAGATAATGTGTGAATTTGGTTTTGTCGTGGAATACTTTGGTTTCTCCATCTATGTTAATTGAGAGTTTGGCTGGGTATAGTAGCCTGGGCTGGAATTTGTGTTCTTTTAGTGTCTGTATAACATCCGTCCAGGATCTTCTGGCTTTCATAGTGTCTTAGTCAGGGTTTCTATTCCTGCACAAACATCATGACCAAGAAGCAAGTTGGGGAGGAAAGGGTTTATTCAGCTTACACTTCCATGCTGCTGTTCATCACCAAAGGAAGTCAGGACTGGAACTCAGACAGGTCAGGGAGCAGGAGCTGATACAGAGGCCATGGAGGGATATTCTTTACTGGCTTGCCTCCCCTGGCTTGCTCAGCCTGCTCTCTTATAGAACCCAAGACTACCAGCCCAGGGATGGTCCCACCCACAAGGGGCCTTTCCCCCTTGATCACTAATTGAGAAAATGCCTTACAGTTGGATCTCATGGAGGCATTTCTCAACTGAAGCTCCTTTCTCTGTGATAACTCCAGCTGTGTCAAGTTGACACAAAAATAGCCAGTACAATTGACCCCTTGTCAACTTGACACACAAACACATCACTAGTAAGCCTCAACCCTTACATTCTTACTCATCCCCAAGATCTAAATAACTTTAAAAGTCCCACAGTCTTTACATATTCTTAAAATTTCAATCTCTTTAAAATATACATCTCTTTTAAAATCCAAAGTCTTTTTACAATTAAAAGTCTCTTAACTGTGGGTTCCACTAAAACAGTTTCTTCCTTCAAGGGGGAAAATATCAGGGCACAGTCACAATCAAAGCAAAAATCAATCTCTAACCGTCCAACGTCTGGGATCCAACTCACGATCTTCTGGGCTCCTCCAAGGGCCTGGGTCACTTCTCCAGCCATGCCCTTTGTAGCACACACGTCGTCCTCTGGGCTCCAGATGCCTGTACTCCACTGCTGCTGCTGCTCTTGGTGGTCATCTCGTGGTACTGGCATCTCCAAAACACTGCATGACCCCTTCAGTCCTGGGCCTTCAATTGCAACTGAGGCTGCACCTTCACCAATGGCCTTCCATGGCCTCTCACAGTGCCGAGCCTCAGCTCCTCTGCATGGCCCCTTCATGCCTTCAAAACCAGTACCACCTGGGTGACCCTTACACATTACCAAGTCCCACTGCAGAAGGAGTACAACCTTGCCTATCTCTGGAACATAGCCTCTTTGTGCTTTCAGAAAACACTTCCCAGAAGATGTCACCTCAACGATGCTGGTCTCTTCTTAATCACCACTAATTTCTTAGCTCCAGCTAACCAGCATCAATAGTCCCAGTAATGCAAAGTTTTTGCTTTAGTAGTTCTGGTATCTTGTTAATCACAGCTGATTCTTCAGCCCCAGCTAACCAGAACTACAAAATCTTCACAATAAAAACAGCAATGGCCCTGAAGAGAGTCTTTAATTTTCCCTCTGAAATTTCACAAACCAGGCCTCCATCTTCTGCACTGTTCTCAGCATTATCTTCCAAGCTCCTACACAACATCTGACAGAGCTCTTAACAACGAATGGATCTTCAAGCCCAAAGTTCCAAAGTCCTTCCACAGTCCTCCCCAAAACATGGTCAGGTTGTCACAGGAATACCCCACTCCTGGTACCAATTTGTCTTAGTCAGGGTTTCTATTCCTGCACAAACATCATGACCAAGAAGCAAGTTGGGGAGGAAAGGGTTTATTCAGCTTACACTTCCATGCTGCTGTTCATCACCAAAGGAAGTCAGGACTGGAACTCAGACAGGTCAGGGAGCAGGAGCTGATACAGAGGCCATGGAGGGATATTCTTTACTGGCTTGCCTCCCCTGGCTTGCTCAGCCTGCTCTCTTATAGAACCCAAGACTACCAGCCCAGGGATGGTCCCACCCACAAGGGGCCTTTCCCCCTTGATCACTAATTGAGAAAATGCCTTACAGTTGGATCTCATGGAGGCATTTCCTCAACTGAAGCTCCTTTCTCTGTGATAACTCCAGCTGTGTCAAGTTGACACAAAAATAGCCAGTACACATAGTCTCTGGTGAAAAATCTGGTGTAATTCTGATAGGCTTGCCTTTATATGTTACTTGGCCTTTTTCTCTTACTGCTTTTAGTATTCTATCTTTATTTAGAGCATTTGTTGTTCTGATTATAATGTGTCGGGAGGTATTTCTTTTCTGGTCCAGTCTATTTGGAGTTCTGTAGGCTTCTTGTATGTTCATGGGCATCTCTTTCTTTAGATTTGGGAAGTTTTCTTCTATAATTTTGTTGAAGATGTTTGCTGGTCCTTTGAGTTGAAAATCTTCATTCTCATCCACTCCTATTATCCGTAGGTTTGGTCTTCTCATTGTGTCCTGTATTTCTTGGATGTTTTGAGTTAGGATCTTTTTGCATTTTACATTTTCCTTGATTGTTGTGCCGATGTTCTCTATGGAATCTTCTGCACCTGAGATTCTCTCTTCCATCTCTTGTATTCTGTTGCTGATGCTCGTATCTATGGTTCCAGATTTCTTTCCTAGGGTTTCTATCTCCAGTGTTGCCTCATTTTGGGTTTTCTTTATTGTGTCTACTTCCCTTTTTAGGTCTAGTATGGTTTTGTTCATTTCCATCATCGTTTGGATGTGTTTTCCTGTTTTTCTGTAAGGACTTCTACCTGTTTGATTATGTTATCCTGTTTTTCTTTAAGGATTTGTAACTCTTTAGCAGTGTTCTCCTGCAATTCTTTAAGGGATTTTTGTGCTTCCTCTTTATTGTCTTCTGCCTGTTTAGCAGTGTTCTCCTGCATTTCTTTAAGTGTGTTATTAAAGTCCTTCTTGAAGTCCTCTATCATCATCAGGAGATATGCTTTTAAATCCGTGTCTAGTTTTTCCGGTGTGTTGGGGTGCCCTGGACTGGGCGAAGTGGGGGTGCTGGGTTCTGATGATGGTGAGTGGTCTTGGTTTCTGTTAGTAAGATTATTACGTTTACCTTTCACCATCTGGTAATCTCTGGGGTTAGTTGTTATCGTTGTCACTGTTTAAAGATTGGAGCAGAAGCTGTGTTCCACTCACCAGCAGTCCCAAAATCCTGCGGCGGGGGTAGTGGGTAGCTGGCGGGTGTCAGGCAACCCTGCTCTCCCGCTACCCCGGCGCTGATCCGGCCGGATGAGGCCTGTGGCCCTACTCAGGCCGGTTTCTGCTTCCCTAACTAGTGCAGTCTCAGGTCCCGCGCAATTGGATTGGAGCAGAAGCTGTGCTCCACTCACCAGAAGTCTTAAGATCCTGTGGCGGGTGTTGTGGGTAGCTGGCGAGTGTCAGCCGACCCTGCACCCCAGCTGCCCCGGTGCTTTTCTCAAGATGCTGTTTTTAAGCTATAAATGAATGTGAGATCAGATGGCCACAGTGTAAGTAAAGAGTCCCAGCCCCTCAGACTGAAAGGACCAGAGGGATCACACTGACTAACGTCTAAGATTCTTGGTCACTGAGGTCTTGCTGCCTCACAGGTACAAAGCTTCAAGGGACTAGACAAATGGATTTTGCTCAGTTTGCTTCCAATTCTGCTTGCCATAATTGGCTTCTCCCTAACATGGTAGACAAATCAGCCTGAAAGGAAAACAAAGATATTCTCCACAAATACTTGCTCTATGTTGTGTGATTTGCTAGGTTTTAAAGAATGGCAAACACGCTGACTGGAGTTACTGCCTCCATTTACAAAAAGAATACAATTGTTATTATGTGGATAAGGAGATTCTATGTGCTTGCTGCCAAGGTGATAAGACTGGTATTGAATACTGCCTAAAATAAATATGGAAGAATAAGCATTACTGCAAGAAAACAGCGGCACAGCATCTTAGAGAAAAATAAAAAATCTGCACCTACCACTGCTCCCACATTTTACAATTAAGGCAAATCATGGCTCATAGCTCCTGTTGGCTTCCTTCCTTCCTTCCTTCCTTCCTTCCTTCCTTCCTTCCTTCCTTCCTTCCTTCCTTCCTTCCTTCCTTCCTTCTTTCCTTTTTTTGTTAATTTATTTATTTACTCACTTTACATCCTAATAGCAGACCCCTCCCTGCTGTCCTCCTAGCACCTCCTTTACAAATATCTCACCCCATCATCCCCTCCATTTTTCCTCAAAAAGGGGAAGTTCCCCTTGGGTACCATCCTGCCCTGGGACACCAAGTCTAAGCAGGATTAAGCACATCTTCTCCCACTAAGTCCCAATCAGGCAGTCCAGCTAGAGGAAGGGGATACAATGGCAGGCAACAAAGCCAAAAACAACTCCTCTTTCAGTTATTAAGGGACCAAGCTATACATGAAGACCAAGCTGCACATCTGTTATATAAGTGTAGGCTCCCTCAATTGTATCCCCCACTCTTCCACCTCCTAGTGTTTGACTGTGGCTCTCTGCATGTTTCTGTTTGGTGCTGAATGAAGCCTCTCAGGAGGCAAACATGGCAGAGTAGATCATCAATACTATCAGGGGTTGACTATAAGAGGCTACTTTGTTTCCAGAGCTATTCAGTAAACTTATCACAAAAGAAACATTTTGAGTAAACTGTTCTTGAAGAAATGTGGGGGTTCCTGTTAAAAAAGAAGAGCCTCAGAGTCTTGCTCCCCCACCCTGCCCCATGCTAGCAATCCTTATTTCCATGGGCTCAGCAGGTAAGGACAGAACAAAGGAACAGAATTGATTAGAAAATTCCCAGTACTACTGTCATCTATCTTCTAGCTTCTTATTTATAGTTAGCGGTTTTTAAGAGAGTAGTTAATTAAAGACAATGCATTATGTTGTTCTTTGCAATTTTCAAAATGTTTCCATGGGTGCTCTCTCTTCTTATACTAGATTGCATTTCAGTCCTATAGCATTTAGCCATTCCGTTCAACCTGCATCATTCTGAATGTAAACTGTAGAGGCTTGGGAGATGTGAGAATCAGTCATTCAGCCACGTTTGGATGCTTCTGCATGCTGAAGACACATCTACACAACTGATTGGCGCGCCCTCCCCCATTCTATTGGGATATTTGTTAGAAGCCTCAGTCTAACCCTTAGGAACAAAGAAAAATAAAGTTGAAGCTGTGTTCAATGTTTCCAGTCTGGCAGCTTTCCCAGATCCATTATACCTCTGTTATTTACAAGCATCTGACATTAGAGTAGGCAGCTTTGCAGGGAAAGACTCCCTAGTCATCTCTGTTTCTTCTATTCCTACCTGCTTTTCAAAAAAGTGCAATTAGTCATTTTCTCATATTCATGCCATATATATATATATATATATATATATATATATATATATATGCTACTTTTTAGCTTCTGTCTTAATTAGGATTTTATTGTTTTGAAGAGATACCATGACCATAGCAACTCTTGTAAAGGAAAACATTTAATTGGCTCTGGCTTACATTTCAGAGAGTTAGTCCATTATCTGCATGCTGGGAAGCATGGTGGCTTGTAGGCAGATTCGGTGCTAGAGAGGTAGCTAACAGTTCTACATCTGAATCCACAGGCAGCAGGAAGAGACAATGAACTAGGCCTGGCTTGAGCTTCTGAAGCCTCGAAGTTCACCCTACAATGGTACACTTCCTACAACAAGGGCACACCTCCAACAGTGCTGCTCTCTGTGAGTCTATAGGGGCCATTTTCATTCAGAACATCACAGCATCCAAATATGTATTGTGAAAAGTTTGGGTTGGTACTATCCAGTTTGATTTATTAATAAGTTCTCACATAGAAATCATGAGCTCTAAATTATTAAAGCCCTGACTGGCATTGATTAATCAAAATGAAACTTACTTCATCACTATCCCATTGAACATATCAATTACTTTATATCAAAATTAACTGTAAATTCAACTTGCTCAACACTAGATAAAGTACATGTCATCTCTTCCCCAGCTTCAACAATTCTTAATTCTCCCGTTTTCACCAAGCTGGGCATCTCAAAAAACTGTTTTTAAGGCTATTCACAAAGATCAAAGGTTGTGCCTCCAAGTTACTAGGTATTAAATTAGCTGAGAATCAGGTGGTGGGAAAATGTTCCTCTTTCTAACGTTTGGCTTCCTTTGTTTCTGTCTTACAGTTGTGCTTGTAATAATGGTCACCGTTTCTGGTCTCAGAGCCATCTCGCGCTCATTTGCACCTCTGTTGCTCGCACATGAAAATGGCTGGAATTAGATTCTTTGACTAGGCCTTCTACTCATTTTTCACACAGCTTCCTCTCCCCTTCTTTGCTTACAAAAGTATGTAATTCACATTTTTTTTGAAGATGCTCACATGGTAATAATGAATCCCCATTTCCATTCATTTCTGAGAGCTATAACCCCTGAAATTTCTCTAGCGATGAAAATTCCCTGAGTCAGGGATCCGTTCTCTTCATGTAGGTGTTGTACTGCTCACAACTATGGCCTGATTGCCATGCTGAGCACCATGGGAGTAGATACATGCTGCTTCAGAGCCCCGTTTGCCATGCTATCACCAGGCTCTTCCTGGAGAAGGCATCTATCTAGACACAAATGTGGCCTTGGATGCTCTTTATCAAAATGCTGGTTGAAGAAATAAATGTTCACCTTAGAATAATGGCTTAAACCTTTACTATACAACCACTTCCTTGGCGCTGCAAGGGTCCCTGGGAGGAGATGAGCAAGGCACTTACTGTCTGAGCTAGTACTTTCTTCCCAGATGCAGGGATACTGGAGTTATAACCTGCTAAAATTTCTACTACCTTGATTTGGAAGGTATGAAGGAATGAAAAGTCTCATTTTCTACCACCCCCTATTCTTGACATAGTAAGCACTGACTATCTTTGACATTATGAATGGAGCCTCCCTGAGTGTGGTAACAGCATCAGGTAGGTCCTAGTATTGGCCGGATGGTCCCTCTCAAAGGCACCCAGCCAACAAAACATGGACACAGTGCTTCCTAGAGGGATGCTAGGAAAAAAAAAACTCTGTTATTTTACCCATTCAAAAAAGAGATTGAGGTTTGCTTGGTATTGTGAGATCTCATTTCTAGAATTCTTGATGATAACATTTGATGGCATGGATACTGGGGGGAAAAGGTGAGTCTAGTCATTTGTTCTCGTAGATGGGCCTAAGGATTTTTCTTATGGTGTGGAGTCCTAATCTTGGAAACAAGAAGCGAAGTGTTTAATGTATTTTTCTCTCCACATACAATATCATTAGGCCTTAGCACAGTTGTGGCTTCATGTTCTATTATCATCATGATAACTTTCTCATTGCAGGAAGATTCAAGCCAGAATCTAGCTAGGCAAAACCTCTACCACTAAGCCCCAATCACAAATATGGCTTTTGACTGTCTGGAGGAAAACTGAAAAAAAAAAAAAAAAACGAAATATACAGCAGAAAGCAATATATATATATATATATATATATATATATATATATATATATATTTTGCAGGGAGCTTAAACAATCATCCCAGACTGAATAGCTGGTTGTTATAGATGATTTGTAAGATGTCATTTAAAAAAAAACTTTGAAATTAGAAATGATTTTATTGACAAAGACTACAAAGCAAGGAGTGTTTCTGTGACAACAATTGTGAAATATTTAGCAGAATGAATGGACTGAGTATTGTTTCCAAGAGAAAAGAGTTCCTAATTTTGAAGAGCGCTACTGTGTGTCCGTGTCTACTAATTATTTTACCAACCAACAAGAGGAACTGGTAATTAAGAAGATACTATAAAATCAATGTAAGATATGGGAAGAAAGAGAAGAAAATCAATGGCTTTTTAAATTTACAGGTAAGTATTCATAAAGGACACATTTGCTATCATGTACATAATAGTTAACACTTTTCCTCTGCTTATTGTAAAATCTCTGCTAAAAAGAATATACCACTTATTAAATTTACATACATTTTCACACGGTGGTGCTAAATGCAGTATCACTCTAATTATTGGCATGCCTCACTTAAATTTATTAACTTTATGTTAGCATTAAGCATGTAGGAGGCTATATAAATTAATATGTATCTTTACACACCGGCACATATGTGTGTTATAGGTATATGTACATGTATATAGAAATAATGTGTATTGGTGTGCACACCAAGGCCAGAGATCAGTCAGGTATCTTCTTTTGTTGCTCTCTACTTTATTTTTTAATATTTGTATTATCTTATTTGTTTGAGAGTTCTTTCTGTGTGTTCATATGTATACCACATGCATGCCTGCTGAATGAGAATGACAGAAAAATGAATATGAATGCCAAGAACTGGAATTAAGTTTGTAAGGAGGCATGTGGGTGCTGGGAACCAAACCTGGGTCTTCTTCAAGAGCAGTCTGTTAGTTCCTTTTCTATTGCTGTGATAAAACATCATGAACAAGATGCCTTGTAAGAGGAAGAGCTTACTGTTGTGAAGGGGTAAGAATCTATCCCCCTCATGCCAGGGAGTGTGAGAGCAGGCAAGCATAGCAGCCATGGAAAATAAGAGCTCCTATTTTAAACCATAAGCAAAAAGCAGACAGTGAACTGGGAATGGCAAGGGATTTTGAAATCTCAAGGCCTGCCTCCAGTGACACAAAACCTCCAGCAAGGCCTTCACTTCCTAAGTCTCCTGAAACCAGGACATCAACTGGAGACCAAGCATTCAAACCCCTGGGACTGTGGGAGACATCTCTTCCAAACTACCAGAAGCAGTAAGCAGTGTTAACCTTAGAGTCATCCATCTCTCTAGCCCCACCATCTGATATTTTTATGCACTATCCCTTATCAATCTTGAGGACATTATTTACCAGCAAGTCCCAAGGATTCACATGTCTTGACCGCTATGGGTTACTATGTGTATTTCTGTGTGGGCTTTATATGTGGATGCTGCCCATCAGGTCCTCAGACTTGAGCATCAGTGATTTTGCTACCTGAACTATCTCCCGATCAGTAGTTTTTATATTATCAAATATACTTGTATTAGGTAAGGTTTCTATTGCTGCAACAAAACACCATGACCAAGAAGCAAGTTGGGGAGGAAAGGGTTCATTTAGCTTACACTTCCATACTGCTGTTCATCACCAAAGAGGAAGCCAGGGCAGGAAACTGGAGGCAGGAATTGATGCAGAGGCCACAGAGGGGTGGAGGGTGTTGCTTACTGGCTTGTTTGGCATGCTTTCTTATAGAATCCAGGACCACCTGCCCAGGGATGGCACTAACCATCGTAGTGCCATCTGGGCCCACCTCCATTGATTGCTAGTTTAGAAAATGCCCTACAGCTGGATCTCATGGGGCCATTTTTCTCAAGTGAGGTTTCTTTCTCTATGATGACTCTAGCTTGTGCCAAGTTGACACTCAAAACCAGCCAGTACAATATTCTAAGAAAAAAAAAGCAATCTAGGAGAAACACGCAAGTGGGGATTTATCTAACTCCATATTCAGTTGGGTATGATTTTGTTCTGTTTATTTTTCCCAAGGCCTCTTCATTTCCCACTGTATAATCCAGAATCTCACAGATTATTTTGCACCTACTCTCTGACCTACTCTCTGATGCAGAAGTAGGAGAGGAAATATAAACAGTGAGGTCAGACAGGTTTGCTTTCGTACCCCAGCTCTGCCACCAGTGGTCTGGATGTTCTTTAACCCTTAGGGGCCCATAAGCCTCACTGGTAAGAAAGCACCTGCTTGGTAAGCATGGGCTGACATAGGCAGGATGCTCAGCACATCTAGTTCTATCATCTTATATGAGTTTGGTGCCCATTAAAGGCTGATCATGCCAATAAGAAGCTGAAATAGATTTTTCCAAGTAAATTTAACTAGTCGTGTTGATAACATAATTTTCTAGAAAACAAAGTAGTCATTAACTTTAAAAGCGTAGTCTCTTTGCCCTGCTCTTGCTGCCTCCAAACCAACTAAACAAACTGGTTGTGGCTACGTAAGGCCACATATGTATGCAATATGTAGGCCACTACATATGCCATGCAATGAACAAATGAAGGCAGGAAAGTGCTCTAGCTAGTGTAGCATTGTGAGTTCCCAGCCATCCTTTCATCAAAGGATTGGTCTCTAGCTCTGTTACCGACACTCTTATCTTCTCGTCTGCTTAGTATTCATCTATTTGGATAACTGATGTGTATTCATTCTCATCTGAATCACTCATTGCTAGATTATGTGTGTCCTATTTGAGTACAATAGAAAGTTTATCTTGGTCTGGGGCTCGGGTTCAGTTACTAGAATATCTTCCTAACATGCACAAAGTTCTTGGTGCAATTCATGGTACCACGCAAATCAGGCTTGGTGGTACTCGCTTGTAATCCCAGCACTTGGGAGGTGAAGGCAAGAGGATCAGAGGTTCAAGGCCATTTGTTGTCACATAGTGAGTTTACAGCCAGCCTGAAATAGAAAAGATTCTTTTTCCTTTCCTTCTCTTCTCCCCTGAAAACAAGTATGGAAGCTCTTCACATAGTAAATATACAATTGCCAGGCATCCAGAAATCCCAGTAGGGATACATATCAAAGAACTGGGGATTGCTTTTTCATGTTTGCTGCAGTTATTTACGCATGGGAACCCAGGTATCCATCAATAGATGAACAGCTAAGAAGATATTAATTGCATACAACGTAGTATTATTCCACCATAAAAGTCTCAAATCTTGTCATTTGCTTTAAATGCATGAGCTACAGGGAAACCACTTTCAGTAGGGTAAGGCCGACGCAGGACAAATACCACATGAGCCCACTTAGATATGAAAAATGAAGAAGTCTATCTCATAGAAAAGAGAATGGAACTATGCTTATCCAAAACAGGATGTGGCAGGAGGGCCAAGGTTGGTTGAGCAATGCTGGTTGCAGTTAGACAAGGGACTAGCTTCCACTGTTCTATGGCACAATAAGATAATTGTTGATAGTGATTATTCCATTGTTTACAGAGAGCCAGTAGAATGGGGTTGGGATATTTCCAACACAAAATAAATGTTTGATGTGAGAGATGCACCAGTTGTTCTGATCTTGTCAGACACAGATGATACATGGTGCATGGGTTTGAATATTAAACTGTACTATAGAAATATCTGCAGTAGTTATGAAATAATTGATTATTACAAAATGTAGACATAAGAAAATGCTTTTCTTAGGCTTTCC
This sequence comes from Mus caroli, assembly GCF_978045245.1. Classification (NCBI taxonomy): domain Eukaryota; kingdom Metazoa; phylum Chordata; class Mammalia; order Rodentia; family Muridae; genus Mus; species Mus caroli. The sequence continues at coordinate 9,145,723 of NW_028227264.1, forward strand.
CTGCTTTAAAACTAGATGATGCTCTCTCTTTTCCCTCAGAGATTCCTTGGTGGCATTAGGGTCTTTCAGTGGTGAGGAAACAGGAAGAATTCCCAGGAGACCTTGACATGGGTAAACCCAGAGGTAACCACGAGGTAAGGGAGCGCTCAGTGATCTCATCGCCATGTCACTAAACAAATTACTCTGAGCTGACATTCCTAGCTCCCAATTTCTTTAATAGGCCATGACTTTCCCAAGGCAAATGTCTTCTCATTTGAATACGCCACCATGGAATAAAGATTATAAAAGGCAGTCATAGCAGGTTCCTGTCAGCAAGTGCCTCTTGGCAAGGGCCTCTTGGCAAGGGCAACAGTGTCTGGGTTGGTGTCTGCAGGCAGGATGGATCCCCAGGTGGGGCAGTCCTCAGATGGCCCACCCTTCAGTCTCTGCTCCATTTTTTGTCCCTGTTCTTGCTTTAGACAGGAACATTTCTGGGTTAAAAAACTTTGAGATGGTTGAGTGGCCACATCCCAAGATTGGGGGCCATGCCTATCTACTGCAGATGGTCTCTACAGATTCTATCTCCCCTTTTCTCCTTGGGAGGTTCAACCAGCAACTGACCAATACAGATGTGGATGCTTGGAGCCAACCCTCAGGCTGAGCTCAGGGGACCTGATGGGGAGCTGGTGGAAGAATTGGAAGTACTGAGGGGGATTGCAACCCCATAGGAAGAACAACGTCAGGTGGCAGGACCACCCAGAGCTCCCAGGGACTAGACCACCTACCAAGGAATGTACAGGGAGGATGCATGGCTCCAGTGACATAGGGAGCAGAGAATGGCCTTGTCTGACATTAATGGGAGGGGAGGTCCTTCGTCCTATGGAGGCTTGATGCCTCAGCATAAGGGAATGTTGGAGGGGTGGGGGTGGGAGAGGGTGGGTGGGTGAGGGAGCACCCTCACGGAGGCAAAGGAGAGGGAAGAGAGGAAGGTTGTGGGATGGGTGGGGCTTATCGAGGGGTAACCAGGAAGTAGGATGTCATTTGAAATATAAATGAATGGAATGATTAACTAATAAAATGTAATAAATTTTAAAAACCCTAAAAGGCTTTCAATACAAACACATTATGTGAATAGAATGGTTCTCCAGCATTTTAATTAGTATCCCCTCCCTTTTAATATTACTGGGGAAAAAAATTGGTGAAAATTGTTTCTGTCCCTTATCAGATTTTTTTTTTAAATCTAAGAGTTGAAACATTTTGCTATTTACATTAAAATAATGAGCCGGTTCATCTAACAAAGTGAAAGAAGTAATCCATTTTGCACATTCAATGTTGTATTTAGTCGGAAGAAAAAGCATCAGCCTGGTGTCCCCAGATTGAAAGAAAGCTCATTTATTGTTGTCTTACTCAAATTCAAAGCCTTAAGAACAGACTCAATGCATTCCCGGCCCATCCTCCAAAGCAGCGGTTCTCAATCTTCCTAATGCTCTGACTCTAATACAGTTCCTCAAGTGGTGGTGACCCGACCATAAAATTATTTTTGCTGATACTTCATAACTATAATTTTACTGCTGTTATGAATCATAATGTTAACATCTGATATGTAAGATATCTGATATGCAACATCTGTGAAAGGTTCTTTTGGTCCCCAAAGGGGACAAGACCCAGGTTGAGAACCACTGCTCTAAAGAGAGCATTTCATACACAATAAAATTGACGATAGATCTGAAAAGTCCTCAGTGAGCTGAGTTGAGCTAATGCCATTAGAAAACCTGTGCAGATGGATGAATTAACAAAGTGCCTGTCATCCACTAGGGACAGCAGCTCCCAACCAATTAGAATCCTTGTATAGGGAACCGCTCCCCCTCTTTACATATGATTTCCGCTTCTGGATCTGAAGGTTACATAGTAACTGTGCTTTTACCAAATAAATGAGTAAACAGGTCATCACTGCAGAGTCCCTCTCTAATTTGCACTATGACATGTAAGTAAATCTTGTCCTGATCCTCTGGCGAGCTGCACAGATCTGTGTCTTTGCCTTCCTCAATGACAGTCCCCAGGGAACTGATATAGTGACCATTCCCAGCTCTGAGTCTCTCTCCGTAACAGAGACAATGTTTTCTTCCTTCTCTCTACTTTATTTATTGCAAACATAATATTATCACAACAAAAAACAATGCAGCCAATTTCACTCTGTGGCAAGTCTATTTCTGAGTTTTCAAAAGGTCATAGTGTGCACTTTAGAGATGACTCCAAAGAACCTACTGTTAGAGAGAGGAGACATGATTAATCATTGTGAAGGAAGGAGTAAAACTGAGAAGTGTCTCAGCTGAGGACTGGGGGGAAATAGTTTCCATTACCCAGACAGTATTCTCCATTAAAATCTTTATTTCTTAGCAGATGAGAAAGGATTTCAAATACAAAACTAAACTCTTTAAACATGGATAAAAGGAATAGCAATACGATTTTAAGTGTCTGTGTCCAGGAATGACAGATTATCATTTCAATATTGTGCACCTACTGCATGCTCAGCATTTTTGTTCCTGTAAACACACAACCTTGCAAGAGATAATGAATGCTGACATTGTAGGCAACAGAAGAGACAATGAGACAATACAAGAGACAATGAGATCACAGGGAAATGCTCAGCATAACCAGAAAAGATGCTCTTTAGTTCAGGGCTCTTTTCTATGACACACAGGGGAAATGCCTAGATTTCCCTGAACTTGTATTTGAGAATATCTCACTAGCACCAAGCCATCTCCCTATACCTACCCAACTGTATTCTCTCTCTATCCAACACCCATGCCTGTCCTTGAGTAGATACCAAGGCACATTTTCTTCTCATGTTTCTTTTCCCAGGGCTCACCAACATCACCAAAAAAAAAAAAAAAAAAAAAAAATAGCTGGATGCCTAACTTTCTTTTCTGATTAGCTTCAGGGCCTCAAGGAAGGTCCTGTGAGGTCACTAAACTGCTTTTATTGGAAACCATCAACCAAGGCTGTCAATAAGTCTTCTGCAGTCTGTTTGCAGCCTAGTACAGACTCTAGCCACTAGGGACTAAACAATTTTATTCATTTTTAAAGAGATATTTATTGAGCCTACCAGTGCAGCACTGTTTTCTAGGAATGGCTGGTAAAATAGTAAAACCAAGAGAGAAAATAGCTGTGCTTAGAGGAAATCGAGGTGGAGAGAGGTGAATTTACTTGCTGAAGGTCAAACTGAAAGTCACTAGTAGAGTCAAGCTTAGCCTCACAGGACCCTGACTCTGAGAAATCATGAATCCTGGGGTATATGTCTTTCAATTACAGTTTGCTGCTTAGGTTATGACCTTATACACACAAGATCCTGAAAACCTGCTCATTCATGCAGCTCATTCTTCACATACCCTATGCATGATAGAGTCCATATTTTCAGTGTTTTCTTTTCTATTTAGGTAAGTTTTAGATCGTGTCTTTCATTTGTTAGTAATTGTAGGACAAGTAGATGGACTAACAAAGTATGAACAATGACAGCAACTGTACCTGAGAAAGGTTTCCTAATTGTGACTCACTGAGAAAGTAAACAATTCACAAGTGGAAAATCCCAGAATGGGTGAAGAACATTTGAGAAAGCTAAACACGTTCTCATTTGAAAACATTCTGATTTCAAAAACAGGCTCCCTCTACTTTTTCACCAATTATTAAATTGGGTTGGCATGCATCAATATTGTTCCCAAGCCCATTTTCAAATGTAGCTGGTATTTCTGTAAGTTTAGCCAAGGTCCTTTCACAGAAGTGGACTCTCATCCCAGGTGCCTGAGCTGCCACCCAGCAAGGGACAAAACCTTGGCAGCCATTTGGCAATTGCCAAGAGTGGCTCTTTGTCCTTAGCACTGATTGCAAAAGTCACTGGAGTAACCCACACACTCGCATACCTATGTATTTTCTTTCTCAGTGCATCCCTTCACGCATCTTTGTTGTTAATATTTAGTGCTTATGGAGACCCGAAAGGTTTCATGTGGAAAAGGAATCAATTCCATTTGCTAAGATGAGCACTTTTTTTTTTTAATATTGCTAATACGCTCTGCACTGTATTTCACTTCTTAGCATGATGCTGGGTTCAAGTTCTTTCTGAGGAGTCTTATTTACCTGGAGCCCCTTTACTGGAAAGGAGTTCAGTTTTAACCCCATCTACTATGCTGCATTTTCAAGCCACATTGAAAATCACATCTAATTTATTCTCTGTAATATAGAAAACAATACTAAGAAAGAAGCTAGATATCAAAAGATAGTGAGGCTGGGAGAGCAATTCTGCCACAGCTGTCAGAATGCAGATAAAAGACAGAATCCCTCCATTTTAATCAGCGATTTCCAAGTCAGATGGAGGGGGGGTACCATCACAAACAAACCAATGGAATGGTCTTGCTGATGGTTCCCCAGTGACTGAAAGGGACATCTTGGAAAAAGACCAATTGAGCCTTCAGTGGCAGGGATGAGGCTGCCAGTGTCATTTGTCATCTGTGCCAGGCTTTAGTCATCAGGATGAGCATCCTCAGAATAGTTGAGCAGCCACAGGGGAGCGGAGTGTCCAAGGAGAACTGAGCACAGTCTTCCAGCATCCCACGGCCTTCCCAGGGAGTTTCTCTCATGACCCAGATGTCTACTGAGAGTGGGGAAAGGATGCAATTCTAAACAGTAGCCCAATATCTGGAACACTCTATTTTTACACATTGTCAATAAAAATGGATCACACCAAAGGATCTCTGTGACGGGGCTGGAGACTCAGTGGTTAAAGCCTACATTTCTAAAGGGCCAGGATTTGGTTCCCAAAACAGACATGGAAGTTTGCAACTAACTGTAAGCACAGTTCCAGGGGAACCTATGCCCTCTACTGGTCTCCGAAGGCACACACAGAGTGCACAGGTATACACGAAGACAAAGAATGCATATACACAAAATTAAAAAAAGAAACATATCAATAAACCTGAAAGATGATCATTTGTCTAGAATCTAGAGTAAGTCTTAATTTCTCATCATTTTATCTACTGATTTGTCTTGTTTTTAAAATCATATGCTTATTTTGTTGCTTTGTGTTTAGTTGTTACGTTAATTTAATAGTAACTTAATGTATGCCATTTTATTTATTGGCATACCCTATAGTTTAAACTTGTATCCGTATTTGTCATGTGTTTTATTATTGTGACAGCAATTTCATAAAATGTGTCATTATTAATATATTTCACGTTAAATGTAAGAAGTGACTTTGGGACGGTGAGATGTGTGTGTGTGTGTGTGTAGTGAACTCTTAGGGGACAGAGACAGAATTCAGGATTCGCTACAAATCATTCACCTTCAAGGTGAGCATGGGATCCAGGGAAAGTAAGTGGAGAAAGATGAGTGGGATGGGGAGGAAGCCAGAGCAATGAGTGAATGATCAGTTACCACCGAAGCATCTCTGTCCATCGTCACAGGAAGCATCTATGCTGCTTTGAAAACCACAGTTTAGAGTTATTTTACAGTTACCAGTTTACCCTCAGCTGTGATCCAGCTCATGAACTTACAATAGGCTCATCATGACCTTATCATTTGTTATAAGCAGCCTGTGAATTGAAAAGTCTGTGCTGCTTCATTTCTTTTCAATGGTATTTATTCATTTTGTGTACACAGGACTGTGCATGCATGCCTGCTAGGGTGCACACATGGAGGTCTGGAGACTACTTTCAGGAATCAGTTTTCTCTGTCTACCACGCAGATTGTGGATTTGAACTCATTTCTTCAGTCTTGGCAGGAAGTGCCTTTACCCTCTAAATGAACTCGCTGGTTTATTTTTAATCTATCAAAAGAAAGCTAGCATTTAAAAATGAGCTATGAACAGCCAGAGAATTGCCATCACAAGACACAAAATCTACTTCATTTCTAACTCTTTACATCCTTTTTACAGGATACTACTGACCAACCATTATCCTATTTGTGACAGAGGAGACTAACAGAAGTATTCTTGTATCTCAAGTAGTGCTTAGAAAGAGACGGTCATAGAGGACCTTTCCATCCCTCTGACTACCTAGCATCCTCACCAACAGAAAGTAGCAAGAGGTGATGTTAGTGAATTTAACTAGAATGAAACAAGTAAAAGTCAAACAATTTTGAATTCTACCACTATGAAACCAGCAACAGTCTATAAGCATGGTAGATGCATGGACAACTGCTGTTTTAGCTTTTGATATTTTAAAAGGCAACCTGTATCAATAGAAAAGTCACTCCACTATGGCTACTCTCCACTAACGCAAAATCTTAGTTCATCTGAAAGCAATCAGACACTGAGCAGAGTAAACTTGTGACTGCAGATGCAATGACAAATGTTGTGATAGGTTCATGGCACCAGGCTCTGTCATCTCCACTTCTATCGTAGGCTCCTTCTCAAAGGATGGATTTAGCATCTGAACCTCAAAACACCTATCAATGAATATAAGCTAGCCCTCTGATCTAAGAAACCAATAGAATTGGCATTACTAATTCTCTTCCTAATATATATTAGGAAATTATTATGAGTTAGGAATATATATTCCTAATATATTAATATCCTTAGCACTTTTTTCAACCATCTGCCAAGACTTACTGACTTCACTAACTTTTCTTTAATTCACCTGAATTTCTCTACTTCCACCACAAACACCACCATACCTCTTTTACTCCATTCTCCTTTCAAATTGAATGTTTTAGTATTCAATGCCCCAGTGTAGGGGAATGCCAGGGTGGGAGTGGGTGGGGGAGCACCCTCATAGAGGCAGGGGAAAGGGAGATGGAATAGGGGTTTTCCAAAGGGGAGACCTGGAAAGGGGAAAACATTTGAAATGTAAATGAAGAAAATACCCAATCAAAAAAAATACTAAAATATGCTGCTTATCTTCTCTCTACTGAAACCCACCATGGTTGTCCAAAGACACAAAAATTAGCTCTAGGATTTCAGGCCCTAAGACCACTCTGATATCTTTGGGCTATATTTTACCACACACTCCACAACTTCAGCATTCCTGGCCTTTGCCCTTCAAAGTCTTCTGTTTGTCCTCTCTACAACACGTGTGCTTCCCTCTGCTGCATGCAAACTTCAGCTTGTCCATCTGACGTCACCTCAGACTATACCCCCTTAACACTTCAAATGAATTCATGTCCCCCAAGTAAGTGATGTCATAGCACCCTGTACCTTCTCTTTGCAACCTCTACAGTTGTGTTCTGGTGATCATGGAGGACATGGTCTAACTCTGTTTTGCCCATTCTTGTGTTCACAGCACCAGGCATGAGGCCTGGTATACAGCAGATCTTCAATATGTGCTTGTATTCCATTGATGAATGGGTGAAGAGGGAAATGTGTGTTCATGAGTACATGTGTCCTGTGCATAATGAGAGAACTGGATTTCCTTTATGTAAAGAGCATTTCTGGCAAGGTTCTTTGATCCAAAGTAGTCTTATTTGACTGGCTTCTTAACATTAAATTCTGAGGCCAGAAGTACATGCTAATTTATATTACTTATGCTGTTTAAGCTTATTTTATTCTGCATTTACCACATTGCTCATGCTCATATTTAAGAGCTGCTCTCTTTCCTCTTCCATCTGAGTTAAAAGTCAAGAGGATATAGAGAGAGGAGCTGATGCATAAAGCGCTTGATGTATAAGCATGAAAATCTGAACTTGGATTCAAACATTCAAGTTAAAACAAACACAAGATGGGCCTGACCACACACATTTCTGTGATCCCTACACCAGGGGGAGGAGACAGAAACCGGAAGCATCCTGGAGCCTAGCTCCAGACTCAGTGATGGCCCTTGTCATAGAGAAAAAAGGAGGAGGGAGAGAGCAGGACATTGAATAGACTCCACTAGTCTTCATAAGAACCAAAGTAGTCTCAGACACCTGCCACACACATGCACCCCTACCGACACATACCACACGCACACACATACACACAGACACCTGATGTGTAAACACACACACTCCACACACACACCTAGTTGATGTGTATACACACACACACACATGTGCCACGTGCACTTGATATACACACATACAACCCACAAACACAAACACCTGATGTGTAAAAACACCCCCACACATGTGCACCTGGTGTAACATACATAGATACACAAAAATGCCACATGCATATGTACCTGATGTGTGCGCACACACATGCTGCACACAGGTATGCACATGCACACACACCACACACTGGATGTTTACACACACACACACACACACACACACACACCCCACATGCATCTGATGTGTACACACACAAACACATATGCCACACGCACATGCACCTGTTGTATACATGTGCACACACCCAACATGCTCGTGCACACATATGAGCTGACATTCTAGCTCACCGGTGGAGTGTTTGCTCATGTGAGGAAGCCTCTAGAATCAATCTCTAGCACTGAATGTTTTTAAATTATGTGACCTATCTATATATCCTCAGGCAATCTCACATCTTGATATTTTGCAATCCAGATGTAGAGTTTGTTGTTACAAACTTCTTTCTACTTTTCTTGCTAAGAGCATCAACAAATCCAAATTGCCAGATCCATTAGACTTGCTTTAGTCTTTGCTACCCTTAACCCCAAGAAGTAATTTGACTGCTCACTGTACTTCCCCACTGCTCCTTCTAGGAGACATGTATTCTCAGTCCGCTCCCATTGTCTGATTCATCTTTTCCTTACTCATCTTCTCCCACTCTCTCCTAGGTTTGTACTTTAGGTTCGGCAAAGAGAAAAATAGAATTTTAGTGTATAAACATGTCCACTTTTACACTATGTCCTCTGCAGGAGCACAGAACTTCTTCCCCAAATTCTTTTCTCTGCATCTTCTTATCTGCCTTTGCTTTGTTAGCAAAGTCTTCCTTGACTCTTGGCATCTAATTTCTCCCCCGACAGTGCTCCTATTTGCCTGTTGTTTATACCCATGAAAGTCATTTTGTCATGGTTTGCTCATGCTTTACTGTGAGTAACAAAAGAAAAAAACCTTTTAGTGTCTACAGTTCTACCACAATAGCTAACATGCCGTAAATACATCACAAAATATCTCTGGGCTGTGGGAAGTACAGTTGGAGTGGAGTTTCTCTTTAAAATCATGATACAGTATCATGTATCATGTATACATGTATAACACAGTATAAAAGATTTTGGATGTTTTAGTGTTAAAACACGAGTGTCCCTACAGTAAAGGCTGTGAAGAAGATTAATGGTCCCCATTGGCATCTAAGACCCCAAAGACACATTCCCATGTGCATTTAAGGAATCAAGAATTCCAGGCTATAATGCTCTGCATTAAGTACTTTATAGATTTGAGCAGCCTTGAACCTTTTCTTTAATCTCCACAGATCTCCTGAGGACAGAAGGCACGAGCCGGGGTGAGATATGTTTACTGCTACAGCAGTGCATGTGGTTCCGATCAGTTTCCCATTTAAATGTTTGTAAACTTTGGACAAAATGATTTACCAGTGGTTCTGTTAACAAAAAAAAATGCTGAGACAGCTAAACCCTGTCTGAGAGATCTCAGAAACAGAGCCACTCCAAGTTGTCTGGCTTGTTGTCGAAATCACTGTAGGTTTCTAGGTATTTACTGATCAGGATGCAGGGTAGTAGTCAGAGTCTGGGGAGAAGTTAGGAGTGCAATATTTGGCATTCATGAGTTCAAGAGTACAAGAGTATCAACACAGTCAGGACCTGAGAGTTCAAAGTTCTTAAGACAAAAATAACAAAAATAGGCACTGCTTCCCCTGACCTAAAAGGAAGAAAGGAAAGGAAGTCAGCCCAACAGTCTATGTCACATCTGTCCTCAGAGTGTTGGCTTTCCAAGTTATTATCAATTTTTCAGTTTTCATACAAAATAATAGGTTTCATTATGACATCTCTGCTATAGCAACATCTAGCACAATGAAAGTTAGCCAGCAGGAGCATACTGCCAGCCTGACTTCACTACACCTGGAGACCAAGAGAGTAGAGCCCACATTCTTAGCTTTCAGATAGAAATGTTGAAGTACTCATGGAGAAAATTGACAGAAGTATCCCATAATAAAAATAAGAACAAAATTTGAGGCTAACTTACATGTATCTGAAGAACAACTGAAGAAAAAGAATGTCGTTCAAGCCATGAATAAGAGGTGTTCTTTGGGATGGGGAGGGGAGGCTGCAGGGCAAAGGTCAACTTCTTCATTTTTGTTCTTTGATTTTTGAGAAGTCTCAGTAGCCCGAACTACTCTAGAACCCACTGTGTGGACACTCCTGGGGGTCAGAAATGAGATAAAGATGGAACAACAAAAAACCTAAAATAGCAAAAACCCTTCTCAAGGATAAAAGAACCTCTGGTGGAATCACCATGCCGGACCTAAAGCTGTACTACAGAGCAATTGTGATAATAACTGCATGGTACTGGTATAACGACAGACAAGTAGACCAATGGAACAGAATTGAAGACCCTGAGATGAACCCACACACCTATGGTCACTTGATCTTCGACAAGGGAGCTAAAACCATCCAGTGGAAAAAAGACAGCATTTTCAACAAATGGTGCTGGCACAACTGGCTGTTATCAAGTAGAAGAATGCAAATTGATCCATTCCTATCTCCTTGTACTAAGGTCAAATCTAAGTGGATTAAGGAACTCCACATAAAACCAGAGACACTGAAACTTATAGAGGAGAAAGTAGGGAAAAGCCTCGAAGATATGGGTATAGGGGAAAAATTCCTGAATAGAACAGCAATGGCTTGTGCTGTAAGATCGAGAATAGATAAATGGGACCTCATAAAGTTGCAAAGCTTCTGTAAGCAAAAGACACAGTCAATAAGACAAAAAGACCACCAACAGATTGGGAAATGATCTTTACCTATCCTAAATCAGATAGGGGACTAATATCCAATATATATAAAGAACTCAAGAAGGTGAACTCCAGAAAATCAAATAACCCCATTAAAAAATGGGGCTCAGAGCTAAACAAAGAATTCTCACCTGAGGAATACCGAATGGCAGAGAAGCACCTGAAAAAATGTTCAACCTCCTTAATCATCAGGGAAATGCAAATCAAAACAACCCTGAGATTCCACCTCACACCAGTCAGAATGGCTAAGATCAAAAATTCAGGTGACAGCAGATGCTGGCGAGGATGTGGAGAAAGAGGAACACTCCTCCATTGTTGGTGGGATTGCAAGCTGGTACAACCACTCTGGAAATCAGTCTGGTGGTTCCTCAGAAAATTGGACATAGTACTACCGGATGATCCAGCAATACCTCTCCTGGGCATATATCCAGAAGATGTCCCAACCGGTAAGAAGGACACATGCTCCACTATGTTCATAGCAGCCTTATTTATAATAGCCAGAAGCTGGAGAGAACCCAGATGCCCCTCAACAGAGGAATGGATACAGAAAATGTGGTACATTTACACAATGGAGTACTACTCAGCTATTAAAAGGAATGAATTTATGAAATTCCTAGGCAAATGGATGGACCTGGAGGGCATCATTCTGAGTGAGGTAACCCAATCACAAAGTAACTCTCACAATATGTACTCACTGATAAGTGGATATTAGCCCAAAACTTAGGATACCCAAGATATAAGATACAATTTGTTAACCGCATGAAACTCAAGAAGAACAAAGACCAAAGTGTGGACACTGTGCCCCTTCTTAGAATTGGGAACAAAACACCCATGGAAAGAGTTACAGAGATAAAGTTTGGAGCTGTGACGAAAGGATGGACCATCTAAAGTCTGCCATATCCAGGGATCCATCCCATAATCAGCTTCCAAACGCTGACACCATTGCATACACTAGCAAGATTTTGCTGAAAGGACCCAGATATAGCTGTCTCTTGCGAGACAATGCCGGGGCCTAGCAAACACAGAAGTGGATGCTCACAGACAGCTATTGAATGGATCACAGGGCCCCCAATAGAGGAGATAGAGAAAGTACCCAAGGAGCTTAAGGGAACTGCAACCCTATAGGTGGAACAACATTATGAACTAACCAGTACCCCAGAGCTCTTGACTCTAGCTGCATATGTATCAAAAGATGGCCTAGTAGGTCATCACTGGAAAGAGAGGCCCATAGGACTTGCAAACTGTATATGCCCCAGTACAGGGGAATGCCAGGGCCAAAATTTGGGAGTGGGTGGGTAGGGGAGTGGGGGGGGGAGTGTATTGGGGACTTTTTGGATTGCATTGGAAATGTAAATGAGGAAAATACCTAATAAAAAAATTAATTTAAAAAAAAAAAGAAATGAGATAAAGATGTCTTCGGTCCTTGCTTTGAGCTGTTGTAATGAGAAGTCCTGATGCGAGTACCATGGCCACAAAATAATACATTGACCAAAATTAAAGAACTTACTTGTTCATTATTTATGAAACACCTGATTGTGAGCATGAGAAAGTCACAGGAATCTACTGATTAAAAGCAGAACGTTACTGCAACATCCCCTGTGATGACAGAGTCCAGAACAGTGGGCATTTTCCAGTGGACTAAGCTATTGGAGTCGTAAGTAATGCATTAGATTTGATAAGAAATGTCATGGAAAACTGTCAAAACACACACAAAAAATTTCTATTTTCTAAAACAAAAACAGTGATGAGAAGAACGTTTTAAAAAAATCAAATAATTAGAAGTGAAACTAATGGAAGATATACAAACAATTTGCCATAAAAATTCTAAAACATTCCTTAATCTAGCACTAATGAGCTAAACAAAATTGTGTGTGTACCAGCACAAAAGAAAGCCAGGAACATTTGCTCTGATGATGCAAATCAGGTGGGGAGGGAGATGTGTCGTTGATTAAGAGCATTTGTTGCTCTTGCAAAGGATCAGAGCACCCACATGGTGGCTCACAATTACCTGTAACTCCAATTCTAAAGGGTCTCTTGTCCTCTTCTGTCATCCACAGGAACCAGTCAAATGCTATACTTGCATGCGTGCAAGCAAAATTTATATGCATATAATAAATAACCCAAGTTTTAAAAGATTATATCAGATACAAAACCACAGTTTTAGTAAGTACTTCAGGATGACATGTGCACAAATATAGGTAGAAAAAATACATTGAACTTAACTCGAAACAGTATATGACAATTTATCGGTGAGAAAGCTGACATGCAGGGTCAGTTGGCTACTTAAGCTGTAAGACCAGATCTTCATTACTGTTTCCTGTTGCACAGAAATATTATTTCAAAATAACTTGCAAAATAAAATATGAAACAATAAAATTTCTATGAGCACAGAGAATGCTCTTTCATTATTTTGAGACAAACAGCAGATTCTTAACAAAGCACAAGAAGCAGTAACTATTAAAAAATAGGAATTCATGCTTGGATTCCCATTGCTTGGGAGGCTGTGGCACAGGATGGCAAAAAAAAAAATAAGGTTAACCTCAGCTACATAGTGAGTTTCTGGTCATCCTGGGTGAGACTGAGGAAACAGACATTTGTGACAGAGAAGGTGGAGAGGAAGAGAAATGGAGAAAGGCGAGTTAAAAAATGGATGCTAGGGGCTAGAGAGATGGCTCAATGGTTAAGAACACTTGCTGCTCTTCCAGAAATAAATCTTTTAAAAAATAATTGAATGCTATTAAATCAGGGTGGTCTTCCCATCAAAAGATTGGTTAGTGGGTGATTGTCAAGATTAGTTATTGATCTCAGTAGTGCAGACATAGGTTATCTATTTAGCAAAACTTTACAGAGATAGCACAGCATTTGATTTTGGTTCCCATTCTCCATCCCAGCCCCACATGAATGTTTAATTGGAATTTTAAAACACTTAAAAAGGATATCATACTAATTTTCTCTTCAATAGCACATGCAAACAATTGACAATGTTTGGAATGGAAAGTAAACCATCGCTCAAGTGTTGGATGCACTGCCACGACCCTGCCAACCAGAAGCTCTGGTCCTGGTGACCCTCACCATAGTCTCTCCACAGTTATGACACCATGTTTTTGGGTAATTGGACAGAGAACAGCCAGGAAGGGCAGGTGGACCAGACTCTGATGTAGACGAAATGAGAAGTCATGCTGGGTTGGGGTTCATTGGAACGCCCCTAAAACTCTCGCCCACCCTAGTGGTACCTACTGCCTAGTGACCCACCTCTGTCCTTGCAGTACCTGCCAGTAGGTCAACACCAGTGAGAAACATGAGTCTGAGTGTTGCAGATAAACTTTTCAATTTTGTTGTTTTGTTTGGATGACAATCTTTGAACAGCTTGTCGTGAGACTGTTTCTGTTTCACAAAGACTAAGGAGTTTCTTAGACTAATACTTTCATAGATCTTCAATTCAAGCTACAATTTCACCAAGATCCAGATGAAAAAGGATTTTTGTATAAAAGAACTGTCTACAAAGTGCTACAGTGAACACAAAATATGCTACCAAATAGAAGAGCTCCTTAGTCAGCATCACCCTTTATAGACCTTGATTACCCGCTCCGAGGGCATCTGTTGACCAACACCTGACTAGTGCATGCTTTTGTAGGCAAGATTCTAACAGCCATATAATCACTGTTGTGCTATGAAGAGACACTATGACCAAGGCGATTTTTATAAAAGAAAACATTTAATTGGAAGCTTGCTTACAGTTAAAGATGTTCAGCCCATTATCATCATGTCAGAAAGCATGGCTACATACAAGCAGGAGCTGGAAGAGTAGCTGAGAGTTACATCCTGATCCATAGGCAGAGAGAGAGAGAGAGACAGAAGGAGAGAGAGAGAGAGAGAGAGAGAGAGAGAGAGAGAGAGAGAGAGAGAGAGAGAGAGAGAGAAAGAGAGAGAGAGAAAGAGAGAGAGACAGAGACAGAGAGACAGAGACAGAGTCAGAGAGAGAGAGACAGAGACAGAGAGAGACAGACAGAGAGACACAGAGAGACAGAGAGATAGACAGACAGACAGACAGACAGACAGACAGAGAACTAGAGACAGAGAGAGACAAAGAGCACTGAGGCCTGGCATGGGCTTTGGAAACCTCAAAGCCCACCCCTAATGACACACTTCCTTCAACAAGGCCACACCTCCTCCAAGAAGACCATAGCTCCTAATATTTCTAATGTTTTCAAAGACTCCCACACCCTTGTGACTAAGCATTCAAATATATGCCCATATGGGGCCTACTCTTATGCAAAGTACCAAACCCATTTGTTTACCTACTGTCTTTGGCATCTACAGCAGCAGAATCACATGGTTGTGATAAATATCATCTGAATCCTGGAAACCAAAAATTCTATCTTCTCTTTGAGAAAATCAGTCTTCCTACCCTTATGCCCTGCTTGCACATTACTTCCATTTCTCAGCGGTGAGGGACAGTCCTATACAAATGAAGACAGAATTAGACACATTGATTATGACTAGAGAGATTATGACTAGAGACATATGATTATGTCTAGACAGTCCAATCAATTCATGATCTGTCTGATCATGTGACAGAACATTAGCTCAGTAACCACTTGGGATTAGAAAGGATACAGATTACTTTGTAGACTAAAATATCATTATAAGGTAGAAGTTTTTCCAAAGGGTATTTCTGATGCAACCTCTATTTTCATCCTAACTGGATTTAGAGTCTCCTAGGAGACATGTACCTGCGAGCATGTTTCCAGAGAGGTTTGACTGAGGAGGGAAGACCTACCCTGGACATGGACAGCACTCTCCCATGAGTGTGAATTTCAGACTAAAACTAGAAAAAGAAAACAAAGAGAATGCTAACTGACAGCCAGCATTCATTTCCTCTGCTTTCTGAATAGAGATGCAGTGTGGTCAGCTGGCTCAAGTTTCTGCCACCATCCCTTGTCTGCCATGGTCCCTTATCCATTCAAACAAAGAATGAACTTTTCTCTTCATTTAATTTGCTTCTTCTTTTCAGGTATTTACTTGCAACATTGAAAAACTAATTAGTCAGTACTATTTTCTGAAATACTTTAAATAGTATGCTGAAAATGAGAAGAAAAGAAAGTACAACAATCTTTAATGGACTCAGTTCAAAAAGCTCTAAGAACAATAGCTTCTAGCTTCCTATCAAGTTACCATTATAAAATAACCTGATAAAAAGCAACATAGGAAAGTAAGAAGTTTATTTGGATTAAAATCTCATAGCATTTCCTCATTTTAGAGAATTCAAGACAAAGCAATTTACCTAACATTCACTTTCAGAGCAAAGAGAATATGTGCATCCTTGCTTGCTTGCTCTCAGCTAGATTTCTCCTCTTTTATACAATGTAGGACTGCTTGCTTAGAGAATGGTGATGTTCACAATGGGCTGGGGTTTTTTACATCAATTAATAATTGAAACAATTTCCCATAGACATGTCCTCAAGCTTACATAATTCAGATAATTCCTCATTAAGATGATTTGAGGTGATTTGGGGTTTTGTGAAGTTGACAAAGCTGTCTATCACAAGAACAGTACTGATGTTGCTTGGTGAGTTACATTAAAGTCACCAAGTTGGTCGTTGTTTTATATCTATGTGGGAAAATGTTCTTATTGCTAGAAGATATTTGTTGAAATACATAGCAGAGAAGTTTTGTCATTGACAAGCAGCATTAAGATGGATCATTACATAAAAAGAAAAGGAGAAATCAAATGTAGCAAAATGCTAACTGGTGAATTTAAGTAAGTGGCACATGGATAATGATTGTACTATTCTTGCAAGTTTTTTGTAGGTTTGACATTTTTTCTAAATAGATTCTTAGAGGAAGGTTTTTAAAAAGCAGATGTTGAATAATTTCCACCACTATATTTGGAGAAAGGATGGAAATAAAAAGGCAAAGGCACCCCCTTTCCTTTTTTCTTACAGAGATGCTTGTCAGTTTGTATATTTAGCTATTGACACATGGTTGTTATCCATCCCTCATTATTTAGACATTCATATTCACACATATTTACATTCCCATTACCTCCCTTCCCTGTTCATTTAGATATTCACACGTGGTAATGTCCCCTTCCTCTTCACCAGATTTTACCTTTTACCTAAATGCATGTTGTTCTAACTTCTTTATTTGATTTTCTATGCTACATTTCTCCCAGGAAAACCTTACACATATCACATACAAGGATACTTAAAATGCAAATGACCATCACCTCATTCAAATGTATTTTGAATTTTTTCTTGTTATATGATACAAAATAAAAGATAAGCAAACCAAACCCAAGAGGCCCTCAAACAAATGTATCTCATGTTATATCAAAAAGATTCTTCTACTAAAACTCATCCAGTCCTAGGTGGTAGTGAAGAATAACCAAGGAAACTATAGCTATGGCAGACATGATATACATCATGGCTGGCGGCTGACAGATCCTCCTGCAGGTTAGAGTAGATGCTGCACCTTGAATCTTGAAATGTCTTTGAGAACCCACACACAGCTATGAAAAAGCAGAAGTGTTGGTTCCTCCACATTCTTTGAAGCAAACCTTAAATACTGATGTGTCCTCATCAAAAGAGAAAGATATTCAGTGGTTCATTAGAAGCTTAGAGGCCACTGCCTGGTTGACCCGGCACCACTCATGCCGCTATCTGATTTTAAAATACTCCATTTTCTGGCTCTTCGAGCAACATCCTTTGTTAAAAACTAGATAGTCATCTCTGTCTAGGTCCTGAATTTGAACTCATTCTGTTGTTTAGAAGGCACCCTACGTGAATGATTAGTGAAAGTATTCCCAATGCACTATCCCATTCTTCTCTCCCTGCTTCATCCTTTACTTCATGTCTTCTTCCTCCCTCCCTTCCTTTCTCCCTCCCTCCATCGCTCCATTTCTCCCTTTTTTCCTCCCTCCCTTCCTCTCTCCCTCCCTCTCTTCCTCCCATCCATCCTCTTCTTCCCTCCCTTGCCTCCTTCTCTTTTTGTTTCGTTGTACTTTTTCTCTCTTTCTGGTTCCAGTCCACTCACCCAAGGCTTTTCTGTAGACATGTCCTCACAGTTAACAACTGGAGAAAGCCTATACATTGTCCTGCCCCATGGTATGAATGCAGTATTGGTTAGTGAGACCATGGAGTCATAACATTAAACCATCTTGATGATAAAGAATGTCAAGGATAACCTACATTGCAGTTCTTATTCATGTAATGAACATGAACTGAGTGATAATCCTAATGATAACCAGCACTTCAGTGCAGGGCTCAGCAATGAGTATTTTCTGGGTCAAAATAGCATCTTAAGGCAATGTATTTCTTTGGTTACTTGAACAAGTTTGTTATTTTACAGTATTCTTTCTTCTTTGATATCCGGTATGGATGTTTTCAGTCTGAAGGATGCTAAAATTATCTCCCATAATAACTATCAATCTGAGAGTTGCCTGATTTCTTTTTCTCTGTTTCTTTGGGAAAGAAGCACCTGCATGTTCTGGGAAGCTTTGTAATAAATGCTACTGTTTCCTTGGCATTTTACTTCCACAAATCAGCTGATTTCTAGACAGCTGTGCTTTACTGTGCTGCCAGGGGAGCACCTGTGGTAGGGCTGAGGAATCCAAGCCTGAAGGTGCCACTTTCTGGTTTGATTAACAATTTGCCTTCTCTGAAACCCCGCCTTTTCACCACAAGCATTTGGAGAATGGGAGGAGAGAAGAGCACGGTGGGACCTACATTCCTGCTTTACTTGCTTTCCAGAATTATTGTGAATATGAAGTATAACAGGTCTTGAAAACAGGAAAGAACCTTCCTAACTTCATTGAGGATGGTTAAAATGTTCAATGCTTTGTTATGGTTTATATATGATGCATATCATCAGGAGGCTAACATATTGAAGACTTGGCCCTAATGACTGCAGTGTTCAGAGGTGGGACTTTAAGGGATGTAATAGTTTTTTTTTAATTGAACTTTGAGGTATTTTTATTGCTTCATCATATTCTAAAAGCATTATATTTTGCATGGGCTGAGAACATGAATTTTTTAAAAATATTTTATTAGATATTTTCCTCATTTACATTTCCAATGCTTTCCCAAAAGTCCCCCATACACTCCCCCCTACTCCCCTACCCACCCACTCCCACTTTTTGGCCCTGGCATTCCCCTGTACTGGGGCATATAAAGTTTGCATGACCAATGGGCCTCTCTTTCCAGTGATGGCCGACTAGGCCATCTTTTGATACATATGCAGCTAGAGTCAAGAGCTCCAGGGTACTGGTTAGTTCATATTGTTGTTCCACCTATAGGGTTGCAGATCCCTTTAGCTCCTGGGGTACTTTCTCTAGCTCCTCCATTAGTTTTAATGGTCAACTTTTTAACACAACGTAGAATTTCCCAACCAAAGAGTTCCAGTGAGAGCCAACATCTGATTGGTCCATGGATATGTCCATGGGCATTATCTTATGTTAACTAATGTAGAAAGACAAAACCCACTGTGGGTGGCATCATTCCTTAGGCAAAGCAGTTCCTGAACTGCATAAGTGGGAAATTAAGCTGAGCACAAGCAATGGAGCAGAGCATGTACACATTCATACTTCTCTATTCTTGACTGCAAATGTGGCTGCCTACTTCAATTCCCTGCCACTGTGACTTCCCTACTATGATGTGGGGTAACCTTGAATTTTAAGCTACTTGAGCCCTTTTTCCTGATAAGGTATTTGATCACAACATAATAATTTAACAGGGGAAATAATTGGTCCACAAGAACTACATGCAATTCCTTCCAGTTAATCTTCCTATCCCAAATGACCATATAGTACACAGATTCTTCGAAACTATTGATGGACTAATATTTCAAGTAATTGGAGGGTAGTTGTATAATTTGGGGCTTAGTTGAGTGAAGTGTGTCACTGGGAAGGTGTATCTTAGTTCTAGGCTATTTCTTGTCTCTTTCTGATTCATGTTCATTATTAGTTGAATGGCTTTCATCCACCACATACTTCCCACATGTCTTGTCTCAAGACCATGGCAATGAGATCAGCTTATCATAACTTGTATCCTGTGAACATGTAATCTCTTAAACCAAAATAAATTCTCCCTCCCTCAAATTGCATCCTTCTGCTATTTTTTCATGGTGATGAAATGTCTGGCAAACATATCTGTCAGTCAGATTATTTTCATTCAGGACTTAATGTGAGACGTAGAAGTGAAGAGACTTACCTCAGAATGCCTCAGGCAGCCTGGCATTAAATAGGTTGGTCAGATCTCAGGTAGCAAAGACAATTTCCTTGAAGAACTCTCTGGATGCCACAGGACCTTGATATTCCTGTTCACTCCAGGTACCAGACTCAGAAGTATCCACAGCCATGTACTATGTGCAAGAGGAGACAATTTCCCTAGCAAGGATGACAAGAAAATGCATGGGGTCTGTATTCCTACTGTCCTTTCCAGTTAGGTTTCATATTTTTTTGTGTGTATGTCTGTTTAAAGCCTCTTAGTTAGAATTGGTTTCCTATCACTTAAAACCAAGCATTCTGGATCAAGAAAGAAGTGGAAGGTGAGGAGGATATGTGAAAGTCAAGAAACAACTTCCTGAGGTGAGTCCAATCTCTCCTTACATCCTTATGTGGGTTCTTGGGAATGAACTTGTCCCATAAAGTTTGTGAAAAAAGTCCTTTTACCTGCTGAGCCCTCTTGTCTGTCTCAGTGGTTCCTTTAAAGCACTCATATCTTCAGGAGAAAAAAAAAACTCCCAATCTATCTTACTAAGAACAAAATCTGAAATCTCTGTGAAGACCACCAAGGACCTCCATAGTCTGACACATTGTTCCTCTGGCTTTTGCACAATGACCTTTGTCCATACTTTCCTCCATGATGTTCCTGTGACACACCAGATACCTCCTTGGCCTTGCAGCTTGTGTGGGAGGAGCCTTTCCTAGATATCTGCATGCTTCCCCAAATTTCTATCAATCTATTTTCAAACATCACTTTGCCCCAAAGGCCTGGACTGTTCACTACAACTCTTGTCCCCAGTCCAGTCTCCATTCTTCTCACCCTACCACATCTTGATAATCTTTGTAATAGTTCCTATTACCTATCTCGTTAAAACTGTGCTTCTGGTTGTCTTGCTCACTGCAAGATTTTCAAGAAAAGGAATTACAGTTGTTTACCTCCCTGCTGGGTCATCAGCACCCAGGACAGCTCCCAGCACACAACAGAATGGGAGTTTACATTGCTGAACAAATCCCAGTGCTTGCTTCAGAGACATAATGGTGATGCTTTCTCAGTTTCTCCCTGGAAGACAGTGGGCAGGCAGCCAGCCTACCCAAGTGACAACAAAAACAGTGACAATAGCTGATTTACTCAATGACTGGCTGTCCATCAATGACTGTTCTGTGTGTTTTGCAGTTGTTAATTTACACAATGACTAAAAAACCAGTGTGTCAAAGACAGTTCTGGGCTAGAGGCCAAAGGAACAAGGAAGGGGTCAGACTATGGAAGGTCTGGGAGGTGTGTGTGTGTATGTGAGAGAGAGAGAGACAGAGAGAGAAAGAGAGAGAGAGAGAGAGAGAGAGAGAGAGAGAGAGAGAGAGAGAGAGAGAGAGGTGGAGGCGAGGGGGGAAGAGTCACTAGAATTATCAACTAAAGATTTCACTATCTTAAAATGATCATTTGTTCAACTGAGATGGCTCAGGAGGTAACAGCACTGTGATGAAGACCCCTCTGAAGGCTGGACATATATATCTCCCCCTTACCAAATCATACATGTTAAAATGTAATACCAGCCTAAGTGTTTGGGGAAATGGAGCCCTCAGGAGATCATCAGGTGTTGAAGGCAGGGCCCTCAATGAGAGGCTTTAGTAAGAGCCTTTTAAAGAAGAGCCTAAAGTGCCCCCTGCTTTTCCCATGCCAGGCTGTAGTGAGAAGATAAACGTTTATGAGTCAGGAAGTGGGCCACTGCTGAAATATTAATCTTTGTTTCTTCCTCTTCCAGATATGTTCAGAACAGATTTCTGCAATTTATACTCCTTACAGTCTGTGGCGTTTTACTGTAGCACTTCAAACAGTCCAAGACAGTCCTGTTTTTAACCATTCAAGGGTAGGAAAATCTACAATTTGGCTAAAACAAATCCTCAATTACAAAGCAACTTAGTTGCTTAGCTGAGGTTAGCCTTGTGATGTTTGTCTTAGTTGAGCTTCTCATGTTGTGATGAAATAGCTGATGAAGCAATTCAATGAAGACAAAGTTAATTTTTACTCAGTTTGAGGCTGCAGTTCCTTGTGGCATGGCTGGGGTGAACTAGAGCAAGGATGTGAGTCCGCAAGTCACATTGCATCCAGGGCCAGCAACCAGAGAGAAGTCAGTGCTTGTTCTCTGTCTGTCTGTCTGTCTGTCTGTCTGTCTGTTTCTCTCTCTCTCTCTTTCTCTCTTCTTTATTTCTCTCATACACTCACACATCCACACAAATACACACACAACAAACACACACACACTTTATTCAACTTAGACTTAAGCCAAGATCCAAAACCAAGTAAGCCAGCCAAGCATGGATTATAAAAAAAAAAATAGCCTGTCAAACCCTGAGCCACAATAAAGTTATTAAAATAAATATATTTATTAGCTGCCTTTTTCAGGCATTTGTCACAACTATGAAAAGCTGGCTGGTCTGTGTACACAGTACAAATAAAATATGTTCCATGACACATGGCATGCCCATGTTTGTGATTCAAATATACAGCATTTGGTGTTAGCTTCACCTCCTCACAGTTTGTCTAAACAGAGCCCCACTCCACGTAGGTGGATGAGTACTGCACCTCTGTGGAGTGGAGAGGAGGCACTATAGCCAGGTGTAAGTCCGGCTGGGGCTTATTAATATTCCTCTACAACACACTCCCTTCCTCTGGTTCAGCTTTAAAGGGCAATGTCATTATAAACTTAGTGTCCTGCTGGGGTAGAAAGTGTAGGCATTTGTTAGCTAATTGTGGGGAGTTTCACTGCTGTTCTTCACACTCCCTCCCCAGTGACTATTTCAGCTGGCTTTCTTTTTTCTCTCATTTGTGCCTTATATCAGTTATAGATAGATGGACACTGTAAATCCAACTGAATAAATGATGAATCCCTAAGTAGAGTAACATTTCTAGAAAACAGTCTCTGACATCTCCCTTGTGTGGTCACTGCATTCCTCAGCCTCTTAGATAAGACAATATCATTTTATGTGTCTCCACAATAAAAAGGACACTGTAACAAATATATTGGGATTCAGTGCCATTAGTGCTTTATAAGTTACTATTCTAATTCTGATGCCAAGAAATCGAATGTGGTGGTGCACACTCGGACATACCTTACCTTACCCTGTTTCTAGCTTCCTAACCCATTTCCACTAATTCCTTAGATAGGAACATAAGCTCCCCAGGCACCTGACCCTGACAGCTTTCCTAAGACCTCCACACACACTATTCCCAGTACGTAAGTTAGATCAGGCTAACCCCCAACTCAAGTCTTGACCCTGAGTCATAATTCACAGTTGCAGACGCCCTGAGAGCCCAGTCCTGATTTTAATTAGTAATTTCCTCAGTGCAATGTAAAGTGCCTGGGAAAGCTTCTTTGGAAACTCGAGAATTAGCTCTTAAATTATTTCTCACTCTAAAATAGGTCTCAGAAAGCACACTTAAGATGTTTAACATGTTAGCAGCACTAAGCCGTTAACAGTGAACCTGTGGAAGAAGGATGTTTGCAGCAGAGGAACAGAGCCCACAGAGCAGGTTTTTACACGTGTCCCTTGCACCCTTGGGGAATCCATTCCAGGGCTCCTACTTTCAATCATACCAAATTCCTGGGTGCCTGAGTTCCTTGGATAAAATTGTTATTTATGTACGGCACATGGACGTATTCCAGTGTCCTCCCATAGGATATTTATGACGACAAATACAACAAAGAAGATAGTCAAACATACTGCATAGGTATAGAAAAAATGTATAGTTGGTACAGATTACATTTTTAAATATGGTATTTTCTATCTGCAGCCAGACTAATTAGTGGGCTTAAGACAATGGATTTCTTTCTTTTTTCTTATCTTTTCTTTTTTTTTGGTTTGTTTTTGGTTTTTGATTTTGTTTTTGTTTTTGTTTTCCAAGACAGGGTTTCTCTGTGTAGCCTGGCTGTCCTGGAACTCACTTTGTAGACCAGGCTGGCCTTGAACTCTCTGCCTGTCTCTGCCTCCCAAGTGCTGGGATTAAATGAGTGTGCCACCACTGCCTGGCAAGACAATGGATTTCTAAAACCAACTCCAATCAGAAGTCATGTGAGGTCTGGCAAGTTTTCGTGCTGGGGTGAATCTCCTAATGAGCTATAAAATGAAAAGTGATGATACCTACTTCATTGTCACAAGTAGATGCAATCGCATATGCTAGACATCTTTTGGTTGTTTCCTTCTTTTATCTCTACCCATAATTACCTGCGGCAATGTAAAATCAGCTGACAATATGCAAAGACACCAAAATACAGTTTGTTTTTATGTGCACTGCACACACAGGAGTAATCACTGGTGTGTGACTTAGTGATGGATGACTCTTGTGTGCAGTTAGAACGTAGGCATGCATACCACCTTGAGAAAGAATGGTCAATTTGAAAGAACAAAAGAAAAAAAAAAGATTTGAGTTTCTATGGTAGCTGTTTATCCAAAGGTAAACAAGTGAGGGAAGCTAGTGGAAAATCAGGTTTTTCAGGCAGATTCACATGTGCTGCAAATGGTATACAGTTTCTCCAGTCATTAACTTTTCTCCTATTAGAGGGGAGAGGGGGGTTGTCTCCACAAATGTACCTCCTTCTCTTAGTCAAATTGTTGGGGGAAGAGAGATTTTCTCATTCTGCTGCTTCACATTGCCCTGAGCTCAAAATAGTCAATATGCCTGAGTGGTGTGGTCCTCTGAGGCTCATCCTTCTTTACAGGTACAAGGATGCAGTGGAGCACCCTGACTAACATGGTGGCTCCTAAATGCCCAGGTTTGAGCGCTCTCTCCCTGCTACTCAGTAATGGCAGAGCCTTCAGGTAGTTATGGAACCCCTTTGTGCCTCTTTCTGCATCTGTATGTCTGTGAACAGGGAGATAAAAATAAAGCATCAGGTGCGTGCACGCCTGTAAGGAGCCTGAAGTTCACGGTCCTCTTAGACTGCATACCAAATTCAAGGCTAGCTTAGGCCACATAAGAGACTTTCTCAAAATAAATCTTCCCATTCATGGACCCTTTGTGATGAGGATTCAGAATACCTCTAACCAGTCTTAGCCTATAGTAATACTTAAATGTGAACTATTCAATCTTTCATTTAGTTATTCTTCTCTCGTACATTATACTCTAACTGCAATTTCCACTCCCCCACTTCTCCTAGCTTCTTCTCCCCTCGGATCTACTCATCCTCCATTTCCTTTCTCAAAACCAAAGCAGACCTTCCAGGAATATCAACCGAACATGGCCCAACAAGATACAATAAGACTAGGCTTACACTCTAGTGTCAAGGCTGGACAAAGTCAACAAAATAGGAGAAAAGGGTCCCAAGTGCAGGCAAAAATGTCAGAGACAACCCCCATGCCCACCCCACTGTTGGGAGTCCCACAAGAACATTGAGCTACTGAACCATAATGTATATGTGGAGGTCCAAACAGGATCTATGTTTGTTGCTTCTGTCTCTGTGGGCCCCAATGAGACCTACTTAATTGGTTTTGTAGACCATGTTCTCATGGTATTCTTGAAACCTCTGGATCCTACAATCCTCCCTCTTCTCCTGTGTGCTTCCTCTGGCTCAGTGTAGTGTGTGACTGTGGGTCTCTGCATTTGCTCGCATCAGTTTCAGGATGATGCCTCTCTGATGACAATTGGGCTAGGTTTCAACCTATGAGTATAGCAAAACGTTGCTAGTAATCATTTCATTCATTTTCTCCAGTCATGCTTGGTTCTATCCTTGGTCTCTGGCAAGCCTCTGGTTCCTGCTATTCGGGCAGTGTCAGGCATGAGTTCTCTTTCATGGCATGGGCCTCAAGTTCAACCAGACATTGATTAGCCATTTCCATAAGTTCTGCATCAACACTATCCTAGTAAATCCTGCAGACAGGACAGATTGTAGGTGGAGGTTCTGTGGCTGGGTTGGTGTTCCAGTTGCACGGCTGGAAGCCTTGGCTACAGAAAATGCCCATTTCATGCTCCATATCCTCCATTACTAGGAGTCTTCTCTAGGTCACTCTCATAGATTCCAGGAAGTTTCCACTGCACTAGACTTTCACAGCAACTCCCAAATGCTCTTCCAAAATTTAATCTCCATATTCCCTACTGCCCGATCCCTTCTGTTTCTAACTTCACCTTCCTAAAGTCCACCCATAAAATCTATTCTATTTTTTTTCTTTCCAGGAAGATCTATGCATCCCTCCACTTGAGCCCTCCTTGTTACCCAGACTCCGGACCTGTGGATTGTAGCATGTTATCTTTTACTTAACAGCTAATGCCCACTTATAAATGAGTACATACCATAGTCACCTTTCTGGGTGTGGGTTAACTCACTAAACCATACATATCCTAATAATTAATAACAAATGTCTTTTGATATAATCCAAGAGATAATTTCAGGAGATTGTATTGTAATTTTTCTCCCCAAACAGCCATTAGAAAGAAAAACAATGTAGGAAAACCTCTTCAGCATCTTATTTGTGTGTTTTCTTGTCAAACAGATGGCAATTAAAATAACTTGAGCTTCTGGAACGTTCTAACATATTAGGCAATGGAAATAATGATACTAAAAATGTTGGCTTCCACTTTTCTGCTTGTTGGAGAAGAGGAAAAACTCACTGCCCAGTGACACACCGCTTTCTAAGGGAGCTCAGGGGTGTTCATTAGCGACAAATTACATCTGCTCAATTCCAAACACATCTTAGAAGACTTGAGAGCAGAAAAAAGTAGCTTAGAAAAAATGATTACAAAGCTGAGCTATGTGAGGTACATGGTGACAAATTGTTCTCAATTCTGATTTTTTACAACCTTGAAAATTTAATTATGTGTTTAGTAGGGGTGATTAGGCATGAGTGAAACACAGAAATAGTTTCTCTTCAGTACTAGCAGGAATGTCCCAGATTATGTGATTCAGAAAAGCCAGATGGGAGCTTATACCAATGCAGTATATATTACCAGGTTTGCCTTATACCAATGTAGAATATATTGCAATATTTTTATATATTTTCCCATTTGTGCCATAGCAGGTATGTGGAGGCCAAACAATGTTCAGGAGTCAGTTCTCTCTCTCCACACAATGCATCCTGGGATCTATGTCAGGTTGTCAGCCTTGGTGTCAAGGGTCTTTCCCTACTGAGCCATCTTGATGACACTAAATAGCTTTTTAATTGAATGTATAAGTTTTTAGTAGTAGTAAATAAAGATGTCTGGCAGTTAGGGGGAGGGGTCATAACTGACTACAGTCATCAAAAATTGTAAAAGCCAAGCCCCTAATCTGAAATGATACAGTAGCTCCTACAGCTCGCACATTCTCTCCCACATGTTTTCACTTACCGTTAGATTCCTACTACACCTTCAAATATGCCCACGCTATGCAAACGCTAAGGGCATTTGTAAGAGCTTATTATAACATCATTTATGGCATGACACAGAAAATGAAAGTTTGGTTTAGACAACTCCATGACTCATTTCCATTCCAAGACTATCAAACTGGTGGAGAGAGAACCTAACAACTATATTAGAAGAAAATGGTAAGCTAAGAAAAAAAGCTAATCTCATCAAAAGCTGGTAGAACAGTTTAGACTAGTGCTACTATACATAATCAGGTTCCATGCTCAGTGGAATCAGAAGCCCTGTTCTCATAAGTTGAAAATCATAAATGTCATTTTATAAGGCTGTGTGCTATTATAGTTTCTGAAGAGTTGTTATGATTTTATTTTAGCCTTATCTGGAAACAGACCCTAAAATAAGCCACATAATTTTGGCAAATTCCCACATAGCCTGAGTAGTCATGGCTCTTTTAAAAATGAGCCAAGATTGCAATCTGAAGAAGAATCATTATAAGAATGCTGTGGATACCATGCCATATTTTGTGTGCTCTGTGGATGGTGGTTCTGAGACTTAAAGGCCCAGCCATAGCTTGAGTCTCACCCACCCTTAGAAATCACTCATTGTTTCCTAATCCTGAATTCATGCTGGTCCCAGAAAACTTGCTCTGCCTTCAAATATCTAGCAGAAGCATCACCCCAGCTCTTAACTTGTTTACCTAGTAATGTTACAGCAACAAGGATGCTATAGATAAGAAATACTTGCTTAAAGTCAAGGAAGAAAGAAGGAAGGAAGGAAGGAAGGAAGAAAGAAAGAAAGAAAGAAAGAAAGAAAGAAAGAAAGAAAGAAAGAAAAGAAGGAAGGAAGGGAAAGAAGGAAAGAGAGAAAAAGAGAAAGAAAAAGAGAGGAAGAAAGGAAGGAAGGAAGGAAGGAAGGAAGGAAGGAAGGAAGGAAGGAAAGAAAGAAAGAAAGAAAGAAAGAAAGAAAGAAAGAAAGAAAGAAAGAAAGAAAGAAAAGAAGGAAGGAAGGGAAAGAAGGAAAGAGAGAAAAAGAGAAAGAAAAAGAGAGGAAGAAAGGAAGGAAGGAAGGAAGGAAGGAAGGAAAGAAAGAAAGAAAGAAAGAAAGAAAGAAAGAAAGAAAGAAAGAAAGAAAGAAAGAAAGAAAGGAAAGAGGGAGGGAGCAAAGGGAGGAAGGAAGGAAGGAAGGAAGGAAGGAAGGAAGGAAGGAAGGAAGGAAGGAAGGAAGGAAGGAAGGGACAGGAAAGGAAAGATAAGAAAAGTAAAGACAAGACAAAGAAATGAACAATGTTAGTCATTTTTATCATTACTCTGATAAGTTACCCAGACAAAGATTAATTTTTCTCATGGTGATCATCCATCCCTTCATGATGGGAAAGGTATTATGATAGGACCAATTCACGTTAGAAACTTGATCACATCTGTATGCCTCATCAAGAGCTTTCCTCAGAGACCCACTTCCTACAAAAAGGCCCCTTCCCCCTGAAGGTGCTGCAACTTCTGAAAACAGGACTACTTGGGGACTAAATGTCCAAACAGTTGAGATTTGGGGAACATTTCACATGCAATAATTTCAGATAGTATGACTACAGAATTTCCTTTTTAACAAATAGCAGCTGTTCACTGAGCTCACAGTGTCTAATCCTTCCTATTTCTATTTTTGGGGCCTACTTCCTTAAAGTTTGTGTCCTCATATCTATATGCTTTGTGGGCACATACAATAGACAATTATAGTGTTCTGGTTAGGGCAAAGAGGCAAGATTCTGACAGAAAAATACAGTGTTTCTTCTGCTCTACCTAGCACTTATCTTTATAGTTTTGTCTGAGAATCTTTTCCTGTCTTTATGATTGACATCAGAAATTTCCTTATGAGAGGCCATAAACACTGAAGAAAGAGAAACACATTCATCCCTGCAGACCTTGACTCTTCCACAAGAACAGCCATGACTGTTACATTCTATCTTGAAGCTGTCTTATCTTGATAATGTGTCATCTTTAACTAGTGCATTTTATTTCTTAATGTTACAAACCTGATCACTTTGCAGGGAATGAGAGGTTTAGTGATAGAAGTCCTGAAAATGAATAACAAAAGCACTTGCAATCAAATCAGATGTGTCACCAGAACATTTTGTCTAGCATAAGATCAGAATATTCTAAATTGAATAGCAAAAAATATAGGCTAAAAAATTAACATCAAGCACAATGGTTTCTTGCGTACATAACAATGTTGCATAATGTGTGTTGGGTGATGTCAAAGTTCCTCTTTACCTGTCTCATCAGTAATGATGGAAAGGCCCCAGGAAGGCAATATTGAAAGGTGATTGCACATTTGCTGTCCAGACACTAAACCCACGTGATAGTCATATCTGAAGAGCACATCAATATATGAGTATTATGTGTCAATTTGGACAGTTTGATATATGTTACCTACCACTAAAGATATTCAGGGTTAACCCCATCATAGTTAAGACATGACTATACTTAGGGCTAGCTCCTGACACATCACATTTTCTCTTAGGACAGGAAGTTTTCGTTCTGGTGCTAGTCATGATGAAATGAAAACACACACGCAGAAAACATCATTATATGATCAATTATACCATAGGGAAGATTTGAAAAAATCATGAGAAGGAGAAAGCAAGAGAGAATTAATTCATAAGGCTGCGAGATGTACTTCATAATGAGGTACATTATTAACTAAATTGTAGTTTGCAGTCGCTCCCTATTATGGCTTTTGATTCATTTACTTCTGGTTCATTTGCTTGTCATAAATTCTAGAGCCCCAGAGGTACTACAAATGCATTGCTGAATTGCTTTTTTGCCACAGTAACCTTTTATTTCACTGCCTAAGGCATATATTTTATGATGCTGGTTTATCTGGGGTAATACCAAGTAATTCTGCTATAATGCAAGCTCAGTAGCTGTCAGTGAACATTCTAGATTTTGAACAATTTTCTATTGTCGTTATCCCTACTTCCTTCCTAAATCCATTCATTTACTCCACAATTTGGATTTTCTTTGTCATGTTTTCTTCACCTGACACCTAAACTCTCTTAGAGACAATGAAACTTAAATGCACAACCAGAGAAGATTCCATCTTCCTCTTTCCCTCCCTCCTGCCCTTCCACATCCATACAGTATTACTGAGAACCAGCCCTGTGACAGATACTCAAACACTTAGGCTACACTGTAACTTTGATGCTGTCTCCACCATCAAAGACCTTACAATTTCATGGAGATAGCACACCTTCCAAGACAAGTTGGACAGGTTGGGGACAGGTTGGACTCTTCCCAGCTATGAACCGTGTGAATCATCAGAAGAGATGTGGCTGAAGAGGCAGCCTGGACAAAACCATGGGGATATCGACTGCCCCAAGGAGTTTGGACTAGGGAGTAGAGGTCTCTAAACTAGGGTCCTAGGCCAGATCTCTGCCTGAAACCTACTTTTGGCCATAAGTCAGTTAGCAGAGCCATGCCATTTGTCTGGTTTGATATACTGTTGCCTTTAGGTTACAATGGCAGGGAACCAAAAGCCAATAATATCTAAATATTTACCGTCTAGTCCTTTATAGGAGCCCTACTGAAGAATAACCATTTCCATTGTCACCTCCCCTTGTGTTAGCATGTAAAGAAAATGAGAGAACGCGAGCAGGAAATGAGTTAAATATAGGTGCTGCTGGTGAGAGAGAATAGGACGGAGGGCTACAGCAGCCTCCTAGTAAAGCAAAAAGTAAGAGAGTGTTCTGTGTTGAGAAGGGTCAGCTCCAGGGACTCTGCTCCAGGGAGCTTCTGCCTGTGACAGTGACTGATAGACCACACCTCTGCTCTAGTGTCTGGGAGACAAACACATTGGAGCTGACAAAAACACGACTTAACTAAAAATAGAATTACAAGCTCTGAATGTATATTGAATAAGGATGCGGCAGGGATAGCGGGGGGGGGGGGGGGAGCTGGAGGCGGAGAGGAAGAGAAGAGCTGGTGTTTCCAGCTCAGCTGGCGTTTCTGCCTTTTCCAGCTAGCTCTGCAAGCCTGAGTGCAGGAGAGTGGCCTGTGGCTATGGAGCTCAGGTGGATTCTCAGCCTTATCTAAACCCAAATGAACTCTTCTCCCCTGGAGCCTGTGGAAGGCCAAAAAGGAGCCCTCTTTTGTGGTGAGGGAGGGCTGAAAGGCTCAGGGAATTTGCAGCATGGCTCTGCAGCTTCCGCCCCTGTGGTTTGGGTCCAGGCAGGAAGCACAGATATTGCAGGAAGATGGATCAGCTGCTCAGTGGCTTGAGTGAGCACAAGAGCTGTGTTCCGTGGGGCACGTTATTTCAATAGGCCTCCAAAACAATTCCCCTATGATCTTTCTTTAGTATATGTGGTGTGTATATGCGTATATGTTTGTGTTATGTGCGCACTTATGCATATATGTATGGAGGCTAGAGGTCAAGACCAAGGGTTTCGTTTTTTTAGACTGTTTCTCCCAGAATTTGGAATTTATAAATGTGCCTAGGTTGTTTGATTGCCCAGAGAGCTCTTGTTTCTCAGCCTCCTCAGTGCTGGGGATTACAGACAAGCATGGCCATGTTTGCCTTTAAAAAAAATTACTCGTTGATTGTTATGTATGTGTATGTGTGTGTGTGTGCTTGCATGTGTTGTGAGTGTGCATATGTGTAAGTATGGTGTATGCAGAACTAAGGACAACCTGTAGTGAGGTGCTTCATATCTTCCATCTTGTTTTGAGGAAGGGTCTCTCTTGTTGCTTTTGATAGTTCATAAGTATATTCCAGGGTATCTGACCCACATGATTGCAGCCAAATCTATTGCATCTACCTCTCATCTTGTCATAGGTGTCTTGGGATCACAGTTGTACACAACTGTATCTAACATTTTTAATGAAGGTTCCAGGAACCAAGATCAAGTAACCAGGCTTACACAGAAACTATTTTTAGTGAGCTCTCTCCCTGCCCCTTGATTTTTTATTTTAAAATTGCAAGTGAGGTTATAAAATTCTCACTTACAATTTTACCATATTCTAGATTTTTTCCATATTCTAGAATTAATTCCGTAGCTACTTGTTCATTTTTGCATTCTCCCCTCTGCATTTAGGGTTTTTTTTTTTTTTTTTTACGTGAAATTTGAATTGGACAAAGCCTGAATTGGGTGAATAATAACTTTTCCATCTCATAGACAAACAAAAAACTGTAAATAAGTTCATCCCATACTGAAGAGAACTTATCCCTTTAAATTCATAAACAATCTTGAAACATGTTCCACTTATTTAATTCCAGTATACTGTGTGCATCCGCACCAGTTTTGATAAAGGAAAGGAAAACTGCTTATGAATCAGTGTCAGGGTCTCAATAGGAAACTGTTAGCACGGACCTGTGAAACATCAGAGGAATCAGGGGAAGCTGTATTCCAGTACATGTGGGTGGGGTTAAAGACACCTGGGAGGTAGATGGACTCTCCAAATAAATAGCACTAGAAACCATTACTTCCTTTGGGGTTGAAGAAAAAGAAAACAAAGTGGTTACCAGAATTCAGTGAATCAGGTAACCTTAGCAAATGGTCCCTAGGTAGGTGCCATGCACAGCCTTGGGTAGAAAAAACAATCACTACCAGCCTCATAGCCCCACAGAAAGGGAGTCTGGAACATCTTACTGTCTTTTTCTTTTCCCCTTCCCCTTCTTCCTCTTCTTCTTCCCCTTCTTCCCCTTCTCCCCTTTCTTCCCCTTCTTCCCCTTCTTCCCCTTCTTCCCCTTCTTCCCCTTCTTCCCCTTCTTCCCCTTCCCCTTCTTCTTCTTCCCCTTCCCCTTCCTCTTCTTCCCCTTCCTTCCCCTCCCCCCTCCCCCCTCCTCCTCCTCCTCCTCTTCTTCTTCCTCTTCCTCTTCTTCTTCTTCCTCTTCTTCTTCCTGCTCCTCCTCCTCCTCCCCCACCCTCTCTTCCTCCTCCTCTTCCTCTTCCTCTTCTTCTTCTTCACCTTAAACATTTTTCTGTTCCACTCATTTAGTCAATCAGGAATCCTATAGATATAGATACAACCTATATTATTCAGGAATTTCCAGAGGATAATATAACACACACACATGCACATCTCTATCATCTATGTATCTCTTTTTGTATATATGTATCTATCAAGGGATGTATTTTAAGAAGTTGTCTCATGGTCAGAATGGCTGGCAACCCTGACACTTCCCGCTCAACAAGCTACAGACCCAGGTCAGAGACATGCTGCTGTCTTGAGTCTGAAGACACCGTCATAGCAGAATTTCTTCCCTCTCATGGTTTTGAGACTTAACACAAGAATATAAACAAGTGCTGTTTATGTCTCATAGGGCACTGACAGCATACCAAAGAAACAAGTACATCCAAGCCTAACATAGTGAAACCATGAGTTTATTAGGGTTTCTTGATGAATATGGGTGAGGGATTAATATAGGAGCATGAGTGACTCAAAGGTAAGCTACACTGCCAAAAAGCATAGAGCACTGTGAGTGATGAGTCCTAAAAGCTGCATTCCTGCATCCATCCCTGAATTACAAGTTGCAGGCAGAGATCTTTTCCTTCTCAGCAATTGCAACTGTGAGCATAACTTTGAGAGGAGTACAGATTTAGCATCTTCTCAGATTCAAGAACTTCCAAGAACTTGTAAGTTACAATTACTTTCTGAACCCAAATTAAATATTTTAATTCAAAATAAATAACTATGAAACATTGCAGGAACCTTAGTCTTTGCTCTTAAGCATTTACCTCGTCAGGGGAAACCAACTCATGTTATGTAAGACAATCTACATTATTTAAAAGTCTACTAAAATGTGGATCACGTATTTTTTAATGCCATACTTTACTGATCACGATGTCTATACCAGAACTTGGCATGACTGGCTATGCTCTACCTATGTTGATATGTAAAA